>NW_027397095.1:1225399-1600241 GCF_003265705.2 Callorhinus ursinus
CCCCCCCCCGCCCCGCGCCCAGGTAGCTGCGAGGAAACTTTTGCCGCGGCTGGGTAGCGGCACGTCTCCCGCTCCTCAGGGCCGCTGCCAGCCTTGCCGAGTCTCGGGACCGCTCTCGCCCCCGCTGCCACTCTCCCGCGCTCTCCTCGCTGCCCGCGAAGCAGGATGGCGGGGACCGTGCGCACCGCGTGCTTGGTGGTGGCGATGCTGCTCAGCTTGGACTGCCCGGGACAGGCGCAGCCCCCGCCGCCGCCGCCGGACGCCACCTGTCACCAGGTCCGCTCCTTCTTCCAGAGACTGCAGCCCGGACTCAAGTGGGTGCCCGAAACCCCCGTGCCAGGTGAGGAGGCGTCCCCGCGCGCGTCCCCCGCGCCCGGCGGGGAGCCGGGGGCGCGTGGCGACCGTACCCCCGGGCGCGCTGGCCTCGTGGGGCCGCGGTCGTGCGCCCGGCCGCTGGGCACCTGGGAGTGGTCGCTGCGCCCGGGGCCCGGCCAGGTCTACCGGAGGAGGGCGGAAGGGTGAGTGTGGACCGTGTCCGCATCTCCCGGGCTCGCTCTGCTGTCAGGGAAGGTGCGGGTGGGAGGCACGGCGGGGAGGGCCTTCTCGCGAGCGCCCATTTTGGGGGGAGGGCGGGAAGGTGGGAGCTGCTTCCCGGGGCCTTGGCGAACTGGCGCCCCACAGCCGAGCCGGTGCCTCGAGCATTCGCCACCCTCGCTTGCACGAACGTGCCAGCGTTTCAGCCGGAGCTGGACCGTGGCTACGGCCATTCTCTCCCCAGCCTGCCCCCCACGCCCTCCTTTCCGCAGCCTGGGCTCCCGGGGTTCGCGGGCCCAAGTGCAGGCAAAGTTGGGGACAGATCTCCGAATCCTCAGTGGCAGATAGAGTACACGCTGGGGGAAACTTTTGAGTAGGAGGGTCCCCAAGATGAGGAGGACCGAACCTTTCCCTTCAAAACAGCGTCCCTTATCCAGGTTGGCAAAATCGCTTCGGAAACGGTGCTGCCGGCCGGGGAGCAGGAGTCCAAAGATGATTTAACTCCTCCCCTTCTCAAATTCATCTGCCTTCTTGACAGGCTGGACCCTGAAGGGGAGATGATTTTAGGTGGAGGAAAGTTTCCGAACGCCTGCCTTTTGTTCTGCACAATCAGATCCTGTTGTAAGGGCATATTTTAACCTTCGCTGTGGGCTGCCGCTGTCAACAGATGAATATTAATGGCCCCGTGTGATTGACTGTCCCGCGGTTGGACTCCTAAAAGCCTGCCTTAGAATCCAATTAGGACAAGTTGCTACACTGACACTGCGGGCGAGAAGAGTTGGTTTGAAACAGGTTAATTTATCGGAGGTGCGCTCTGCAGAAGCGGCCGGTGGGGTTCGCAAACCCCGAGACGTCCGTGGCCTTCGGGGTCTCCTCCCAGCCGGGGTCTCCTCCCAGCCCGCGCCTCCAGCGAGGCGCGCGTCCCGCGCTTCGGAGGGATCAGGGATCGGGGAGCAGCCCTCGTCAAAACTTGGCTCGTGGCTCTCAACAAGTCAGAGAGGCGGGCCTGATGGTTGGACCAAGTTGTGAACGCGACGCGCGCCCTGTGGGCGCTGCCAGCGAGCGTTCACTAGCGGGAGGTTACCTAGGCAGCCGGCGCTCCCTCAGCCCTCAGCCTTTTCTTTAGGTGGATGAAAAGAGCCGAGCGAGCCCGCTGTTTGGTTGCAAAGGTAATTGGTCACCCCTTTTGGCGACTGAAATGCATTTGCGCATATGTTAAATATTGCGTTGCAGGATTTCGCTCTATGGGAGGGGAGAACTACCTCTCCCACTGTTAAATGTTCATAACGTACCACGTGGGCGTGTGCAGGAGCTGTAAGGGGCAACCTACGAATCAGTTCCACAGAGCTGAAACAACAGGCGCAATCTCTCTCCCCTCGAAGTGTCGTGGTAATTAGATTGCTAAGGCCAGAGAACATGCTCTTGTTGATAATGTAAAAATTGGTCCTCACAGGATGAGTCCCCGTGAGATGAATGGTTCCAGGGTTGGGGTTGGGGCCACATTCGGCTGGCTGGTTCGAGGCCAGGGAGTAAAGGTTGTGCTTTAAAAGAAGAAAAAGACCAGAAGGAACACACTGATACTCATTTAGCACCCCCCTCCCTCTCCACACACTCGTGCTGGCGCTGGCCCTCCCTCCTCCTCCCCAGCTCTCTGGCTGCCGGCCTCTTTGCAGCATCTGTATACAAGTACTGGGAGGGCCCACACACTGTGTGTAAGAGATTTGGCCTGGGCTCCCTCCCTGCGAGCTCTCTTGCTCCCCGCCTAAGGATGGCCATGCTGTAGAGGACAGGAATTCCTAATGGGGATTTTTTTCCCCCTTTTCCTCCAGTATTTCCCAAACTCTATAGGCAAAATCACTTTCCAAGGGTCTTCATATAAACCCAACCTCCCTTCTTCACTTCTATTAAACAGCCGTGTGCGGTGGCCAGCACCTTCTAGATGGCGGGCAGGCACTCTTCTGCCTCGTGCTGGAGTAAAGCCAAACTTCAAATACGGTGACACCCAGGCAGCTAGCTACCATATATCCTGGATGTTGCTGGGACTGCGCAGATTTCCAGTACTCTTGTCTTGCCATGAAAACCATGTGTCCTGAATTTCACTTGGGCAACTCTGGTCACTGTAGAATGGGAAACATGGTGAAAATCCTAATGTCCACAAGTGGAAATAGCTCATCGGTATTTCAGAGAAGAGATGATAATGGCCGACTAAATACAATGGCAAGTGCATCATCTCAAAGTGAATAAATGTGTCATTTGCTGCTGTCATTCCGTGGCTGGAAATTGAGAGAGAGCTGCAAATTATTTGATAGTTATGAACCGTCAAGGTGACCGTTTGACTTTTTTTCCCCCATCTGTATTTTAAGCCATGTTCAGTTTGCCCGTGTCACTGTACTAACTGCTAATTAAAGCTCTTTTTGTCCCAGATAAAATGAGATTTGGTCACAGGAAGGAGAAATCCTCAAGAATGTCCTGTCTCACTTAGGGGGAGCATTTGGGATTGACTGCTAACTTCGGCCATTAGCAGAATTGGGTTAGAGTGGATAAGGTACATTTCTTATGCTAGTATGGATGAGACTGAATGGCATTTGAAATCAGCCAGCCTAAAAAATAAATCACTGGTGCTGAAGGGCTACACCAGACTTCCACAAAGCAGATCTAAAGCCTTACAATCTCATGTTCCCATTTCTTTTAGAGCGTTCAAAGGCACGGGATAGCAATTCTAAATAGCATGTCCCCCAAATCCATAGATCTTTTCATACCCCACTCTCTCTCTTTTTAAGGATTTGTAACTTGGAAGGCACCACAGATGGAAACCAGGCACACAGAGTTAGCATTTGGCAGAAAAATCCATATAACTGACTTTCAGTGTAGCTCTTTTGCCCTTATTTAATTTAGAAAAATTCAGAAAAAAGCCAATGAGCTCATAAGTCTGGATGTTTATTTTGTTTTGCTTAACCTACCCACAGGCGCAATCAAGAATGGATACAATTTTAGGCAAGGAAAGTGAGCTAGTAATCAGACAATGATGTTTCCAATTGTCTCAAGGGAATGTTACAGAAGTCTGAAAAAAAATTCCTCTAAACAAAAATCAAGTGTAATTCACTTTATGAATGCCATACACCGCTTTTGTGGGGGGTGGTGGTGAAGGGGACGGTCTGGAATGGGAAAATCAAACAAACCGTGGTAGTGTTGCAACTCCCCAAAGATTGAGGGATCTTGCCTTAGAGGGCCCTGGAAAGTGCAGGAACCAATCCCGAAGGCCAAACTCCCGTGTGGGTCAAAGGCAACCCTGAAGAGCCAAGCCCGACTTGGAGTTTCTCAAGATAGATGGAACACCATAAAAATAAAAATCAGCGTTCTTGAAACAAAGGGAGAGTTTGGTATTTGTTGTTGTTGTTGTTTTAAAGTGTGAGACCTAGTGACCGTGTCTGGGTGACCAGCCGCGGCTCCCCAATCAGTTGGAAAGAGCTAGGGGTCCTAAGGTCGGGAGAGAGAACAAGACACGGGGTGTGGGTGTGGGAGGACTTGCTCCCTGCCGAGGCCGCACTAGACGTGGGGGCGAGCAGGTGATTTGTTCGCACTTTGACAAAGTTGCATTATTGCACGCTAACTGGGGACAGTTCGGAGGGCTCTTCCGGAGCATGGTCTGAGTAGATTTCTGAGGCCAGTCCTGACGGGTGGTACTGGGCTGGGCTCGGAGGGCCGCGTGGGGCCCGTCGAGGAGATGGCTGGAGGTCGGTGGAGCGCCCGGGCCTGCGAGGAACCTAAGCCTGGCGCTCCTTGGCCGGCCCCGCGTGAGGTGCTGGAGGTGCCGAGAGGCGTAAGACACAGCCCCTTTTGTCAAGGCGCTCACAGTCTAGTGGGGGAGCCTACGAGTAAACAGGCTTCTCAGGAAACTTGTAGGATTAAACAGGGTGAAAAGGGCTAGAAAATACCTCCAGGAAATTGGCTGAAATGGTCACAATAGCCAGCCTGGCCAAGGGAAAAGAACTGAAGAGATGAAGTGGGAGATAGGGCGGTCGCTCTTAATAGGGCCGCCATCTTAAAGAGAGTTTTCTTAATTCTTGGAGCAAATTCCACGCAAGCATTAGGAGATGCATGCATGGGATGATTCTGATGGATGCTAGATGACACAGATGGTGTCAGTTTTGCAATTTTTTTTTCTTATGGGCTGGTAGATTGCGTCCAGTCTTTTTGATGCAATATTTTTGAGCTTTCTGCTACTTACATCTTTAGAGTTGCCATGTTTGCTGTTCGCTGTGGCCTAGAAAAAGGCTGCTTATTACCAACCTGGGAAGAAAGAGGCCTGGGTTTGTCTGCTATGAGACAAGACAGAAAATATGTTTTCTCCTTAAATGGCAGCTATCAATGACCACGCCAACTTTAGTGTTTGATGCATATACAAAAGCATGGGTCTTAAGAGGTATCTTATTACTCATTTCTAAGAAAATTGAAGATAATCACTTATAACTTGTGCACACGATACATCATTTGGAAAGAATTTCACTAGGGATCATATTGCTCAACTGAAAAGTTCTGGCATGCTGAATTTGTACATTTTTGTGAATGCTTCCTTTACTCTGATCTCTTGCTTTTTTCTGCATATGGTTATTTGTATGTTTTAGATTAGAAGCTTCTTAAAGGGAAAGCACTGCATTTGGTGCAGTGTTGAGCACAATACCAAGAGCACCACAGCACATTTAGTAAATTATTGACAATAATAGAATTTCTAGATCATGACGTATTCCCTATGAACACTCAGATACTTTCCTAAGCTCTGTGTCATCTTACTTATTTTAGAAGCCCAAGTCCAGTTTGTTCGGGTACACTGCTGGGGTATGTGGACAAACTTTTCAGGCTGTATATATCTTGACTGGAGCCAGATTCAGTCTTGCCTCAGTTAGCTGGCGACTCCTAACCATCAGGAAGGGCTTATTAATGTCGAGTACCCGAAGAACAAATTGAAATTAGCAACATTGTTATGATTGGCATAGTATCATTACAGATCAACAGTTATTATAGCACATAAATTGTAAGACATCTCTTAAATCAAACTCTCTTTGATTGAATGTCAGCTAGACCTTTCTCGCTAACGTTGACATTACTGTATTTGGGAGTTGAGCTATAACACATGCACGGACCTGTTGAAGTACCTCACACGTTTCTGTAGCCTGGGATCAGAATTTGTGCACAGGCTCAATTCAAGACACCATACCAGGAGCCAACATCTATTCAGCCCTAGCCAAGCTTGCAAAGGGGTTTGATGTTTTGGGTAATCTAGGGTCTAATGGAAAGTGTGGGTAGAACCCCCCCCCCACACTCATTTGCCCATATTTAGCAAATTGTCTGGCTTGAAACAGGATCCCCAGCACTCCATTAAGAAATGAGCATCAGAGAATAGAATCCAAACCCGGGGCCCCAGACTGGCTTTAGAGTCAGCGTAGGGTAATGGGAATTTACCTTCTGAGATAGAATGACAGGGAGAATGTGAGTCAGAAAGCAAGGTGAAGGTGGGCATACCAGCAGAGAAAATGTGCATTTTGAAATGCTGCATGTGTGGAGAAAACCCTCGCTGGAGCACGGTAGTCTCACTTGAAGACCTCGTTGAATGTACAAAGTAAAAAAGATTTAGTTCTGTACTTCAAGTTAGGCCAATTAAACCTCAATTGTCCAAGTGCTAAGTATTAGAAATACTTGTCCGCCATTTTTAAACAAAAGTGAATCCAGAGTGATTACCAAGAAAGGCGTGTTCACTTTTGCCTCTTTTTGTGTGTAGCTGGATAAAGCCTTATTTGAGAGTTTGTATTTTTCCTCATGAATAAAAAAGAGTCAATGGTAGGACCAAAATGCATTGCTCGTGTTCCAAACAGTTAATTACTTCCAGTAGTCGAAATTGTATTTATATGCTAGATTAGTAAATCTACTAAGCTCTTTGAAGTATACTTAATAGGCTTATATTGATAAATAATTGATAGGAAGGGAGATAAAATACAAGTGAAAGCGGCAATAAGAAGGGACAGGGAAGTTAAAGCCATTATAAAAGAAACCTCCACTCACTGTATTCTATCCATCCACCTGAAAGTTGAATGATGTACATTTCTCAGAAGCGAGGATTTTGAGAATATCCTGTGTTTTTTGGAATTTCCACAATGTGGCATGCATTTATTTCTTTTATAAATCCAGAATAAAGCAGAATTCTAGACTACAATTTTAATTGGCCTTTTTGAGTCTGCCTTTTGGAAATAAGTTTATGACTGGAAAATTAGAAATCCTGAGTATGGCATCTTTAAGGTATGTGTTCAGAGTCATCTATATCTGCCCTACTAGACTGTGATCTTCATCTTTGTGTCTGCCATTATCTAGCGAAGAGCATGGTACAAATCATAGGTGCTCCATAAATATTTGTAGACTAAATGGATGATTGGAAGTAGAAATGTATTACAAACAAAATTTCCATAAAGCCAATATTTAAGTAATTGATTCACTTTTACTAATATATTAAGGTTTCTAAAAAAAAGCAGCTCCTTTTTCAGGTCAAAAATCCATTTGTTGTCTATAGGTAAGTGACAAAGGACTGGTTTAATTCATGTGGCTGTACTATAATTCCCCGAAAGAAGTAGTCTAGCCACACCTTTCCAAGAGGTAAGTATTCTGTGCTTGTTTACAAGGCTATTCTAAGAAGTTTATAGATAAATTAAATATATCCGCCTATACGTAAATGCATTTATTTACTTTACAGATCTGTGGCATTTAGGTTTCAAAAATAATGCAACTTGGTGTCAGTTACAGAAACATATATGGAATGTATGTAAGTTTTTCTTTGGTGTTTCTTACCTATAACATGAAGCTTCATAAATGTACACTTAAAAGGACATAATCCAAAGTGGATATTCAGCCAAGGAAATTTTATTTGAGTAGGATAAAGGGCCTCCTGAGGGGTCTCTCAATTTCTGTATGCATTGGGGCAAGCTTTGAAAGTCAGCTGAGAAAACTCAACTATTTGGCTAGGGATGACCCATCGGGAGTTCTTTCAGCTAGAGGCTCAACTAGGAAAGAGGGTAAAAAGGAAAGGGATGATGTTCATTTGAAAATAATATCAGAATTGTGTTTGCATACTTTCCTCCTTAGTTATGGTTCTGCTCCCTCTCTCCCAAACTCTGCATTCTGGTACTTGTGGTATGTATCAGCATCCTGGGATAGTCCATTGCTCTTTGTCCATTTTTGGTTTGGAGGATTAAAGCTGAGGGAAACGTGGGCAAGAGAGGAAGGGCTAGAGCAACAGATATAGGGAGGACATTCAAAGCCCTTACTCTGGTGTGTATCAGAAAGTTCACTGACACATAACACTCTGAAACGATTGGAAAACGTTTGAATTTGGAAGCTTGCATGTTCATAGAAAATACGGAGATATGTCCCAAGTGCATTTGGGTCCCTGAAATACTCTATTTGTACTTCTTCTTGCTTAGTATCCTTTTTTTTTTTTTGAAGTACCTAGCTTATTCATAGCCTCTGCCAGACCCTACAACTGTTGAATACAGACGCCATATTTGATTCCGCATGATATCCTCTAGAGTGGTGAGTAGAGTGCCTTGTATAGAGTTATTAATAAAGGTTGGAGCTAAGGTAAGAATAAAGACCTAAAGACACAGTCTACAGGACTTGACTGCTGTTGAATGAGATTCCTAGGATGGCATATACCTAGAGAAGGACTGAGTCCCTGGATGCATCATTGTCTAAGTTGATCTGCAGTAGGATTGAGGATGGGGTGGTGGAGGTGAAGCCCATTTATTTGTTCTTTGTGGTCCTGGGAGCCTTGTTGCCCCTCCTTCAAAACTGAAGTCTGGGGAGAAAGTGACAAGTAGAGAGAAATTTTTACCTACAGGTTTCTCTAAGATTTACTTATTTATTTGAGAGGAGGGGAGAGAGGGAGAGAGAATCTTAAGCAGACTCTGTGCTGAGCACAGAGCCCCATGTGGGGCTTGATACAGGGCTCGAACCCACGACCCTGAGATCAGGACCTGAGCCAAAACCAAGAGTTGGATGCTTACCTGACTGCGCCCCCCAGGCGCCCCGCCCCCCAGCCTTCTTTAAATGTGGTGTTTGAGGGGCACCTGGCTGGCTCATTTGGTAGAACACGTGACTCCTGGTCTTGGGGTCGTGAGTTCAAGACCCAAATTGGGCATAGAGCCTACTTTAAAAAAATGTGGTGTTTGGATATGTTTTATATGTATTTATATTTATATACACACGTGTGTGTACATTCATAGTTTATGTATGTATAAATATTCTATATTTCTATTATTTTGATAGGAACAACTTATAATTATGTGCTACTTAAACTGTTTGAAAGTTGCTAATTATTACTCTTAGTAGTGAGTGGTCTTTCACAATCCTATCTTATATTTGTGTTATGAAAGCCTTGCTTTCATATATTTTATGTACAGACAATGCAACCACTCATAAAGTGTCCATAGCTTCTGAGTTCAGGTGACCTGCCTGGTTCCAACACACACACACACACACACACACACATTTGTACACTCACACATACACACATATACTATCCCTACATCTATACATCCTTAATAACCTAGAGAAAAAGCCTAACTTACCCTGGGAAGAGCTATGGGGTACAGCTTCTCAGAGCTCGAGTAAACCATTTTCAGTTGGATTGGCCCCAAATTGTTACAGAGTGAATTGTCACTGATATCATAGAGCTCATTTATTAAGTTCCATCATTTTCCTAAGTACAGAGATGTGATCCTCATTTAAAGCAGTGGTGGTCAACCCATACTGTGAATTTGACTCATTTCGGAGAATGACTTCTCGTGCTGGCCACGTTGCATGTTGAAGTCCATAGCAAGGAGAATGTGACCCAAGAGGCAGTTTCCAAGTTAACTTTCATGGAGTGATTGTACTGGGGACAACATTTAGTTGTTTGGGAAAACAGATGGAAATCCTCAGGAAAGCAACCTACTAATATTGAACTCTATATGCCATTGCTGCATAAATATTGAAAAGTTTTTCATTCTCTACCTCAGACAATATTCAGTGAGCCCTGATTCTATGCCAGGTACTGACCTAGGAGCTGATGCATAAGATACAGTCACCGCCTAGGGAGGGAACTGTGTAGGGATCTGGGGGTTGTTGAGCTATGGAAGAGGGGTGCCTAGCTGCCTTAAGTGGGCTGTCACGTAAGGTATATGCAAAGGCCTGTAGAGACAAAATGACACATTTGTTGGACTGGACTGGTTTGGACTGGTTGGAGAACAGCCATGGGGGGCGGTGGATGTAGAGGAAAGATGAACTAGAAAAGTAGGCAGGAAATGATGAGGAGTTTCCTCAGGCTGTATCCAAGGATGATGAGGAGCCATGAAAACATTTGAAGAAGAGAAAATGGTATTCAGTATGGAGAATGACTGGTACAGAGTCTTAGTAATACAGGCGAAAAAAAAGCAGGGCGGAAAATAGGGGAGTAAAAGATCAAGTTGAGAGACCAGAGGAAGTGGATCAGGTATGACTTGTTGACTGGATATGAGGATAGTGGGGAGAGTCTAGAACTTCTGGTTTTTCTGGGTGGTGGGGCTATGGCACATAATAGGTGCTCAGTAAATATTTGTTGGCTTAGTGAAATAGAGGAGGAACATATATTTTTAAGTAAACTCTACCCCCAACGTGGGGGCTCGAACTCATGACCCCAAGATCAAGAGTCGCACGCTCTATTGACTGAGGCAGCCAGGCGCCCCAAGAAGAACATATTTTTTTTTAAAGATTTATTTATTTATTTGAGAGAGAGAGAGACACAGCTAGAGAGGGAACACAAGCAGGGGGAGTGGGAGAGGGAGAAGCAGGCTTCCCATGGATCAGGGAGCCCGATGCAGGGCTCGATCCCAGGACCTTGGGATCATGATCTGAGCTGAAGGCAGACGCTTAACGACTGAGCCAGCCAGGCACCCCAAGAAAAACATGTTTTTAAGGGGGGAAATAATGAGTTTGATTTTGAAGGGGTTGAGTTTGAGAGGTTCTTTGATCATTGAGGCAGAAATGTCTGCTAGGTAGTTGAGGTTGTGTTTTGGATGACAGACGAGAGAAATCAGGGCTGGGGATACATACTCGGACATTAACAACATATAGATGGTAACTGAAACTCTGGGAATAGATGAGATCACTGGGAAATAGTGTATACACTCTCCTGGAGTTCAGAAGAAGCATAGTTGGGACTCATCAGCATATAGGCTCAAGTTGGAAGTCAAGGGTGTGGATGATATTTTCCAGGCTTTTGCATGTGACACATCTTAAAATGCATTTTGCCAACATCTGGTGATTTAAAAAAAACTGCCAAAGACTTCAAGAATTCTCTTGATTAAGAGAAAGTATGAGTAGATGTTGTCATGGTCCAAGATTTTGCAAATAAGATAATGCGCTAACACACACACACACACACACACACACACACACACACACACAGGGGTGTGGGGGGAATGTAGAGAAGCACATTTGAAGCAAGGGATTGGATTTCTATTATTTTTGATAGCAGTAATTAATAATTTTGCATGCTATTTAAACTGTTTGAAAGTTGTTAATTGTTACTCTTAGCAGTGGGTGGTCTTTCACAATCCTACCTACATTTGTGTCGTGAAAGCCTTGCTTTCATATATCTTATGTACAGACAATGCAACCACTCATAAAGTGTCCATGGCTTCTGAGTTCAGCTGACCTGCCTGGTTCCAACATAGAGGCCCCCCTGCCGCACCCCAGCCCCCACTGGGGACCAGCCTCCCACTCTGGAGAATGAAAGCTGTAGCTTTTTGGAGCTTTGGTCTCTATTCCACTTCAGACTGGGCCCTGCTGGCTGGTCTCTGAAACATGTGGTTCCAAGCAAATACTAGGCATACTTGTGTAATTGGGCTGATTTTTCTTAAGTGTCTATGGAGATGTAGTGTGTGTGTGTGTGTGTGTGTGTGTGTGTGTGTGTTTGGTTGGTGGGGGGAAAGGGTGGTAGAATTCTCTGTTTCTCTGGCATGAAGAGTTTCTTTAATTTCCCTGTTGTTCAAGAGGTTGCCTTTATCCAGGCTTCTATTTTCATTCAGTGTAAACTTGAAACCCCTTGTTCTCCAGTAGATTTTTTCACGACCACTTTCAAGTTAATGAAATAGTATGGAAGGGGCCCCAAGGGAAGAGCACAGAAACTACCATTTACTGAGTGCCTACAATGTGCCAGTTGCTTTATATTTAATCTCGTTTACACAGCAAACCTGAAAGGGTGGCGCTGTCATCTCCATTTTACAGATGAAGAGACTGAGGCCCAGAAAGGTTAACTTTCCCCGAGCCTGTGTAATATGCGGAGCCAGGATTTGCATCCAGATTTGTCTCACTTGATAGCTCATGCTCTTGCCAGTATGCTCACTGGATTCTGAGGGGAAGGAAGATGGGCTGGATAGAAAGCATTTGACTTAACTTCCCACACTCCTTTGACTTTATGACATTTTTCACTCCGGGCTTCTCTCCTCCTCTCGGGCTGATTCTGTCTCTGCTTGTTTGCCTTCACCCTCCCACCCTTTCTTAGATGCAAGCGCTCCAGTCATGTTTGTCCTTTGCCCCTTCTGTTCTCTTTGCTCATTCCCACACCCATTCCCATGACTTCATTATCTTCGCTGTTTGAATGACTCCCGTCTCCCTTTCCAGCCTGACCTCTTCCTTGCTGTCCAGTTCAGGATCTGCCAGTCGCCCTGCCGAACATCTCCATCCAGAAGTCCTGCTAAGGCTTCCCTTTCCGCGGAGCCAAAAATCAGTCCATCATTTTCTCCTCCCGCCTGCACAAAACTGCCCCCCTCCAACATTCTGCATCTGTGGCGATAGCAGCTCCGGTACCCAGACCTGAAACCACGCAATCATCTTGGACTTCTCTTTGTCCACCTCTCACCCCCGAATTAAATGGCTAAGTCCTGCGAGTCTATCTCCGCCATGTCTTTTGCGCTTCCCTCCTTGGCCCGTGTGCCTTCTGTTTAAGCACAACAGGCCATGAACTCCTTAACTGAAAGGACCCTGTAGTTGTCTGCCTCCGAGCCTTTGCTTGTGGACCACCTGACTGTCTCCCTTCCGTCAGTGCATGTTCTAGTCCTGGCCACCCTTCAAGGTGGCCGTGCGATGTCATCTCCTGCATGAACCATATCACGGTTCCCCATGCCTAGTTCCCTTTGAACCCTGGTCTCATTGTACTTCTCCTATGGCCTTGGTTCTCTCTTGCTCTTCTAGTTATTTATGTCCTTGACCTTTTCGTCTTCCTAGAGGCTTGCTCCTTAAAGGGTGGCCCATGCACCAGGAGCATCAGCATCACCAGAGAGCGTGCAAGAAATGCAGAATCTCAGGCCCCATCCCAGACCTGCTGAATGAGACCTGTATTTCTCTTTCTCTTTCATTTCATTTTTATTTTTTTAAAGATTTTATTTATTTATTTGACAGAGAGAGACACACAGAGAGAGGGAACACAAGCAGGGGGAGTGGGAGAGGGAGAAGCAGGCTCCCCGCTGAGCAGGGAGCCCCGTGTGGGGCTTGATACCGGGACCCTGGGACCATGACCTGAGCCGAAGGCAGATGCTTAACAACTGAGCCACCCAGGAGCCCCGAGACCTGTATTTTTAAACAAGATCCCCAGTTGATTTGTATGCACCTTAAAGCTTGAGAAGGGCTGCTTCCAAGTGTAAGCTCCTTGAGGACAAGGACCTTGCAGGACTCAGGGGAGGGTTTTGCACATAATAGGTCCACGTTCTTTTGATTTCTTGCGTTTGTGCTGTGCTTGGCTGTTCATTCATTCATGTGGCCCCAGCGATCTATACACAAGAAATGTATGCAAGAAATGTATGAGGGGGGAGGATGGGAGAGGAGAGAGAGAGAGATTCAGAGAGTGGGGGTGAGAAGGAGGGAAGGGGGGTTGAAGAATGAAGGGGCTGGATTGAGCCCATATGCTGGCTAATAACTTTGCGACTAGTTTGGAAAACAATCTTTGCTCTCCCAGATAGTTAGAGCCTCTTGTCTACGCCTTGGCTTAATTTAATGTGGCCAGAGGCAAGTGTCTTCCAAGACCATTTTGCTCTTACCCTAGGGACCTAATGGTTTCCCACTTTTTTTTTTTTTTTTTAACTGGGCTTCTGGGGTGTACCTTCTCTGGCCATCCCCAGAAGTCAGAGTGGAGCTTTTGAAGCTATTCAGAGGGCCATGGAAGAACTGTGCTCAGTGTTTCAAATAGTCCCGTTTTCAGAAACTGATTTTCTGCTTTGTTTTCAAACTTCAAAGTTTATTTCTGAAATAAAGGTTTATTTTCCCCCACGGAATTCTGAAGGTTTTATACAAGTGTTAATTTCTAAAACCTAAGTCATTTCTTGCCTTTGAAACTTCAGTGCTGTGGGTCAATTTAATAACGTTGCCTGAAGGTTCTTTTGGCCTTCAAAAGCTGTCAGATTGCCTTTTCTTTGTTCTTTGAGGGAGTAAGGTTGCCTCATTCACAAAGCTTGAAGGAGTTGGAACCAGCTTTAGTCAATCATTCAGGCTTTCTCCACCCCTCAGCAATATCCAGTTTTATTTTCAAGCTAGGTCCTAGTGGCAACGAGATGTATCGCCGACTAAGTTCTATGTGAAAGTCTCTGAAAACTCATCGCCATTTATTTCATAGAGTAGAGTGATAAGAAGTAGCCTGAGTTATTAGGATACCCGTAGCTAAGGGGAGCAGCGGGTGTTCTGAGCACACCCATCGCTGCCCTTCTGGGGCTTAGAAAAGCTCCAAAGCTACCGAGGCCCCCCTTCATCATCTGCCGGACTGCTCCCCACATCTTCCCTTTTTGCCTTCCTCCTCTTCTATCCTCATGCTCTCTCTCAACTGGTTATAATTTAGAACAGAAGGTGTTTTATGGTTTGTTATATTTATTGAATGGTTTTGTGTTTCTTGTTCTCTAAAAAAATTGGAGGAGTGGAATGTTTTATATTTCCCTGTGTATTTTAGTTTTTAAGTTGTGTTTCCTTTTCCTATAGCTCCTGATTTCCTTTTCTCCTCTCTCTTCCCCCATCTTCTTCTGCCTCCTCCACATCCGCTTGCCCTCAGTGATTCTGGAGAGAAAACAGCCTTTCCGTTTCTGCCCGCATATTTGGTTTGGGTACCTGGTTACTTCTCCTGGGGATATTTCGAAATTCGATTCCTTAGTTTGGAATTGCAGAGCTCTAAAATATGCACCAATGAATTTACATTCCACTTTCTAAGAACTCTGAGTATTTAAAAGGGTTTCTGTACAGATAGCACCAGGCTAAATATATCTGACTGGAGTATCTCAGATCATTGCTATGTAGTTTACATTCTCTCTCACTTTGTCATAATTCTCGATGAATGCAAATTGCATCTTTGTTCTTAGAAATCTCTTGTCTTCCACCGAACTGCCTTTTTCTGAAGATCAGGGAGCCCCTTTGAGACACTGCTACAGTGGGGTGGAATTGACACCTAGCTCACAGGCTAACCAAATGTAGCTTGCTTTTCCCTGATGAAGTGATCACATTTCAGGACATCGTGTCACTTGCAGGATTTTATTGTCCTACTTTCAAATTTGACTTCAGGTTAAAGAGCGTCTTCCAGTTGGACTATTCCTTGGTATTTTTTTCTTCGTCTTTACACTTAGGGGGATCTTTTGTTTGTCCTGTGTCTATTATCTCTTCCAAGCTTGGCCAAGGCTGTTAGGTTATGCACCTACGTATAAATATTTAACAAGATAAGTTAGACAAAACGTGCTCGGAGATACTGCAGCCCTTCCATCCCCACCCCTGCCTCCGCCCCCACTCAGTTTTTGTGTAGAGTCACAGATGGTTGCTTTATCTCAGATGTTTAGATTTGGAGGACATTCCTTTGCACTTTGCTTGATGGACACAATGAAATGGAAGCATTTGAGTCAATCTGGACTACCAAAATGGTAGCACCAAGTAACAGATAACATTAGGCTCCTCTTCCTATTTTTTTCCAACTGGTTACCCAAACTCCCCTAAGCCAGAGAGTTTTAGGTAGGAGATTGTGTTTTTAAAGAAAATATTTCGGATAAAGACTAATGTTCTCGAGTCAGGAATAACAATTAGTACCATTCATTAATCAGGGACATGTTTTGACTTTGAGTCCTGGCTAGGAAATATAAACTGTGAAAGTCACACATATATATGAACCTCAGGCAAATTTATGACTTGTCAGCCTTTTAAGGTTAAATTCTTAACCCCAAATCGGGGCTGGCTTTATATGTGGAGTCCAGCACATTCCTCTGGGCCACTGAACACCACCCCCCCCCAACCCCGCCGCCCCAGCCCCAGCCCCAGCCCTTTGCTTAACAGCAGCTAATGGCCTAATGAGCAAGAAGGATTTCTGCCTCTTATCAGCTGCCTGAACAGCAACAGGAAGGCTGATATACAGAGTACGGGTCAAAACCCGAGTTCTCGAACCAAAAAAACTACAGGCGCAGTTTAAAACTCTGGCTATGTGGTATCCGTGCAGTTATCAATACCTATCAGCGAAGGAGCCGGACACTTGAGTTCAAACAAATAGCAATAGTCGTCAAAAGTATGAACAGTCTAATTAATTTTGCTAATAGTTCGTTCCTTCTTTGTTTAGTTCTTCTATAAATAGCCTCCATATAGTCTTTAATGAGCTTTTAGTTTGCGCCTGGAGGTTGTTATGGTCATGCGGGGGTGTTTGATTGGCAGATGGTGAGGATGGAGGCAAGGATATTTATGTTTTGGCCCGGAGTTTGGAAGGGGTGCCAAATAAACGTAAATAGATATCTACTACTACTTTTATTTGTTATTCAAACCGAGTTTTGGAATAAATATGCACTCAGCTTGCCACCGAGTCGGAGAAAGCTTTGTGCCTCCTCATATCGTACTCAGACATTTTTGAGGAGAAAGAGTCCTTGCCTACTTGTTAGAACCACTTGGATTCCAGGCTCAGACTCACATAGAATAAATATTTTAGGTTATTCAGTGCCCATTATAGTGAAAGCCCCTTGACTTTCATCTTCTGCATTTGCATTTTTTTCAGAGACAATAATGAAAACATTTTTTTTTTTTCAGATTCCGTCCTGTTGTTGAAGATCCTATTTACATAAACAGGCATTGTTGTGGCTTAGGGGAAGAATGTGGGGTCCCATTCTTTAGCTCCCTGTATATCTTTGCTAAGGCTTGTCTAAATAGAAGTAATGACGCTTTAGTCTAAGCAGCTTTTCTCATTTAGGTAAGCAGGGTGGTTTGAAATTTCAGTTTACTAGATAATTGAGTCTCTTCTTAATTATGTCAGGCATGCAGGTTGCTCTCTTGATAGTAAAGACCCTAAAAATCTAGTAATCTCCTCAGGCATCCGTTTGGTAATAAAATCCGGTGCATTTTCAGGGGTTAATTTTCATGACAATTGTTTGTCCCCTCCCCACCCCCACCCTTGAAGAAACCCTGCTATCTTTTAGGGCCTTGGTCTCCTCACGTCTGCCAGAGCACACTTAGCAATATATGTCACGGTGTTGCTGGAGTTACCGGATCTAGAGGAAATTTAAATGTATTCAGATTCATGCTCATTACACAACTTTCATTTCGAGTTTTTAATAGCCTTGTCATATTTCTCAGAAAATCATCGGCCTGACTTCGCCAGACTTGGTTTTCTGCCCTGAATGAAAAGCTGAAGATCAGCAAAAGTGGAGCCTAACTATCCCCTATTCGATCCTTTAAATCAAAAAAAGAAAAAAGAAAAGAAAAGAAAGGAAAAAGAAAAAAAAAGAAAAAAAATCTCAGAGGTCATCCGGGGCAGAGTGAGGTGGGAAAAACCTAAAAAAAAAAAAAAAAAAAAAAAAAAAGCCCAGGCCGCCTTCACATCTGCTAGTCATTCCCACTGGTGTGACTTCAATTCAGCGAGTTTTTATTGAGCACCTGTGGTGGGGGCGGTGCTAATAATCGTTAACATTTATTGAGCCAGGCGCTGTGCTAAGCCCTTTATGGGCAACATCCCATTTAATCCTCACTATAGCACTACCAGGTGGGTAGCATTATTTCCCCCATTTTACAGATGAGGAAACTGAGGCTTAGAGAGATTTCGTGACTTGGCCAAGGACAAATATTTTTCCGAAATGAATCACACTTAGTCTGGTCCCGGAGCCATGTTCCTAATCACTACTCTTGCGAAGGGCTCCGCATTTCTGGGAGTTACTCCTGAAACCAGTTCTGAGAACCCAGACTGTGTGAGATGCTGGGGATTCAAAGCCAAGCACTCCACTCTCCCTGCTCTTGGTGGGGGAGGCAGACAGGTAGACAGATGCGGACCAGGCATGGGGGGGGGGGTCTCCCGATCTGTGGAGGGGAAGAAGGTGGGCATGGGGGGTGGGGAGCCGTGGCTTGAATCTGTGGGAATGCTGTGTCCTGAGTGAGTTCAGCAGCCTGGGGGTCGTGGGCATTTGATTTTCCTGTTCAGTGAAGGTCATCATCTAGGAGTTGAACTGCCTCAGTGATTACATCAACCTGTTTCCATCATGGCCCCAGCTAACTGTAGCATCAGGTACCTTGAACCCAGCACTGCTTAGACACGCATGGTCAGCATGGTTTGGGACCTAATTGGCTCCATAGTTCCTGTGTCACAGTTTCTCTCTGATTGCACTTCTCCCTTAAAAAAAAAAAAAGTAAATTAAATGAGGCAGATATTCCTGAACCAAACTGCTGTGATCTTGAGAGCAGGTGGTTTTCTGAAGGTCTGAAGGCAGGTTATTTAAGACTGGCCGCCCACAGGGAGACCCCAGATCCAGGTTGGGTTCGTGTAGCTTGATGTGGAGCCCTCCTGGCATTGCCTGTTGGAGCCCACACGGGGCTCTGGGGAGCTCTGTATCTGCATCACCCACGCCTTGACAGAAGAATGAAGTGACTATTAAAAATTTTTGAGTTTTTCAGTGAAATCATGGGAATGGAAGCAAAATCCCCAGATCACTGTTTGGGTAATTTATTTTTGTTTTTCATAGCTCCCGAAGAAAGCAAGGAGGAAAAGAGTCACCAGTGAGCATCATGGAGAAATCTTTTAGGTGTTGCATTAATAACTTAGATTTTCCTCGATTTGGGGAGACATTTGGTTCAGGGTAGAGTGGACGCACCAACATGTGTGTTTGTGCATGTGAAAGACAGACAGACAGACAGACAGACAGACAGACAATATCCTTTAGCTTTCAGTCTCAGCTTACCAAGAACGCCTTGTGTCTTGAAGCTTCCTATAGTTGCTCTGCAACGGTTTGCTCGCCAAAACCCCTCCCGTGCACTTTCTCCTTCATTAAATCTCTTCCACAGAAAGGGGTTGCCACCAAGTCTAGACTTCAGTGACATGTAGGAGGAGGGCCAATTAGTGGGGATTTTGATTCCTATTACATGAGGGTGAGGCGGGGGGAGGAGGAGGAAAATCTGTCCTTCGCGGTCCTTCAGATTCTCAAGTTCTAACACAACAGTATGTGGAAGATGTATGAAATTACCGGAGCATTTACACAGCTATCCCCCAAGATGGCATAAATGCCACAGCGCTCGTGCATGTCAGTGTAGGCACTCAGACCAGCTGAAGGGTAGGAAAAGCGAGAAGATCAATAACGTGGCTTCTCCCTCAGGGATCAAGAGTGAGTGTTTGATTTCCTTGCGGTTGCATTTTGCTCAGGTGCAGTTCGTGTGTTGTACTAACAAGGCAACCGACCCCCTTTTCTATAGGTTCCTGTCGTCAGGAAAGAGGAAAGATAAAATAGAGGGCACTGATTATTTACAGTGGCTGAGAATGTAATTACAAGGTGCACTGGCTTGAAACTGAAATTTAGGTTAGCCATTAGAGCCGGGAGAAGCATCTTAACAGTAAGGGCAATTGGGCATCGGAGAGATTTGCTTGGGAGCTGGTTACGCAGTATCTCCCCGAGTGCCCGAGACTAGGAGAGAGACTCCAACCAAATTCGTGGTTGGGCTGGAGGCCCAGGTGGATAGACATCTGCCATTGTCGCCTGGCTCTGTTTGTGACTACTTGCTAGGAGCTTGCAAACATTTCTTCATGTATCTGAAATATGCCTAGTTTGTGAAGCACAAGAAAACAAATGCAGTTGAGCAGTGAGAATGAGGCGTTTGGATTGGTCTGAGGACCCCCCCCCCTTTTTAAAAAAGATTTTATTTATTTGAGAGAGCGAGCGAGCGCACAGGGCGGGGAGGGGCAGAGGGAGAGGGAGAGAGAATCCCAAGCAGGCTCCACGCCCAGCGCAGAGCCCAACGTAGGGCTCGATTTCACGACCCTGAGATCATGGCCTGAGCTAAAATCCAGAGTCGGGCACTTAACCGACGGAGCCACAGTCTGAGCACCCTCTTAACAGACTTTCAGAAATATGGGCCAAGGACTATTAGGATTTCTTGCTTCTATAAGGGCTTCCTCCTTCTTATAACATAGGACTGTTGTTGTTCAAGTTACATTTGGGCTCTGTCAGTAGGACTTTCTTAGGGCTGACCCTAGGTAAAATTTGGTTTGAGTCTCTTTTTAAAAATCTTTCCTTCCTTTTTGACATTTCCCCTTATCCCCATCCAGGTGTTTTGGGTTGCCTGCCCACTCCCTTCTTTCCCGTGCTGGATGAAAATCCCAAGTAAACTCTTTAGCCTTGAGGTAATAAGGACATTACTCCAGGGGTGTTGCACTTTAAGACAAAACCTGAGGAAATTGCCTAACCAGAGTACTGACTCCTCCATGATGAAACATTTCAATACTGCTGGGCAGATACTTGCAGGTGGGGTAGAGGGAGAGCGTGGGGGTGTTAGCTTCCTAGGGCTGCCATACCAAATTGCCTCAAATTTGGTGGCTTAAAACAACCGAAATTTATTCTCTCACAGTTCTGGAGGCCAGAAGTTCAAAATCAAGGTGTCAGCAGGGCCACGTTCCCTCCACAGGCTCTAGGGGCGGATCCTTCCTTGCCTCTTCCGGCTTCTGCTGGCTCCAGGCCTTCCTCGGCTTGTGGGCTGTGTCCCTCCAGCGTCTGCCTCTGTCTTCACCCGGCCTCCTCTTCTCAGTGTCTCCCGCCTGTGTGTCCCTTGTAAGGACGCTTGTCATCGAATTTAGGGCCCACCTGATTAATCCAGGATGAGTATTCGTTCATTCAGCCAACAAGCATTTGTGGAGTGTGTACTGTATACCCGGCGCTCTGCCATGTCAGGGAGTACAAGGATGGCCAAGATACACTTCCTGCCTCCAGAAATGTACAATTTAATGGTGGGAATACAAAAAGTATGCCAATAGCTATAACACCTAGATTGCAAAATTCGCTATTAGAGGGACAAAGTGTGCTGCGAATTCTGAGTTGACGGCTCTTGGGGATTATTTGGTGGGGAGGGTAGCCAGGGTAGGGGCGGCAAACATGATGAAAAAGACACTATGGATGAGAAGGTTTGAAGAGCTGAAGCTCAGGGAAGGGCACTCCAGGGACAGGACTAGCATGAGCAAAACAGGGAGGCTGGAAATGGAGCCATGTGTTTGTGATGCAGGAAATAAGTTTAATTTAATCCTCAGAACCATGTCGAGAGGTAAGTGATCTTGTCCCCATTTTACAGGTAAGGAAACCGAGGCTCAGAGAGGCAGTAACTTGCCTATGATCACACCGCTGTTAAGTGGGGTTCATACCCCCCTGGTCTATCTGGTTTCACAGGTCCTCCCTTTGCCACTGTGTACCATCCCATCAGGAGGCTCCCTGCCGTTCGTTGGTCTCTGGAGACAAAGGGCTATATAGAAGGGGATGTGGCTATTACACAGAGTGAAGCGCTGTAAGCCTGAGTCGTTGGCCTTGGCCCCATATCTATGTTCATGTAGAGCCAAGTGCTACTGACAAAGCAAACCCTTTGCCTTTTTGTTGTTGTCCTCCCAATGCCCAGTCTAGAATGGGCTCGGTGACTATCAATTGACCTACAGTTGGGGAACATAGATCCTCAGCTCTGAAATTACCTTAGCCAGGCCTGGATTTGAGAAGATAGTTGGGTAAGTCACACAGCTGATTTGGTAGCAGAGCAGGTAAGAACACTTTAGTCTTGGTAGGGAAGGGCTCTTCCTCCTGCCTCCGACGTGATTTCATACACAGGGGAAAGGGCCTAGCGCTCAGATTGAGCCTAGGGTGTTGAAATTCTCAGCTATACTTCAGGTCTGCATATTTGAAGATTGTATCTGAAAAATAGAAATTATACATCTCCTGAAAGATGGGATCTCAGCTACTTATCTGAGTAGAATAACAATTAGTGAAAGAGTGACTCAGGGAGACAGGGAAATTGCCTTAGTTTAGTCCCTCTGGCAAAATTCTAAACGAAAGGGTTTTTTTTTTTTTTATCCCAACTGGCATTGTTCTCCAACCCAATTTTGTTTTTGTTAGGACTTTTCCCCGTGTCTAAAGAGTATGAGAGAGAGAGAGAGAGATCTTTATGTGGGGCTCTGAGGACTCTTCCTTCATTTTCCCTGGAATACCACTCTTCTAAAAGTTGCTGTAGTAGCATCAGTTAATCTGATCTAGTTCCTTTAAAGCTGAACTCTCTTGAAGTTCTGGCATTGGTTTCAAGTCAAAGGGGAGGGCATCCAGCCCAAACCTCAGCGGGTCCCTGGAGATACAAAGATGAGTCAGTCAGGGGTCTTTGCATCGAGGAACTTAAATCCGGTGGAGATAAGCCATATGCAGATGTAACTATGATGCAAGTTAGAGTAGAAGTGTCTTCATAAAGGATGCAGAGTGCTGTGGGAATTCAAAGGACAAAGCTTGTGGAGTACATCTCTTTCTGCTCCCATAAACACTGGTTCCTGTGAGAATCCAGTCCAAAGATAAGTAGGAGTCGATGATACCTCGGTAAAGCTGGGAAAAAAGTTGTAAAGATAACAAACAAAAAAGAACCAAAGATATGTGGAAATCATCTTGTAGCAGGACTCCCAGAGCTCCTCAGCATCTGGCCCTGGCCACTCTCCACAGCTCACTTTTCCCTGTAGCCTTACCAGGTTTCTTGGCAGTGCCTAGCTGGGTCACCCGTTTTCACACCCCTGTGCCCTTGCTCCCTTTTCTTTTCTTTCCTTTTTTCTTTCTTTCTTTCTGAGAGAGAGAGAGAGAGAGAGAGAGGGGTGAGGGGCGGTGCACGTGGAAGGGCAGAGGGAGAGAGAATCCGAAGCAGACTCCCTGGTGAGCATGGAGCCTGACGCAGGGCTCAGTCTCACAACCCTGAGATCGTGACCTGAGCCGAAATCAAGAGTCAGACACTTAACTGACTGCGCCACCCAGGCACCCCCTTGTTCCATTTTCTTGAAGGGTTTTTAAGAAGGAGAATGATGTGATCAGATACGTCCTTTAGCAGGATCTCTCTGGGCCTCGGGTGGAGGAGAGCCTAGTAGAGGTAGGAAGACCAGTGTGGAGGCTCTTAGAGCTGTCCAAGTGAAAAGAGGCGGGGTGATGAGGGACATTTACAAAGTAGAACCAGTGGGATTTAGTGGCATTTGGCTACAGGGGATGAGGGTGGGTAAGGTGTCTAGAATGACCTAGAGGTTTCTAGTTAGTTTGGAAGTCCATATCCTGGACAGGGACTGTGTCCTGGTCTTTATTGTACTCCTCGGGTTGGGCATGGGCCCTGGCCCAAAGTAGGCATTCATAAATGTTGGATGAATGAACCGTACACCACTTTGGCCAGCTGAGTGTAATCAGTGAATTTGTATTCCCAGAGCACATGTTGACTGCTGGTTGGGAATGGGGTCCAGAAAGAACCTGTTTGTGGGAGAGTGTAGCTAGCGGTCTAGGGATTCAACCTTTACCAGGCATGAAATGATACGCAGTTAATTGACAGTTGGCAGTAGAGATAAAAGTAATTCATTCTTTAATTCTCAGGCTTAGAGAATGGCTTATCTCCAGGGTTGCTTTAAACTCCCAGTACTCCAGTGTGGTAGCGACATTTTGGCCTGCCTTTTGCAGAGGCAGAGTCTGTGGTGGCCCCAGGCATGATCTTTGATTTGAAGTCTGAGCTCGTGATACCCAGGTGCACCCTCTGCAAGGTCATGTTCTTTCAGGCTAAATAACAGAAGGGTAACCTTCAGCTGGGTTCCCTAAGATGATTTCTTCCACCAGCAATCATCACTTTCCCCACCGGTTTCGAATGAAGTCATTTCTTTCATCTGTATTCCTATCTTGATTAGTGAGAAATTAATGAGCGTGTAAGATTTGATTTAGATAATGATTAATTAGGGGAAAAGGCACCGTTCTAATAGCACGTCACTATTATATGCTAAGGAAATTAGTTAATATTTTTGGATGGCTAATCGACTTGTCCTCCATTTAAAAAAATACCTTTTAAAAGTGTCTGATATGATTTTTTGGTTCATTAGTAGAGCAACCTGCACTTAATCCCTTGGATAATTTTAATAGGCATCTATTACTTTCCCTACAAGTCATGAAGCAACCAGTTTGGGATATCATTCATTCTTCTGCTTAATATTTCTTTAATGATGATATTACATCATTTTTTTAGCACAATGTACCTTTGTTAGCAAAAAAAAAAAAAAATAACCTGCCGTTCATAAAGCAGACCTTGGCAAAGAAATGTGTCAAATCATCATATATATATGTATATATGGAAAAGATTTCAATTTTCATTGTTACTGAGCCCTGACGATTCCCCCTCTTCTGTTGTTGTTCGAATATGTTCTATCTGCTCTTAGAAAAGTATAAGGAGCAAGGTCTACATTAATATTTCTTGTGTTCTTTATTGTGTTTTTTTAATGGAATTTTTGACAATTTATAGTCATTAGTAAAATTGCAGTGGAGTAAAATAACCAACGTATAGAACACAATAAAGGTAATTAGAGAACTGGCAGGCTGGAAGTGACCTTGAGTGGTTATTTAGTCCATTCCCAGTTTCAGGCTGTAGGACTCATCCTCCTACACAGCACTCCTCCTCGAGTTCTGCTTTTGTTCGAGAACCAACAGCAGACCTTTATAGCCTGTGGGGCCAAGCCCACAGGTTTCTCTGCGCACTCCCATTCTACCCTGAGAAGCTAGCTGTGCCCCAGATACCAGCAGGCAGGTTAGTCTTGCTGCTGCCAAACCCATTGTACCCCTTCGCCTCTTCAAATCCTTCCCATCTAGCTCAAGTCCCACCTCTCCCCTGGAAGTTTCGTTTGGCCCCAAGAGCCTCTGGTGAGCACTCATTTATCTAGCAAATGTTGTCCGTAGGACGTATTTTAAAAATCAACTTGATTGAGATAATTTACAAACAGTAAAATACACCTGGGCTGAGTGAAGCATTTAATGAGTTTTTACACATGTACACACCCATGAAACCCCCTATCCCCAGTGAAAATAGAGACTCTTTCCATCACCTCAGAAAAGATACTGTGTATTTTGTCACCTGACCACATACCAACTTTTACTGTTCTCTAGCTATTTTTGTGTGAAAGTCTGGTCTCTGTGTGTGAGTTTTGTATTTGTTTATTTTAATGTTGCTTAACACATACTGTGCCAAGAAGGCCGAGAGCTTTACCCACATCATCTCACTCAGTCCTTGCAATGACTCTGTAAGGTAAATGCTATTGATAATCCCCTTTTAGAGATAGGGACAGAAAGGCATGTGGGATTTAAGTGACCTACCCTTGCTTGTGCGGCTAGCCAGTGGTGGCGTAGGACCACATGATAAGCAACTTGACAAGGGGGCCACACTGTGTTCGCTCTTTCCTGCCCATAGTGCCTGCCATGATGCTGACCTCCAGGCCATTAATACTTGCTGATTTGGAATAAAGTCCAATAGAACAGATGTATTTAGACAGACCTACAGCACATTGTTCACTGTCCTCTTCCAATTAGGGGCAGGGCTCAGGCCTGAAATGGGGTCTCCGAGTGAATGTGTGAGCCTATGACCGCAAGTTCTTGAATGGAGCCAAAAAAAGAGCAAGAACGGGGCCCAAAGGACAGAGGTCAAGAAAGCAAGGCCACAGGTAGCCAAGGCTGAGACATCCCCTGACACAGGAGTACACATCAGGAAACAGCCTTCTGTGGTCCACCTGTGCCCTAGCCTCTGAGAGGGGAAGTAACTGGTAAGGGTGC
This sequence comes from Callorhinus ursinus, assembly GCF_003265705.2. NCBI lineage: Eukaryota > Metazoa > Chordata > Mammalia > Carnivora > Otariidae > Callorhinus > Callorhinus ursinus. Next base: position 1,251,028 of record NW_027397095.1, read on the forward strand.
CCAGCTTGGGTACACGTGGCAAGAATCCTCCAGAGGGAGGCTGCCATAACCCAAATATCCCTTTTTAGTTGTCGGACCCAGAAGCGGACCCAGTGTGCAAGGAAGACATTGCCTCAAAATAATCAGAAATAAATTACTTTATAGTCCCTTCAAGTGAAACATCTATTTGTGTATCTTCAAGATGTTTGGAAATTGATTTTTGTGATATTTAAAAATATTTTTCCAAGATCAAAGTTAAGTGCACAGATGTAAAATTTTCGGGGTCATCTGCCTCCACTCCCTCATTTTAGATCAGAGAGACACGAAGTTTTTTTTTACCTGTGTTCTCCATCTGAGGCCCTCATTAATTCAACATTATATGCGCAGGGCTGAGTGGGATCGACGGGGCATCCCAAGGAGATGGGTGTCATTCTCTGTTCTTCAGGAATGGAAAATCTAGGAGAGGAGATTATAGTATGAAGGTACTTTTTAATCCTCCAAAATAAATGTGAACTAGCAGCCCTGTAATGACTTCAGTTAATTTTTTTTTAAGCATCTGAGAATGCAAAGTTATTAAGCTCCAAAGACTTGAACCTTTCTGGCTCATTTGAATAGTCAGTTGCTGAGCCTTCTCCTCATCTCCAGCCCAGGCTATATTGCTTGTCTCTAGTCCCATTTCCCAGCCAAATTCCATTTTTATATAAAAAATGAGCACCTCTCTGGTGAGTGTGGTCAAGGATTACTTTTCCTTTCCATCTAATAAAGGAGTTATTTTCCCCTAACCATCTTTTGTTTCTGACATTCTTAAAGAATGCTTTGCTATTTATTATGTCTTTTGTACGTTGCATCTGATTTTTTGAATTGGCCTTTCTGCTTTCATTCATACAAGTATGTACCAGTTCTTGGTGTACCTCCTTAGTTATTTGCCCTTGGTTACTTTTTATTTATCCCACTTGAGATTTGGTTTCCAGAGGAATTCTTTGTTTCGTTGTTGAGGATTCCTCTCTAAATTCTTTCTCTACTTCTTTTGGTTCTGCTTTGTTTCTTTCATGCGTCTGTTCCTGCACTGAAATGGTTCTATTTCATTATTGTCATTTCATTTAGGCATGTCTAGCTCTCCTGGCCCACTTTGTTCCTTATGTTCTCTTGTGCTGAAGCTTATTTTAAGCTGGCCTATGAGTTATATGAAATTTACTTAAAATGTTTTTCCCTTTGGTATATATTCCTCTCCTTCCTGGCTTGGAAATTCTGAATTCGTATCAGCTTATAGATGTTTTTATTTCCTCAAATACATAGCTAACTCTTAGCACCCAGATCAGTTGTCCTGGTTTACTGATTGATCAGGTACTTTTAACTGGGAGGGAGGATAGATGTTACTATATGTACATTTCTTATATCAGGATATAACCTACATCTTTCTTCATGATGTCTGACATCTTTCCCCCCAAATTCTCACTTGACATTTTGTTCTGTTCAAGATGTTTGGCTCAACGAATTCTTGAGGTAGTGGGAGATTTTACAATGATAAGACTTGACCAAGCCAGGGAAGGGGCCACACTATGCAAGCTCTAAGTTACCAAACTGATGTCATGGTGATTCAGAGAGGTGGTCCTGGGTTTCTGCAGGTACACTGAGTGGTTTGTTACCTTCTAAGACCCAACAACTCATAGTACTGCACAGAGGAAAGATCTGAGCCCCGTTATTTTGTGATTCCCACTAGCTAGAGCTGGTGGCAATAGGAACATAATCAACAGCTACCCTGCCGAATAAACCCTACCATTCCCGAAAACTGGAAGTCCTCACCAGTGGAAATTTAGAAACACAAAGGATTTTATTTAGAACATTTAATTTTGTGAATGTATTCAAATACAGATATTTTAAACACACATGACTTAGGCATCAGTTTACCAAGAAAGTAGATGAAACATTGCCAAATGGACAGGAACTTGGTACATGGCAAGTATCTGCTCTATAGGATTTTCCTATCTACGCGTGTGTCCCAACCAACCTTGTTTAAATCTAGATTAGCCAGTCTTCCCGAAGGGGACTCTTTCCCTTCGTGGTCCAGTAAACCGCATCAGTTTCTACTCCTAGAATAGCATTACATTTTGTAACCGCCCGTAGAAAGAACACAGTGAGCTAGAACTAGCTCTGTTTTGTTTTTTCAGAAGATAATCATAAAGCCTTTAGGCTTAGACCGTATTTAAAATCGGTTTAAGGCTTGTCTATGAGATTGACATTTATAGGAGATAAATCTGAACTCTGTGTCTCCAGACCCCAAATTGTATTTTGACACATTAAATATCACCTTTCTATCCAGTGCTATAAATTGCAGTGCTGGATTCGGTTTGGTGATATGTATTATCTGTGCTCTCCGTTGACAACTTTTGTCAGCTCCCTTGAGGAAGGGGAGGGGGAGAGCTCGAAGGCCATACCCTGGACTCCCAACAGTGATGTCATGTGAGGCAATACTTGATGAATTTCAGTCCTAAATTAAGAAAATAAAACTTGGACACGTACATTAAGGTCATGATTAACTGGAATTCCTAGGGAAATAAGATGTAATAGAAATAAATTTTCTGGTCACTTAGGACTAGCTAGTCTCTCAGCGCACACCCCACCCCCCATCTTTTAAAACCTCAGTTGTTACAGAGCTGTCTAAAATGTCTGCTTATGCTTTCCTTCAGTAAGATTTGATGTTTATTACAGGACCTTACTTTGCCAAAGACCTTACAGGACTTTGGGGGAGTCTTCCCTCTACCCCATATACATGTTTTGTCATCCTGGCTAACTGTGTTGCTTTTTTGCACTCATTTCCTATGCCTTAGGTATTTATCTCTGTTAACCCCTTTAGACAGTGAACTCTTTGGGGTAAGGACCATGTCTCTCTTGTTCGAAGTGGTACCTCCGCCATGTAGTGCGGTGCTTGGCACATAGAAGATGAGTCCGATTGAGTCCTCTGAGAAGCAGATGCCAGTATGGCACTAGATGTCTAAGGAAAACCTTTGTGAAGGAAAATGAGCAGGGAGCTGAAGGCTGCTGGAAGAACCCTCACACTGTGGTGCAGGTCTGACCCTGTGGCGGAGGAGGGAGGGAAAGAAGGAAGGTAGGGTAGGAAGAATCTTTGACAGCAGTACAGTTTTAAGAAAGTTTTGTCAAGGTCAACGGGGAGTCCTTGAGCCCAAATCCCTGTCAGCAAAGTCCTGTGTCTCACAGACCTTAGCGTCTTTGTTGTGCTCTGTCATTGGCTGGGGCAGCCCCTGGGGATTGTGGCTCGGGTACAACATGGTGGTGAGCTCAGAGCACAGCAGCTGGGGCCATTTGTCAGTTACACGCAGCGCACTAGGAGATCTGAGATGTGCGTGTTCATGGCCCCTGCAGAAGGATCTCAACAAATGCTTGTTGAAGGGAGAGTCTGAGTACAGTGGGAGTTGCCGAAGAGAAGGGAGACTGGACTTAATAATCACTGAGCCCTAATATTTGCTAGTATCGGTGGAGGATATAAAATCATTGGACTCCCCCTCATTTCCTTCGTCTCTCTTCAGATGTTACCTGATGAAAGAAGCCTTCCCTGACTACCCTGTATAATAGAATTGTTGCTGCCGCCACCAGCTACCCATTCTCCCTGGCTTTGGTTTTTAAACATTAAAAAAAAAAATAACAGCTTTATTGAGGTATAATTAACATACAATAAAGTACATATTTTAAGGGTATAATTTAATAATTTTGACACGTGTACAGCCATGAGACAATCACTGCAACCAAAATTATGAAAATATCCATCGCTCTGACAAATTTCCTCTCTCCCGCCCCCTCCCTGCCCCGTGTCCCCTCCCCAACAAACACTGAACTGCTTTCTGTCATTATAGGTTAATTTTCATTTGGTAGACTTTTGTATAAATGGAACCATAGAGTATGTAATTTTTTTATGTGGCTTCTGTTGCTTAGCATAATGTTTTTGGGGTTCATCCCCATGGTAGCACGGATCAAGAGTTCATTCCTTCGTATGGCTGAGTAGTAATCCACTGTATGTATATATCACAGTTTGTTTTCCCTTCCTTCCTTTGTTCTATTTTCTCTGTAGTACTATCACTACTTGACTATGTGTGTGTGTGTATGTTTGTGTGTGTGTGTATAGTTTATTACATATATATACACACACACCATATATATACACAAACTATACATATACACAACATATATACAAAGTACATATGCGTGCCAGTTTATATCTGCTATATCCGTGGTGCTTGGCACGTGGTAGGTACCCAATAAAATTTTTGTTGAATGGCTCTCATCTACTCGCCTGGCTTCACTTTTCATTCATATGCTGATGACATCCACGGGTGCAGAAATGCCTTGTGTCACCAGTGAAGAGCTGAGCATGACAAAGGTTTCAGTCATTGGGAAACTTGGCAGATGATCATTATTAACTGAGATATAGAACACCAGAGATGGAACTGTGTGTGTGTGTGTGTGTGTGTGTGTGTGTGTGTGTGTGTGTGTGTGTGTGAGATACATCGAGTTCAGTTTGGGGTATGCTCAATTTGAGATGCCCATGGAGTGGTTGCAGATGTGGTTTTGGAGCTCAGGAGAGAGGTGAGGGCTGTGTTAGGGAGTTCAGCGGTCATGTGGGTATAGATGAGATCATGGGTGGGGGGAGATGTAGAACGCGGGGGATGGTCAATGACATTAAAGTGACAGGCAGAAGAAGAGGAAGCACAGAAAGGCAGATAAGAGTGGCCGTAGCAGTAGGTGTGTGCGTGCACGCATGTGGTGCGTGTGTGTGTGTGTGTGTGTGTGTGTGTGTGTGTGTGTGTGTGTGTTGGGGGTAGGTTCACTAAAACAAGGGAGGAGGAGAGCCTTTTAAGGAGAGATTAGTCGACTGTGAGGGATGCTGTAAAAGGTCACATTGGATGAGGACTAAGAAGAGGTTCTGCTTCCCTAATTTTGGAATAAGCGAGGAGATTCTTCATTTGGCAACTTTTTATGGAGCTGCAAAAATGAAAAGGCACTGTGCATCATAAGTGAGGTGGCAAGGAAGTAGCTCAGGAGTTCAGATTCTAGCGCTATTTGAATAGCGCTAGAATGTTGTAGTTGTAAGGGATTTTGGTGATTGTCTGAATGTTAATATTGTCCTCTGGTTTATTCCTCTGTGAATCTTACCCCAGACCTTTAGTTAACAACAACAGCAAAGCTTTGATATGATATTGATGTTTGAATCATTTATCCCAAAAATCCACACTGGGTTGGCAGACATACATTTCATTAGGAAATCATAACCGGAATTTTGAAAATTGCCTCTTGGTTGTGCTCTCATTCATAAATTATAATCAAGAAAAATAAATTGTAGGAGTGAAGATTAATCTTTTAACGGACAAATTAAATATCGGTGTTCAATGACGTATACTTGGTGCTATAAATTAGTTTGTGCAGAATTTATGAGTCAAACCTAGGCAATTAATTCTAATGGTTATTCAAAAAGAATCAGTCATAAAGGTAATTGGGGGAAAGCAGGGATTAGTTAAGATAAACACTAATTTTGAATAATCAAGATTTTATTGTGTTTTTAAAAAAATGCATCGTCTTGCCTTGTTCACTTCATTTATGTGTGTGTGTGTGTGTGTGTGTGTGTGTGTGTGTGTGTGACATTCTGCTTACTGAAACATGAAAAACTTGTTTGTTTCAGGATCAGATCTGCAAGTATGTCTCCCCAAGGGCCCAACATGCTGCTCCAGAAAGATGGAAGAAAAATACCAACTGACAGCACGGTTGAACATGGAACAACTGCTTCAGTCTGCAAGTATGGAGCTCAAGTTCTTGATCATCCAGAATGCCGCAGTTTTCCAAGGTGAGTGCTGGGGATCATTTTAGATGTGCCGCCCTACGGCATCATTCTCTGGGCACCGGGCTTTCAGATGCTAAGTATAATTTATAAATTACCATGCCAGCATTAATGCTTGACAGAGAAACTTCCCAGTGAGAGATTCTGTTTAAGGAACAACACAGTTTTTAGAGACACTGAGTTTCACTCTTTGGAGAGGTGGACATTGTCCAAAGTCATTGTCCAAGGACATTCTGTTTACCTGTGCGCAGAGGCTGCAAATCCCTACAGAAAGGGTAAATGATATCTTCTCTCAACAAGCCCTGAAGACTGGTTTAAAAAAAAACAAAAGAGGTTGCTTAAATACCAGTTTTCTCCAGGCGTGGGTTAGATGCTTGTGGAACACGCCTGAACTCCTTCTGACCGCGGGGACCATTTCCAGAGAGATCAGGAGCTTGACTCGACAGCCCTACATTTTCTTATTTGCGTGAGTGGTTACCTCTTCTTTCTTTGTGAGTCTCCGTCCTTACTACACCTGTGTGTGACTGTGAAAGGAGCTGTTGTGGCATTTGCCAGAATGGGTCAGAAATTCCATTTCTCCTCACTAACTTGCAGGACTGTCCCAGCAGGATGGAGAGTACCTCCCTTGACTCACAGACCCAGCTAGGAATGACGGTGATAAAGTGCTCTATATGTATTCATTCTTTTAATCTTCACAATAACCCTACGAAGTAAGTCTTACTATCAGCATCCCCATTTAACAGATGAAAAGCCAAGGCACAGAATGGTTAAGTAACTTGCTCAAGGCCACATAACTAATAAATGGTGAAAGCAGGAGTTGAACCCAGGCGGGCCTGGCTCTTAGAGTCTGTTTTTTTTAACTACCTCGATATGCTGCCTCCTGGGAGGGGAAATTAATTACAGTTATTGGGGCTTGTTTCTATCTTTCCTGAGGCATGGGACACCAGCCACCTTTTTCTTGCTCTACAGAGAATTGGGGTCAGATAGAAAAATAACGCTTCTGATGACTTGATGTTCCAAATTTGTAGGTTTATGGCACCTTGATAAGGATTGACCTCTTTGAATTTTAAGGTAGGTTGATTATAGCTTATTTTGTGTGTTACAAGGAAAATCTTAGAATTAGCTGAGAAAATTATTCAAATTAGCTAATAAGGCATACATTCATAATAGTTTCGTGGGTCAAAGCCTCAGGGGATGTTGGGTTGATTATATGAAGTACAGTACAGAAGCACGAGGTATTTGTTCACTTATTTATGCGGCCAGACTCTTGTGAAGAGTTTGTTGAGACTAACAATTTGGCAATCGAATGAATAATTTAAGCTCATTTTAAAAATACATGTACCATTCATGTACTTCTTAGATTAGTTTTGGAGCTGATCTGCTGGCTGAAAGTGGGGTGGTAAGAAGTGATGGGACATGAGAATTGGGTCAAAGCGGAGAGCTGAAACTTACTCTTCGGGGGTGTCCAGGTGCTTTTCAGAATGGAGCGTTTGTGATTTGTTTCATTCTCAGAATGACCCGACCCACTGATGTTATCTGACAACTGTGGGCCCGCCGGAGACGGGCGGGAGAGCGAGTGTGCTCACAGTCCAGCATGCAGAGTAGCGGACACGGCTGCCTTTCTGAGGGCCTGGGGTGTCAGCCTTCCCGTCTCTGCCCAGTCCTGCATTGTGCATATTGTGTTTTCTAGGCCCGGAGTAGCACAAGACGAGGAGATAAAGGAAGTTCTGACCAGATTTTGATTGGCTTTAGCGTGGAGGTTGAACACTAGTCGTGTGAACGGAGGCTGGAAAGTGGGGGTGGGGGTAGCATCTACTAGTTGTATCTTCTCTCTCTCTCTCTCTCTTTTTCTCACCCACACACATGTACACACACAAATATGTATTATTTCTCCAGTTGTGAACATAGGAGGACAAGGCTGGCAAAGGAACATGGAGACAATTCAGTGATGTCTGAACTCGCTGCGGGTGCCTTCTACCTCATCACCATATGGACTCAATTCTTCCTCTTGTTTCATTCCCTTATTCTTTCCCTGCTTCACATTTAGAACAAATAAACCCCATAAGAAAAAAGAAACCATGGTCCCAGACCTCAAGGCAATTATGCCATGTTTGTAGAAACATCGCCCCCGAATTCTTTCTGTAACAAACATTGGGAGGGACAAGACTAAAATCAGGGACCGCTGCAAGCTGATGTATTATTGCTTGCTAAGAAAAGAGGGCAGCCACTTTTTCCCCCCTTATAATTACTTATTATTCTGACGAGCTGAAATTGGGAGGGCACAGTTGTTTCTTCCTTAAAACACACTCCCTCCCCAAGATTCCGGTAGACCAAATCCGTGCTCCAATACTTCACTCCTATGAAATTTGATGCAAGCTATTTTCTCCACCCCATGAAGTTGAAGAAAGCTCATCTTGATATTGGCCTAGATCCACACTCTCTTTAGGATTCCTTCACTCGTCCACACTGGGGGTATTTAAGCTGTGAATGCTTTCTGCAAATATGTGCACAGTTCCACGAGCAATCCTTACTGCCTCGATTTGGATTTTATGTCTTCGTTTGCAAGAAGCCTTTGCCCTCATAAATGAGCCTGGGGCCCTTTGCTACAGTGGTTGGAGCGCTCTCTCACTAATGTTGTTTTGATAATGATTGAAGCATTAAAAAAAAAGTTGTTCTTTATTTTCAATCTTTGCATTGCCTTGTTTCCTAAATTTAATTTACTTGGATGTGCTTAGTAAAATGGGGCAGCACAATTGTTTTTTGTTTCTGCTTAATTAATTCTTCTTGAAAAACTCCACTAAAAGATTTTTTTTCTCTTTTTCTTCTCCCCTACCTAATAATAATTACAATGATAGTAATACTAATGGCAATTTATTAAGTGCCTCCTACATGATGCTTACTCTTACATAATTCTCTCATAGGATTTATCTCCATTTTACAGATGAGGAAACTCATCGATGCCCCAGCTTCTTCCAAGCCATCATGTGACATGGTCGTCCTTGTTCTTGGTGTGCTTGAGATGAAGCAAAATTAGGAAGTTGTAGGATCTGTGGTCCTTGAGATGAAAACCGGCATCGAATTTTGAATGTTTCAGCCTCTCTCCGCCATCTCTACACCTTCAAACAAAGCTCAGAGCTTTGTTTTCCTTGCAGAATGTCATTCTAACTTTCAGACGTGTCCTATCAGGGAGTATTTGGGGGGTATGCCTAGGAATTTTTTCTGTATTGTGGATGATTCCAGTCTTCCCCAAGGTGCCGCTGACTTTGAGGGAGAACATGCTTCAGCTTTTCTGGAAGTTGCCTAACCTGCAACTTGAACTGGCTTCTTCAGAGGGGAGAAATAGAGGGGTTAAGCAGAAGACATCCCTGTGCTCCCGAAATGCATGGAGCTCCTGCTGAGGTGGCTGAGAGCTTCTCAGGTCCTTGTTCTGTGGCTACTGCTGTTCCAAATTTATGCATGGTCTTTTGGCAGGCTGGATTTTCTAGTTTTCTAGCCAGTGGTAGATAAGGAGTTAGGTGGAAGGGTTATGGAAGAATGCCAGAGGGAGGTACCTATGAGAAGCAAGAAGTTATGAGTGCCAGGAAGGGTGGAAGACAGAGAAGTAGACTCGGGGGCTCACTGAATGGGGCAGTCCTGAGGGCATTCCGTAGAGGGGTGCATCCTACATGCCTCAGTAGCCCCTATATTACAGGAGGTCCAACAGCCGGTGTCCATAGTGATGGTTGTGAATCAAAGAAAGATCAAATTACTTGCACCGTTTTTCTTTTCCTTCACATTTTCATTTGAAGTGGCTAAAAAATATTTGGGGGGTGGTGTCTGAAAGGCAATGAAAGAGACACATGGCTTGGAGTCAGAACATCTAGGTTCTAATTCTAGTTCGGTATTGGTAAGCTTTATGACTTTACGTGGTTATTTAGACTCCATTAGCCTCAGTTTTGCCATCTACAAAATGGGGGTAATAATTACAGTCCTGCTTTCCCCCATAGGGTCGAGGTAGTATATATGAAAGTGTCTTGAAAACTGTGAAGCACTGTATTCAAGCACTATTATCTAGACAGCTCACTTATGTGGCCTGCTTTACCCCGGGTGGTGCCAGACCCATGGCGCATTGCCATTACAGACGTGAGCCTCGATAAAGCCGGAGGTCACGATGTACTTCACCCACTTTTGCCCCCTACAGATGATATTCAGACAGCTTCTGGGCACAGGTGAGAGAGCACTTGGGTAAAGTAGCCTTTGAAAAGGGGGTTTCTTTTGTACCTTCTTAGATGCAAAACTGTGCTGTTCGAAATGTCAGTACTGCCAGGAGCAGTCCTTTTTCTCCAGCTTCCCGAAGCTTCTCTTCTGGCCCCTATCTGGTATATTTTACACACAAACAAGCAGCGCGAGTGGGAAGGGTTTGTTGTGTTCAGGCCGTATATCATTTTTTCAGGCCGTATTTTATTTGCATTGTCTGGCCCACGAAATTCTGGCAGTGTTGGAAGGTTTCTTCTACCTGCTTTCTACGGAGGAGACGAAAAAGACATTTCCACATGGCGGGGGGCAGTGGGGTGGGGGGGACCGTGTTTCTGTGCTGCTGTTTCCCCACTCCCTTGCTTCCCATTTCCATCTGCTCTTGGCAGTTCTTACACTTTTTTTTTTTTTTCTGTCAGATTCCTGTCTCTCCCACTCCCCCTAAAGAAAATTGACCTTGGTTAGAACACCCTTTTCCATCAGCTCGGAGCAATTTCTCCAGTCATTTCTGCTTGAAATAACTGTTTAGGGACATTATTCAAGCAAAGCTTTTTTCCTTCACAGTTAATATGTGACTAAATAATTGCTCGAATGTTGATAAACATGTTTTTGAGATTCAATCATTTGTTAATTTAGTTTTTATAATGTTGTGGGGGTTTTAAGTGAGCACTGAGCAATTTTTCTCCATTTCACAATTTTTCCCCTTGACTAGTCTGACAGTTCTCCTGCTCACGCTCCAGCTCCGTGGGGGCCGAGCCCCACTGAGTCCCTGACTCCGACCACGGGTCATCCTGTCACAGCCCTTTCTTCTTTGAAAATAACGTACGGGAGAGAATAATTACGTTGATGTCTAATCAGAACTTAATTCCTTTGCTAGGGCTAAATGTAATAATATTAAACTGGATAGAAGAATTTTAGGAACGCAAGCCATGACCATGAGCGAGGTGATATATCCTCAAAAATGTAAATTATTAATCAAACCACTCATCTGTACAGCAAAGCTCTAGTAATCCCATTATAAAAGGGTGAATTTCTCATCAGAGCCCAGAAGATGCTGGTTTTAATTAGTGTACTTTTATGGCGCTGACTCAAAGAGATATTTTGGTTACAGAGTTTTTTAAAAAAATGTGATTCTTTAATTATTAGTGCTATTGGAAACACAATTGGAAACTGGGTGTTTAAAGTCATTTTAGTTTTAAACTTAGAACTTTTGGATTCAAGTCGGTTTCAAAATTCTGTGGCTTTCACAGAGCCAGAGGCTGGGGGAGTTGTAAACCTTTACTGTGCCCTCTTATTGATTTAGAAAAGTCAGTCATTAGGCTGAAAACTGTTTAATAAAAAGAGCTTAGAAAAATGACTCAGTGTGCGGGTGGAGACTGTTCTGGGGCCAACGTGAGGTGAGGAGATTATACAGATTAACTCTTTACCCCAGCCCCGGTCCCTCAATTCAACAGGGTTCTGAACACACGCCCTCTGGCTGCCATGCTCCTGCCCACCTTCTCACTAGTGTGCCCAACGAAGCAAATTAAAGGACATTGTCCCTGCCCTCTAGAAGCTTCCAGGAAAAATACCACTTTTGCCTCGAGTGATTGCCCCCTCCTTACCCCCACCGGGATTTGTTTACTTTCTGAAAACATATGTTTCCTCCTCCTCTTTCTGTCTCACTGAGTGGTGGTACCTGAGAGCGGAGTAATGAAGCATATGTTTGAGAGGTTTGAATTCTCCTGTCAGTAGAGTGGAGGCAGAAACGATTTTCCTTTAAGCTGGAAGCGGTAACGTAGAAATTAAAAACACCTTTCCCTCTGTGGACTGTGGGAAGCTTCCAGGGGCTGAGGTGCACCCCTGTACCCCTCCTTTTTTCCCCCCTCATCCTGGCTTCCGGTCAGCCACCGGGTCGTGTTTGTCCCTTCCCGTCCCCCCACATCTCCCTCTACCCCGTCCCCTTCTGCCCTCTCTGGGTCTCAGTGGTCTCGCCGAGTGCACACTGCTGCCCGATGGCCTGGTCTCCGATTTGAGTTCCAGGCTCCATCAGCTCACACCTAGATACCGGCAAAGGCAGAACTAAGTGCCATGCCTTTGGACTCCTCCTCTGGCTCCCAGGCCAGCTACAGAGTGTGATGTTTAGGAGGGCAGGCTCTGGGGTCATGTGGGTGGGCTTTGGGTGAGTCTGGTAGGACAAGTGGGGTGGCTGTGGAGAAGAGGAAGCTGAGGGCTTGGGCCGAGAATCAAGCCTCCCCTCCCAACATGTGCTGAGTTGGTGGGAGACAAATGGAAAGTCTCTTCTTCGAAAGTGTTCTATTAGGATCATCTCACTAAAACCTCACGGCAACCCTCTGAGGTTGACACTATGATTAGCCTCATTTTACCCCGAGGGAGTGGGGCTTTAGAGAGATGAAGGGGCTTGTCTAAGGTCAGCCAACAAATGGCAGAGGCGGCAATTGAAGCTGGGAAGGCCAGCTCCAGAGCCGGCATATTTTTTTTTTTAAGATTTTATTTATTTATTTGAGAGAGAGAGAATGAGAGAGAGAGAGCACGAGAGGGAAGAGGGTCCAAGGGAGAAGCAGACTCCCCGCCGAGCAGGGAGCCCGATGCGGGACTCGATCCCGGGACTCCAGGATCATGCCCTGAGCCGAAGGCAGTTGCTTAACCAACTGAGCCACCCAGGCGCCCCTGTAACCGGCATATTATTATATATTGCCTCTCTGTATTTTGTTTCACAGTCATGGGCAACCTCCCCAATTCTAGCTGGCTTTCTTGCAGGGGACTTCTGTTGTATTGAATTAAAAAACATTTGCTGAGCAGGAACCTAGCATGTCTGGAGGCAGGCATTGTGGGGGATTCAAGGGTAAGAAGCACTTCCTGCTTACCTTCACCTTCTAGAAACCAAGACTTTTATACATGAATAACTTGGGTACAAGGCATCCCAAGAGAAATGCTCTAAGAAACGTTTAGTAGTCTTCTGTGGGGAGTAAGGGTAGATTCAGGTTTTGTGGGGCCCAAAGCTTATACAATCTGGGGGCCCTCTTTAAGAAAAAGAAGACAAAATAAAAACTACAAAATGCCCGTGGCTCTTCCAGGCGGAGGATCACAAGCGTGGGTCCCTGCAGCTTAGGTTTCAATAGCTTCCCACGAAACCCGCCTCTGTATGGGAGTGTGAGGTTGGAGAGGATTAATTCCAACTAAAGGGTAGAGGTTCTTGGAGGAGATTGCCTGTATGAATTCCCCAGACAGACATGGCTCTTGATCAAAGAGAAGGGCAGGTGAGGGAGTTAGGTAAATCAGTGCACATCTTTTTTCTAAATTAAATTAAAATTGGAAGATTATTAATTGCCTACCAGATACCAGTCTTGCTGGCCTCCCTGGCTAGCCTCGTAGCATCTCAGCCTTCCCTCTCGAAAGAGCAAGATGCCTAGGAGACATGCAGAGAGGGGCGTAGTATGACAGACGTGTGCTTGGGCTTCCGGGGGACTGGAGTCTAAGTCCCAACTCTGCTAAGTCCTCTCTCTGTGACCAAGAGCAAGTTACTTCTCTCCGAAGTAAGAGGGTTAATTAAGCAGGGTTAATTCAGAGGAGGGCTGTGAAGAGTTCAGCCCTGTGTGGGTCTGTAGGAATCCAGTGAAGGGCAGCCATTGTTTCTATTATTCCCAGTTGTATGTTTGTCAGCATCATTGTAGATGGAGTAGAATATCTTGCCCTGCAGTATTGACTGTCACATATCTGGCACATATACTTAAAAAAATGCTTTTCTATGCTTTCATGTAATTATGATTCATATAAAAAAGTTCCAGTATACCCCCTCCTAATCCTATCACTCAGAAAAAAATGTGTTTTCTTCCTTTCTCTCTCTCTCTCTCTCTCTCTGTGTGTGTGTGTGTGTGTGTGTGTTTAAGACTAAATAGTATGCACTGTCTAAATGGTCCCCTAGTGGTCTGAATGAGTTAACGTAACCTCGAGATCTAACTAGCAATGGCAGACTCTGATTTCATTGGGTTGCTTTAGGAGAGGAAGGAGAACAAAAATGATAAAATGAACCAGGATGTTTATGATGCTTCCTCCTATGGTTGAAGTTCTTTAGCTTTAGTACTGGACCTGATTAACTGAAATGTAATCATTGGATTAGGCCAAGTTCCAGTGTATTCCCTCTCCTGGGATCCTGTATTTTTCCTCTACTACTTACCAAGTTCATAGTGATACGCGTATGGATGTTTTGTTAACATGAGTCTCCTTTACTGGAGAATGAGCTCTCTGAGGGTAGGGCTTATGTGTATTCTACCTCACTGCTATATCCCCAGGTGAGATATTAGAAATTACTCACCCTAGGGGCTCCTGGGTGGCTCAGTTGGTTAAGTGACTGCCTTCGGCTCAGGTCATGATCCTGGGGTCCCGGGATCGAGTCCCGCATCGGGCTCCCCGCTCAGCAGGGAGCCTGCTTCTCCCTCGGACCCTCCCCCCTCTCATGCTCTCTCTCTCTCTCCATCTCATTCTCTCTCTCAAATAAATAAATAAAATCTTTTAAAAAAAGGGAATTACTCACCCTAGGTGAGTAAATGTTTGAAAACACACACATGCACGTGCACGCACGCATCTACACATGTACATAATTAAAAGAAGTAGTATTAATAGAAACAGATTTCCAACTCTTCCACTTCCTCTGCAGCAAGTACCACTACGACCAAATAGGAAAAAAAAAAATACAACCTGTTGCCTGCAGCATTTATTTTCAGGTTTTATTTATTTTTATTTTTATTTTTTTTAGAGAGACAGAGCAAGCCGGGTGTAGGGGGAGGGGCAGAGGGAGAAGGAGAGAGAATCTCAGGCAGGCTCCATGCCCAGCATGAAGCCTGATGTGGGGCTCGATCTCGAGATCCTGACATCATGACTCGAGCCGAAATCCAGAGTCGGACGCTTAACTGACTGAGCCACCCAGGTGCCCCTATTTTTAGGTTTTAAACTCTACTCAGATATAAGATCTTAGGAGTATAGCTAATAGGTTGACGCTTTCCCATTTTGAGATGAAATGTCTTATGCCTGAGCTTCTGTCTCTGCTTACGGCCTCACCACTCCCTGGCTTGCTGGTTGTCTTTTCTTCCAGTCTGATCTAGGCTCTTCACTGAGAACCGTGAAGAAGTCTCAGGGCCACGGATTTACACTTTGTGACCAAGACTCATGAGACTTGTGACACCTGTCAGCCTCTCCAAATATGCTCTTATGTGTCATTCCTGATTACAACGGGCACTGATTCTCCCTCTCTAAATGCCAGATTAAAAAAAGTAATAGAGCAAATTTGCTTTCAGGATATTCTTTTTTTAAAAAAATAAGTTTTGACTACACAAATAAGTACCACAGGAGTCTCCCCTCCTCAGTTTGCGGTTTTACTTTCCACGGGTTCAGTTGCCCGGGGTAAACCCTAGTCTGGGATCAGATGATTCTCCTTCTGACAGATTGTCGGAAGGACAGTAGTAGCCTAACACTATGTCACCAGGCCTACCTCATCCACCTCACTTCATCTCGTCACGTAGGCATCTTATCATCTCACATCGCCCTGGGAAGAAGAAGGGTGAGTATGGGACAATTAAATGCTTTGAGAGAGAGCCCACATTCATAATAACTTTTATTACAGTTTATCGTTGTTATTGTTCTATTTTATTATTAGTTATTGTTGTTGATCTCTTACTGTGCCTAATTTATAAATGAGACTCTATCATAGGTATGTACATATGTACGTACAGGGAAACGTAGAGGGAAAAACATAGTCTATCTAGGGTTCTGTCCTATCCATGTTTCAGGCATCCACAGAGCATCTTGGAATGTATCCCCAAGGATAAGGAGGGGGACTACTGTACATGTTTATTGGGAAAATGAAAAAACACGAACAAAAAAGTGGAAAATAAAAATGACCTACATTTTAGCTCCCAGAGGATAATTACTATTAACATTTTGGTATATAATCTTGCATACTTTTGTTCAGTATTATACATATATAGGTGTATGTATATATTTTTCAAAAATGGATTATATAGCTTTTTCATGTGACATACGCTTCCTTCCATGTCAATAATATATTTCTATAATACAATCGAAATATAGTATTTAGAGACCACATAGTACTTAGTCATGTGGCGGTCTCATATGTTATTAATCCAACCTTCTTTATTGTTAGAAATTTAGGGTACTTCCAGTAAACCATAGTGAGATAAATAACATTCATGTAACTGAATATTTATGCACATCCTTAATTATTTTTCTAAAAGATTTTATTTATTTATTTGACAGAGAGAGAGAGACAGCGAGAGAGGGAACACAAGCAGGGGGAGTGGGAAGGGGAGAAGCAGGCTTCCCACCACCGAGCAGGGAGCCCGATGCGGGGCTCGATCCCAGGACCCTGAGATCATGACCTGAGCCGAAGGCAGTCGCTTAACCAACTGAGCCACCCAGGCGCCCCTGTGCACATCCTTAATTATTTACTCAGGAAAAATTCCTGGAACTGGGATTGCTGGGTCAGAGGCAATATAGTTTTTAAGGTTTCTCACATTTATTGCCTATTTGACTTCTATGAAGTTGTAGCTATTTTCACACTCACTAGCAATATATGAGTGTCTATTTGCCATTTTACAGTAATCCCACTTTGGGTGAAAAACAGTACTCTTTGGTTACTAGGGAGATTTGATGGTCATATATACTTTTTATTTTGTGAGTTGTGTTATTAATATTCTTTTATCATTAAAAAATTTAACTATTCATTGTTTCTTATTGAGATGCCCTTTCTTATTGCTTTGTAAGAGCTCTTTATATATTCAGGATGCTAACCCATTTTATATGATGTAAATTGCATTTACTGATTTGTTTATTTGAGTTTACATTTTTTATGGGGGTTTAAAAACACCTTCAGTCAAACGTATCAATGTCTTCCTTTGGTTTCCAGTATATTCTTTGATTATTTACTGATTGGTAACAGCTTTGGTATGAATCAAAGATGTGTTCTATTTCCTGTTCTGACACTAGCTATGTGAAAATTGGTAAGTAATTTAGTGTCTGAGTTTGTTTTTTGTATGTGCAAGATAACACCTGGCCTGCCAACCTGCCAGAGCTTTTACGGATCAGAAGAGGTAATGTATATGAAAATGCCTTCAAAGTTTAAAGGATTATTTTTGTTGTTATTCAGCTATCCCCTGACACTATTAATCTGAACAAGTTCATGTTTACTGTACTGAAAACAGCATTGCCTTTCCTTCCCCTGGATCTGAGACCTTTCTGGCCATGTAGTAGGAAGTAGTCTTGGTCTAGAAATACACTGGAGTCTGTGCTCTGGTAGTAGGAGAGGTGCTCAGAGGGTGGTGAAATGTTGCCTGCCACCAAGTCTCTGCCTGGAGCATGGATTCTGGGCATCCATCCCACCTTCCCAGCTGGGAAAATGGGCTCTGGAACTACGCTTTGATGTAGTATGTGTGTTTACTTCCACATGCCCCCGCCCTTGGAGGGTAGCTAAAGAAACCCATTCAGTGAGGCCAAAGTGTCTGTTCCTGTCCAACAGAGTAGTAGGTGGGGGAAAACCCAAAAGCCTTCTGTCCACACTCCTATTCCTTGGGGACTAGAAAAACAGTACTCTTTCTAGCAATTAATATTTGAAACAGATACAGTGGCCTATCAGATAAATCAGTGGTTTAGCACAGTTTTGTGGTACACATTCTGGAAAGAGTTGTTTATTGGGAAAACTTTTTTTTTAAACCACGAGATGACCATAATTCTCCCTCTCTAAATGCCAGATTAAAAAAAATCAGAGAGGCAAGAAAAACAATTAGAGTATCTCATGCATCAAAGTAATCATTAGTAGAAAAACAAAGTATGTTCTTTCTGGCAAGCTCTCTCAGATGGTTGAGATGGCGTATAGTAGGAGAAGATGCTTAAATGATGCACGTATTATTTCAAAAACAACCTTGAGGGGTTTTGTTTTTGTTTTGATGGGAGGGGAAGATAGTGCATGCTCTCATAACTTAAGCCTTCTTCAAGGTCAGAGGCCTCTGGAAAGTTGATGAAGTTAGACATTTGAACTCTTCTGGGTCACTTCCATGAAGGAGAAGCAAGGTTAGCTTATTGAATGTCTACTATGTGCTTGGTTTGATTAATCTTGATAACAGTAATGATACTGCTAGGTATGATTATTACAGTTTCACAAGAAATGGAAACTGGAGTTAAGAGCCATTAAGCAAAAACACTTAAGGCCACATAACCAGTAAGTGGCAGCATTAAGTTTCTACCTTCAAAGTCATCGCTCTTTTCATTGAACCACATTGTCTTCTTGGACTTAGAGGATAAAAATAAGCCTTAACAACTCATAAAAATGATCATGATTGGGGCGCCTGGGTGGCTCGGTCCGTTAAGCGTCCGACTCTTGATTTCGGCTTGGGTCGTGATCTCAGGGTTGTGAGACGGAGCCCCACGTTGAGCCCCGCGTCGAACTCCATGCTGGGCGAAGAGCCTGCTTGGGATTCTCTCTCTCCTTCTCCCAGTGGCCACCCCCCCCCCTTAAAAAATGATCATGATCATAGTTTGAAAAATAGAAAGGGCTGTTGGAATCTGTACAGTAATGGAGAAATAAACAAAATACCCCAAGAATGACCCCCCAACTTTATTTGGCAGAAGGCTGCAAATTCCACTGATGGGAAGCAATTCTCTGCAGGGACATGCTAGGGTGGGTTAACTATACCCTGATGTTCTGTGACAGCATGGCAACCTTTCCTATTGCCCTCATACAGAATCACACACACACCCTTCAGAGTTCATTTTGGTACTTTTTGGCCTAACATGGAAAGGGGCTGCTAGTCTGACAAACACAATCTGGCCAGATGTTATTATTTTGCACTACATTTAATTTCTTCCTGCCAAAGATTTAGACTTCTTTTCCCTGATAAAGATCAGGGGAAATTGTCTGGTATTTACAAAATCCCATCCAGGCGTATCTGTTACAATGTTCACTTAGCAAAGTTTATTAGATTATTAGGGCTTTAAACCCTTGGGCTCTTTCATTATTGAAATTAAAAAAAGAAAAATCCAAACATCTTCAACAAATTTAAGTGGCATAATTAGACCCTGGACTTGTGTTACAGGCATTTTGGAATTATGAAAATGATTTAAATAGTATTTGCTTCCTGAGAAACTTGCTGAGTTTGACAGGGATGAAAGGAAAGCGGTTATGCTCCTTTGGTCTCCCGAGTTAATGGGGAAAGTGATATCTGGAACTGAAATAAATTTGCTATAGTAGTATGGCGAAATTATTCCCATAAGTAGTTAGCCATACCACACAGGGCCTCTCTTTCTTGGCCTAGTTAAAATGTGGGCACCACAATATTAGAGGAACATGTGGGTCTGTCACTTCCTTGCTGATGAAATCCATTTAGGGTAACACTGAACCAGACCCCTTAAACTCTTAATTTTTGGCGTATACCCATACTCTACTAGGCATATGAAGATAGTAATAGAAATATTCAGTATTTTCAAGATATAATAAGTTCTGGTTTGTATACACTACCATTTTCCTCAAGGGATTTCACTCTGCTTTGCATGCAATGATTATATTTTCATGCATTTTCCAAGTTGGAAGTTGGTGGCACTATTCTTACTTTCTCTAGCTTAGGAACGGAGGCAGGGGGAGGGTTTGGGCTGGGGACCTGAAAGAATCAAGATTAGGAGCCAGTAACTGGTCAGGAACTTTAGCTGTATGGTGTACATGGGACATTGAGGCTGGCTAGACCAAGGCAGTCTAATTATGCTTATTTGTTTTGGGGAGTGGGGTGGAGTGGCACTAATTCAAGCACCAAAATTTTGGAATACCAAACTTTGCTTAAGAAAGAGAGAGGACTGGGGTGCTTGGCTGGCTCAGTCGGTAGAGCATGCGACTCTTCATCTTGGGGTCGTGAATTCAAGCCCCACGTTGGGCATAGAGCTTACTTTAAAGAAAAAGAGAGAGAGAGGACTGTGTAAGAACATTGAATGGAAGTGTTCATTATATATGCCAACTTGAGCATTTTCTTCTATTATATATTTACTTGGTATCAGACTAGGCTTTCAACAAATTATGAAAGCCCAGTTCCTCAGAGACTATGTTAGAAATATCTCACAACTAAGCAGGACGATAGTTGGCCTTTTTCTTTTTATTTTGAAGCCCTTTATGGGAAAACCATAATAGTGCAAACATATGTTCATACATTAGATATACAGGCCATAAATGCTGAAATGGCAGAAGTGAACTCAAGGCAGGAGGTAAATATTTTGTAAAAATTAATGATCTAGAGTGAACTCTCATTAACTCTGGCTCTGTTAATTTGAATATTGTGATAATCTGACTTGGACTGAAGTTTACTTTCATCCCATTTATGAAGAAAGAATCTGATAAACGAATTAATAGTGTATATAAGATTTGCAGGAAGCCATGTTTAACTTGCTTGAAGGACTTGAGCAAGCCCATTAATTAGCTAATTATAAGGAGTTTTGCTTATTAAAGCAAGCCTGATAGAACCTCTCCTTGGAAACACTTTCTTAGTGAGTTTGAATTACTCCAGGTATGGAAAAATAATAAAAAGTAGTGTCATGTTTAAGAGAATAGATTCCGGAATAAATTGACTTGACCTTGAATCTTGTAACCTAGAGGAGGTCCATTTAACCTCTTTAAGCCTCAGTTTCCTCATCTGTAAAATGGGGGCAAATGGGGCACCTGGGTGGTGCAGTCCGTTAAGCGTCTGACTCTTAATTTTGGCTCTGGTCATGATCTCAGGGTCGTGGGATTGAGCCCCACCCTGGGCTCTGGGCTCAGTTCAGAGTCAGCTTGAGTTTCTCTCTCCTCTCTCTGCCTTCCCCCATGCTCGCTCGCTCTCGCTCTCTCTCAAATAAATAAATCTTAAAAAATAAAATGGGGACAATAAATGATAGGATCTAACTAACCATACACAGTTGTGAGAAAGAAATGATATGAACTTAACTCAGAATGCCTGGTACATAGCACATGCTCAATAAATGTTAGCTGGTGTTTGTTATTCTTGGAAAGTAGTTGTAAATCACACTTCACTAACTTACATTATCTTTTCCTTCATCAATTCAGGTTAGTGAGGATGTTCTAGGAAAACATCCTATTTGTTGAGCTAGCTGTTCCGGAACTGGAATGAGAGTCCATCTGGGGAAAGTAACTTAATAAATTGGCCTACCTCTTCCATAGGCCAAATATACATATGGAAAGGGGTTGATTATCAGGTTCAAAGTCCTTTTAGTTTCCCAGGAGGGAAATTCTATTTGAACAGGTTTTATGTTATAAGCTTAGTTGACCATGAGTTCATGTTGTGAAGTTATTTTCGAGCTTGAAAAATACCAAGAGTTTAATATGTCTGAATATTTTACTATAACATTTCGAATATAATCCCTTTTCTTATCCTGATGACACTTTGCTACACAAATGATAGGTGTTAATTTTGGAAGAGAAATAAGTAAATACTGGTAAATAAAACAGAATATAAACATCACCCTGAATCTTAACACTCAGAGATGACCATATTCAACATGGCCTTCTACTTTTTCTCTGTGTATACCCAAACACACGCATGTAGATATTATAACAAAAATGGAATCACACTGCGCATATTAGAAGCAGTGCTGGTGATAACCCAGAGAGCGTGCATGTTTCCTTTAGTTATTTTCAGGTGTGCCTTCAAATAGGGCATGAATTTGTGATCACGAGATGGACTTGAACTTGAAAAATTGCATAACATTTTACATCTGAGAGTCCTCCTCAGATCTGTTTCTGTTGAAACCAGTAGTAATTCAGCACAGAGAATATGGCTTCAATTATTTTTATAGGTCCATTATAATTCCGAATTGACATTGTGTGTGTGTGCGTGAGAAAGAGAGAGATGGGGGAAGAGACAGAGACAGAGAGACAGACACACACTGAGAGAGGACAACTGCATCTGCTGGGTGGAGGTTTTCCCTGTTGTGTGGTCTGGTGACAAGAACATTGGACTGGGAGTAAGAAGATATGGCTTGTAGCTCTGACTCCATCATGACTCACTGGATGACCTTACGCAATTAATTTCATTTTTCTGGGCTTTAGTTTTCTCATATATAAAATGTGAGGTTAGGCCAGATAATTTCTACAGCTGCTTGCAGCTCAAAGAGTTTGAGGTTTTTTTTTAAATCAGACTTGCCTGTCTGCCTGGAAGAACCCAAGGCTCTGTGGATATCTTCCTAAAGAGAGGAGAGGTGATGAATCTCAACAGTTTCTTCGGCGCCAGATAGACCAAAGGCTGTAATTTTTAGCCTATCAGGAGTTTGACTTTTGGAAGTGCTAAATCCTCCATTAGGAATAAATGTGGAAGTTCCAGGTTATTTATCGTTATTTACACTTTCCATTCATAACTGTCAGTGTCAAAGTCTCTGTCGACATAACTGCGTCAACGAGGTTGGCTTTAATCAGGTTAGTGGCGGCTAAGTCACAAATATATCAAATAGCCAATCATAATGCAGGAGTCCTCTAAAGCCTGACTGAATTATTTATTTTGTTAT
This sequence comes from Callorhinus ursinus, assembly GCF_003265705.2. NCBI lineage: Eukaryota > Metazoa > Chordata > Mammalia > Carnivora > Otariidae > Callorhinus > Callorhinus ursinus. Next base: position 1,273,631 of record NW_027397095.1, read on the forward strand.
GATGAAAATGTCTGGGCTTTATTGGGTTTTCTTTGAAGAACTTGATGTCTAGAAGATAAAAGATCAGTGATTGTCTCTCAGATTTTTATTCTGCCTTCCTTCAAGGCTTTTCATTTTTCACAAGCCGTTGTTAGCACTTTTAAGTCAAGGTGAGAGAGCTGTGATATTTTTTATCCTAGGGGTTTAAGCATGTGTGAAGAACTTTTACCTTTGATTTCTTGTCCTTTTTCTGTTGTATGGAAGCTATGTGACCTTGAACTAACCACTTAACCTGTCTGAGCCTCATTTTCTTCATCTGTAAATTGGGGATAATCTTAGTCTTGTCTAAATCTCAAATTGTTATGAAACCCAAATCAGATAATGCTTTAGTTGTCATACAGATGTAAGGGTTTTTATTATCATCATTAAGTGTAGTGCTATTATTTAGGCCCTCAGTAGGTAGGTCTGACTTGATGGGACAGATACGATCCTGAAAAATGATGTGGAAGTCAGTTTTAGAAATCAAAACTCTTCTCTGCTTACATTATACCCTGATATGTTATCCAGAAAATTTTGTCCTCCAGAGGTCATTAAAAAATTAAAAGATTCAGGGGCACCTGGTTGGCTCAGTTGGTAGAGCGTGCAACTCTTGATTTTGGGGTCATGGGTTTGAGCTCCACAATGGGTGTTGAGATTACTTAAAAATAAAATCTTCTTTAAAAAAAATTAAAGGACTTCACAAACTTAAGATCACATTCAACTGAAAAAGGACCCATATTCAAATAAAACACGAGCACTGCAAATCATATCAAATACAATGCTAATAATATAGCTCCAGAGACTCTGAAAAGGGAAATAATTCATCTCGCTTTAAAGATGCTCAGGACCTATTTGGGGATGGATGGCATTGGGGAGTGGGCTGCTGGCATTGGGGGGGGTGTCAGCGAGAGGAGAGGACAGGAGGAAAATCATGTAAAATCTAGCTCTTCCGAACAGTCCTCTCTGTGTCAGCACACACAACTATTACCAAGCCCCACCGCACCCTTCTTACTTTTTCCACACATCCTAAGTACAGATGGTGAAACTGTAGACGTGTGCCTTTGTCCTTAGAATAAGTTGTATGGTCTCTCTGAGAATCACTTTTGTTTCCTTTTTTTTTTTTTTCCTACCAAGCCATTCAGAGGCCCTGCTTGCCAGCATAGCAGGAAAGAAAAGAGATAAATACGTGGGGCCGAAGCAGAACACAAAGGAAGCAAGATTAGACAATTGAGAAGTGTGGAGAGAGAACATCTGAGTAGAGTAACATGGCCACCAGTAGGAAAGGCTTCATATTCGCCCAGTGCATGATCTCATGTTTTAAGTTGAGTCACGGCTAACTGATTTTCATGTGCTAAAGCAAATTTACATGTATTGAGCATGTACTAACTGAGAGTGACATTTATTGAAAATTGAAGAGCTAGGGGGGTTTTATTTTGGGTGAGATGGAAGCTTTGCTCCCAGGAGTGATTTTGCCAGCCTCTTCTAGCTGCAAGGCCCTTGGGAAGCTCAGCCCTCAGAGAAGTGCTGGCCTTGGAATCAGAACACATAGATTCCAGTTCCAACGTGGTTATTCTCTAGCCCTGGGACCAGCAGCCAGCCCTCTGAGGCCCCAAGGATCCTTTCCCAAGCCTGCCGGTGAGGCCAGGTCTCCTTGCCATGCTGCTCTGTGTCACCTGCCTCAATTTCCATGCTCCCTCCCTCTGCCTCTGCCCTAGGACTGACCACACTGGAAATCATGTGCTTTGGATGGGGCAGGAGGAGCAAGGGGGATGTCTGTCCCTTTCACTGGACCGCAAGCCCCTCCAGGGTCTGGTTTGAGTTCCTCTCTGTGTCTCTGCCCAGTGTCAGTGTTGGTACGTGGATACACACAGTAGACCTTCAGTGGATGTTTGTGAAGCTTCATGCAATTTCTCTAAACCTTAGGTTTCTTATCTATAAAATGGAGCTACTACATGTCCAGTCTATGTTAGTTGTGAGAATATGAAGATGTGTATATAAAATTACATATTAGGGGCGGCTGGCTGGCTCAGTTGGTAGAGCGTGCGACTCTTGGGATTGTTATGTGTAATTCACATCTTAAAACATAGGGCTAACTTCTGAATGGAGTTTGGGCAAATTAACCTTTCGGAAGTGCAGTTTCTTTGTCCAAAGAGGTGAGTAGACTAGCACATCAGCTTTATCTGGGGTCCATGGATGGGTTGCGGTGGGTCCTCGAAGCCCCTGTCATTGTATGTAAAACTTCCGGTATTTGTGCCTTCTTTCCTAGAGAGAGTGCATAGCTTAAATCAGATTTGTAAAGGGGTCTCTGCCCCACCCCCCACTTCCCAAACAGTTAAGAACGACAAAACTAGCTAATCTCTAAAACTCCATTCAGCTTTAATCTGCTTCTATGAAGAATCCTAGGCTGAACAAATAGACTTCAATTTATGATTATTTAATGGACTCAAAGAAGTAGTCTCAGTCACTTTAACCACACTAACGTCAGGATTCCCAGATGTAATAATATCCATTTGGGTACTGACCATTGGCATTTCCTCCCACCCAGATGCCTACTTGGCTTGAGGGGAGAACTACTGTTTTGGATGTGGTCTTCCATCTCCTTTCCCAAATGTGATTATTCCATCCCACCTATGTTGCTTTTAAGAGGGGCTGGGGCTTGGTCTGCAGAATTAGAAGCTTTACTCGCATGTTTGTCAACCGAGTGCAGTAAATATCCTTTAAAGAAATCGACTAGGAAGAGTGGAGCTATAGCTCAGCCAAGCATTAGAGAGGAGTGGCTCCATGGCAGAGCCCAGTTGTGTTTGTTCCGATGATAACGAAGAGGCCGTATACCATTTCCTCCTCTCAGGAAGTGATACAGTTAAAATATCAACATCTGCAGAAATTGTAAGGTTGAGTCACTTGGTTATGTACAGCATTTTAATAAAGAGAGGCGTAAGTCAACCTATCAGATTAAGTATGGTGAGTAGAAGGAAGCGATCCATCAGACTGTTTTAGAATCCATTGCTGACCAGTGGGAGAAGTTTGCTGACAACATGGGCATCTCACCTTCATCTTTGGGAGGGGAGCACCCTCCAACCAATCACTGAGAAGAGTACAGTGGAAAAAAAACCCAAGCCACAGGAGGCAGAAGATGGAGTTTTTATTCATGGCTCCCATGCTAAGCAAATAGCGTAGCATTGGGTAAGTCTCTTCCTGATCTTGAGCCTCTTGGGCTAGCTCTTATCTAAGGGCCCCTTCCAGGGTTGTTGTAATTATTGTTAATAAGAATTACAATAATAGAGTTTCCATTTATTGTCTACTATGTGCCACTATGCAAGGGGTTTTAGAATAAAATTGATTTAATCCTTACAGTAATCCTGTTAAGTAGATGGTGTTACTCCATTTAATGAATGGAGAAAAGTGAAGCTCAGGGTAATCAGTTTGTTCAAGTACTACCGTCGGTCCACCCTTTCCTGATTTCTCTTCTCCCACAGCCAGTCATGGCCAAGTCCTGCTGGTTATGCTCTTCTCCATCTTAAAACCACTGCCCTGGTTTCAGCCCTCAACTGCTTCCAACTGTCTCCCTACCTCCAGTTTTATGCCCTTCCTCTAGGGCCCATCAGTTTGTTTGTTTGTTTGTTTGTTTAAACAGGGAGAAAGAGAGAGGGAGAGAACAAGTACGCAAGTGGGGGAGGAGCAGAGTGAGAGGGAGAGAGAGAATCTTAAGCAGGTTCCACGCTCAGCACGGAGCCTGACATGGGGCTCAATCCCATGACCCTGAGATCATGACCTGAGCCAAAATCAAGAGTTGGATGCTTAACTGACTGAGCCACCCAGGCACCCCCTCCTCTTTCCAGTTTTTACGAAGTAACTCGGGTACCACCTTTTCAGGAAACCTTCCCTCATCACCCTCTCCACTGGATTAGGTTGCCCTCCTCTGCGTACCTCGGGTCTGCTTCATTAAAAATAGAATACTAGCCAATATTTAATCAGCATTTACCATCCATCAAGTAGTGTGCTCAGCTCATTATATACATTAACTCTTTGAATCCTCACAGCAACCATATGAAGCACAGGCACTATTAATGCCAAGTTCTACAGATATTTGGCTCAGTTCATGTTTACAGATACCACGTTTGCCCATGATCCCAAAGCTATGACATGCCCGAGCTGGGACTCGAGACGCAGATGCACTTACTTGAGAACCTGGTCTCAGCCTCTGGTTCCTTGGTGTATTTTGCCTCAGGTGCCACCTTCACCAGGAAGCCCCCACCTATGGCTCTTCCCTAAATTACTTTAAAATATAATTTGGGTTTATATAAATAAGTTCAAATTTAATATAATTAAGTTTGAAGCTGAAAATGAGCAGTTCCCAGGCATGATAGGCTTGAAGTACTAAAATGACCCCAGGATCAGGTAATCCTACATGTACATAAAGCAAAACACTTTAAAACATTTTGACTTCCATGAGACACATGGTGGCTATTTTCCAGGTCAGAAAACTGAGGCTAGAGTGATATGAAGTGACTTGCCTAAAAGCAGTTTCTCAACCTCAGCATTACTGACGTTTGGGACTGGATAGTTCTTCGTCCCTGGGCGGGGGGCTGTCCTGTGTATCATAGAATGTTCGGCGGCATTTCTGGCCTTTACTTTCCCCTCTCCCGCGTCATGATAGCCAAAAATATCATCAGACATGGTCCCATGTCCCCTGGAGGGCAAATTCACCTCCGGCCTGGAGTCCCCTGCTGGTGAGAGGCAGTTGGAAAGCTTTGGACTGGCAGTCCAGTTCTCTTCTTGTTCTGTGAGCTGGCTCCCACCCTTGTGCTGATGAGGAATATTGTGGTCTGTGAGGTGCTTTTGCACATTAACCTTTCAGAAAGTGTTCTTTTTATGCCCTAGAAATGGTTTGGTGATGAACCAAAGAGGAGCTCACAGTGATTTCCTGGGGTGTTTTGGTGCTTGAATCCTCTTATTCGATGTTGCCGGATTTTCTTTTCCTAAACTGTGTGTGTGTGTACACGTGTGTACACGCATGTGCACATGCACACACGTTGTCTGGGAGGGTTTGATAGAAAAGGACGTGTGTATCAAAGCTTTATTGCCTGGAGGCTTATGTGAATCAGCACCTTCATTTTACTGGGTTCCCGTTTGCCTCAAGTGCCGGGTTTTCTCCATCGGAAGTATTTCCTTGACCATGTCAAGCATTTCGGTAGGTGCGTTATGTAAGTTCACGAGTGAGCCCTGCTCTGGTTCTCACGAGAAGGCTTTGCGAGGGTGGTTGGTTCTCCCAGGGTTTTGACCTTCTGAGAAAATCGCTTATTTATAAACTATCCTTCCATGTAGGGCTATGCACGACCCTGAGAACCAGTCTCCTCTCCAACCCCTCCACCCCGAGAGAGAGCGGGAATGCTTTGCTTGGGTAGAGCAGGGAAGCTACACAGGCCTGGCTGGACTCCTTCAGCCCAACCCTCCCAGGAAAGCTGGGGGGTGGGAGAGTGGGGATTTCTTCCTTTTTCAGAAAATTTTTGATATTTTTCGAACCACAAAGGTAATTTTTCTGATATGGGAAAATGCATGCAGTAGTTAGACATGCTTAATGTAAAAAAGGAAATTATATATACATATTATATATATCCCTCCCCCTCTGTCTTACTAACTTTGCCAACTGCAAACACTGTAGTTTGATGTGTGTTTCCTCCCAGACTTTTCCCACGAGTTTGTGTACATACACACACGCTCCCTGCGCACTCACACAGTTTTCCCCCCTACGTAAATGGACCCATATGGTTTTGCCAACATACTTTTTCACTTCATAGATCTTTGGCATCTTTCCCAACATGTACTTGAAGACAGCTGCATAATATTCCCATCCATCCACTCTCCTCTCGGCACACCAGTTATGTGCACGCTTTCTTTTTTTTTCCTTCTCTCTTACAGTGCCGAAGGGAATATCTTTACTCACACGTTTTCATGTTCATCTGCCTGGAGCTGAAGCCCCTAGAAGTTGCAAAGCTGCGTCCAGGGCAAGGTTTCCAGTATCACACTCTGCTGCCTCCCGCCGTGCAGAGAGAGCGAGTGAGCCAAGTTTTCCATAGCTCACTGGGGAAGCTCCTACCTGATCACACCAGGGGACTGACCCTGAGCACTCCACCTAGGAAACTGTGTTCTCCTTTTCAGCACGCCAGAAGCCAAGGAACACCAAGCTCTTGGCTCTGCCCTGCTCTGCCGCCTCGGCAGAAGACCTATATCCTGCTGTCATACTGCAGGCCCGAATTTGGAGGGCATTTTTGGTTAGATGCCTCAAAAACTTCCTTTTTCTGTTTCTGCCAGCCGGTCAACAGCTATTTAGGGGGTGACGGCTGTATGCCAGGCACTGCTGGGTGTTTTCAGACATGCACATAGTAGTATTCCGATGTATGTCTCAAAAAAAATGTAGGTCGGTCTGTCTATGGACACGCTCTTGTTATTTTTATATCTTAATTAAGGGCTCATAGAAGAAATGCTTTGCTGTAGATTGAGTTTCAATTATTATTTCACAAATAATCCTTTTAAAGTGGGTTAGGTCCTCGTTTGTTTGTTTGTTGTTGTTGTTGTTGTTTGGCCCTATCCATATAAATCACTGTCTCTATAGAAAAGCATCAAATTCTGTTTTCACAGAAGGCAGGGAAATAAGTGGTCTACACATCACCATTTGACTCCCTTCACCCCCGTCCTCCTTACAAACATCTCAGCCACACAAGTGAAGTTTATGTCAACTGCCAAGCTATCCATGCAAACAAGACCCCTACAGCTAAGGAGTTTAGAGAGAGAGAGGAGTGGGATTGTCTCCTACTTCCCAGGTCACTCTGGTGCAGAATATTTCTTTTCGTGTGGTAATTCACTACCCAGAAGTTTGGCTTCGGTACTGTGTCCTTTTTCAGTTCTATAAATTAGGAAGGTGGTTCCATAATGCCACAGCTTCTCAGAGTTGACAGGAAGCTTTACAGGTCATTGGATGCAACCCTCTTACCTCTGTGTGACTCCTCTGTACATCGTATTCCGAGAGAGCCATCATTTGGTCTTAGAGTGAAAACGGCTTCTGGTGAAAAAATCCACTGTCTTACAAGGAAGCTCATGTAACTTTTGGTCAGCTTTAATTGCCAGTTCTTATGGTTGTTGGACTCGAACCAACCACCTTGTCACTGTTTCTTTGTAACTGGTTGCTCTCATGTGGATAAGCTTCGACTTGGTGATGATGCCCCTAAATTTTGGCACCCTAGTGATCTCTGCCTGTAGTCTATGGGCATACTTTGAGTGAGGCTGCCAACCCGAGGCCCTCTCTATTGTGTCGGTGCCTGTTGAACTTAAAGTCGGGCAAAATTCTCCAAACTGCTGTCACCAGCCTTCATCCCAGGTTTGGTGTGTTGGTCTTCTATGAATAGGACATCTTATTAAATCCGAGCCAAGATTCTAGCCTGTTGAGATCACCAGGGTTTCAAAATGGGTTAACTGTTCCTTTCCAGCTTCATGCCGTTCACAAACTAGATCAGCGTACCACTTACGCCGTTATTCCAGTCATGGATAAAAATGCCGAGCAGGGCAGATCACGCAAGTTCCCCACCAGAGGCTTCCTTTCAGATTGCCATGAATCTCTTACCTAGCACCTTTGGGGACAGCCGTCACAGCAGTGAAGGGACCAGCCGGCGGAACTCGTGACAAATCAGAGCAGCCTGTCTTGGACATGACTGCTCTCTCTGTCCTAGGCCCTCTCGAAATCCAGAAGCGGTGTGTCCACTGTATTCTTCTGGTTTTGAGCCCAACACTCCCATCATAAAAGGAAATGAGGGTAGTCCGGCATGACTTGTTCTTATAAAACTATGCCAGCTTCTTGTGATTGCCACTGAGTTTTTGAAATGCTCACAGATCTTCTGCTTGATGATGTGTTCTGAATTCTTGCTTGGGGGCGACGGGAGACTGGCGAGACTGTTATTTGTGACAGCAGCCCCCTTTCTCTTCCCCTCTCAGAAATATGGGAACCAGAAGGGCTTTGGTTCTGCTCACCCTCACCACCTCCCCCATACCTCTGTTTCCACAAATACCCCTTTCTTTGTCACCTTTCCCCCTGCTGGGCTGACTTTCTCCTCCTTCCCATTCCCTTGGACCCCTGCGCTCAGTTTTCCTAGGTGAGAGCTACTTAGTGTGGTAATGGGTGCTAATGGGCTAACGGGTTTTTGACAATGAGTAATCTATTTGCTTTTTGAGCAGGGCCTAAATCCCAACATGTGATTAGAATGGTGGTAATTTTGGGCACCACGGCAGGTTATTAACGTAGTGTGGGAGGCTAAAGCCTTTTGTTTCCTCTCAAATAGGTGACTCCCATTTACACCCCGTGTATGGCTTTCTGCCAATTGTGTTGGGGGCGATTTCAAGCCAAATTGATTGGCTAATTGCTTGTGGTCATCCGGCTTTTCAGCTGCTCGTGTTGCATCCCTGGAGGTAATTAGCACTTCCAGAACTGGGGGTGAATTGGAGTTATTCATGGTCATGGCTTCTGGAGTGGGAGCAGGGGCCGCACTAGCTTATAGTTACAAGTGAATCATTTTTACTTTAAAATAATTACTGAGGATTGATGAGCTTCTTTAACAATTTTTAAAAATCCATTATGGAGAAGTTTGATATACAGTTGCCTTCTAGAGTCATTTGAAGTGGCCAGTTGGGTTCTATATATTGTGAGATAAACTCATTGGTAGGAAATAGCTTCAAAAATGTCGAGCATTTTCTAAAAGCGACTGGAATTTCAATTGCAGCCCTGTACCAGCACACATAGTGGAATATTTTCCAGCCAGTGTTATGCCAAAAAGTACAGAATACACTTTTCATTAAGAATGTCTTCATATGTAAATGCCATGTAAAACCCACTGGTATCTGACAGTGATCCCCAAATTTAGAATCGTCCCAGCCTCGAGGCAATTTCTCTCTTTTAAAAAACAATGTCCTTGGGCAGTTCATAGGACACAGGGGGACGAAGCAGAGCATCTTAGGACCCTATCCTTCCCCCCTCCCAAAACGTGGTGGCATTCAGTGTCAGCACTGAAATTCTACCTGTGGTGGTCAAGGAAGGCCTAGCGTCATCTGCTGATTTGGATTCTTCCTTTTTCATAATTAAGTGGGAGCTGATATTGTCATCTTTGGGAGATTCAGCCTGAGGGTGATATGCCCTAGCAATGCAAATAAACAGCAGGCTTGGGCCACTGCTGAGCCCAGGGCTGGGAAGCCTTGGCCCAACCAGCTGTTGAGTTCCAGTTGTTCCCATGCTGTTCGGGGTGGTCCCCCAGGCCTTTGACCTGCTGGCTGGTATTCAGCCCTCCTCCTTGCGATTCTTTTAGTTTTCCCTCTCTTGTGTCAGAGTCCCAGCCTTGACTAATGCTGGAATTCAGGGAAGGCTAGAGGAGAAGAGGTAATAATTCCTTTTCTCTGTCCTCCCAGTCATCAGATAAGCCCTCTCCCATATTTCAGGATGGGTTGGGGTTCTAGAGATGACATGCTTTAGATGATTCTTTCTTAAGAATCATCTTGCTTTGGGGCATCTCATAATGGGGGAGCCATGCCTGAGATGGCCTGTGTCCTGTATCTCTGATCAGAGGTCCCAGTCTGCTCTCTCGACTTCCTGTTTTCAGTAAGTTTGATTTTTACTTTCACTTGCTTGTCTATTCTCAGCCTGTCTCCTCTCCCTGACTAAATGGGTCAGATTTTGTTTCCTAAAAGGAGATTAAATTGCTCTTTGCTGGAAAAGATAAACAATCACTGGCATGGGGTGTGTTTGTGTGTGTGTGTTTGTGTGTGTGTGTGTGTGTGTGTGTGTGTGTGTGTTGGCAAGGGATGTTTGGGCGGGGATTGTAAGGCTTCTTTTCTGAAGTCTGTTTTTAATCCTAATGGCTCTTTGAATTCAAATCCTGGCTCTCTCTGTGACCTTGGGCAAGAGGCTTCTGCTCTTAGACCTCTACTTTCCCTGTCTTTCAAATGAATGAGAGAAGAATCTCGTAGTGTTGTAGTGAGGGCCAAGCAAATAAACCTGTGTGAGCTTCTAGTCACAGTTTCTAGGAGGGTCAGAGGAAAAGGTGGGCGGGGGGTGGTGGTGGTACTTTTGTGGTCACCCCCTTTCACCTGGAGGAACAGACAGCAGTGGGGAAAGTTGTTTTTTTCTTTTGAGGATCCAGTGTGTGACCCCGAGGAAATTGCACAACCCATCTATCCCCAGTTTCTGTCCCCAGAGACCGAGCTAGATCTTCTGAGCGGGGATCAATCAAAGAGCTGTCTACGGCAGTGGGAAGTGTCATGAGAATAAACAGCTGCTCCCTCCACCCCACACCCCGTCCTGCTGCTAAATGACTCTAGGGAAGAGGAAACCAGTCATCAAAGGCTTCTGCCACCTGTGCGCAGCTGGTAGTTCCTGAGGTCACTTCTGTAGTGACTAGAGGAGTTTAGAAAGTCTCCACTGGGCCAAGTCACCGACATATCCATTCCCCTAAGGTCCCTCCGTTTGCTGCCTCCTGCGTCCTTCCCTCTGAGCTGGGAAACTCCGTGGTAAGCTGGGACGCGCTGGTCTAGGATTCCCCTGCGTCTTCCACGGTGCCATTTTGGGAACAGCATCTCTTGAGAGATTCTTACTATAAAGAAAAGGAGTAGAACAAGGCTGTCTTCCTCCTGTCCCTCCGGCCTTTTTTTTTTTTTTTTTTTAAGGAAGATGAGAGAGTCACTTCCCTTGAGTTACTTGCTGCCAACTGTTTCTCCCAGGGGATCCAGGTTGTTTCAGCCAGACCTCCCTTTGCCTGGCTCTGAGGTTACCAAGCCAACTGGTAGTGTACAGGGGCCCAAAGGTAAGGCTAGTCCTGTGTTCCGGATGGGGCAGAGTGGCCGGTGACTGCTAGAGGGCAGCAGAGGGCCAGGAGCAGGTCTAGACCTGCTTAATGGCCAGATGGTCACCAGACTGGCTGACAGAGCAAAGGACCCTGGAGGCTCCCCATTGTCAGGGAAGAGGCAGGGTGGTCCCTAACCGGGGGAGGCATGCATATCCAAGAAGTTTTAACAGAACATGGCTATGACCCCTTACAGAGGGGTCAACTGGGTTGCTATATATCCAACACATCACGGTAGGTAAGGCCAAGGTTTAGTAAAAGGGGAGGGAAGGCACATAGCCATAAGGATCAAGTTAGAACCAGGGCTGGGTCAGATCTCAACTCAAGGTTGGAGTAATCAGGGTTGGAGAGCTAGAATTGGAATGGCTTGGCTCAACCATTCACTGAGGGTCTCTCAAGAAGGCACAGTGATAGAATCATTAAGATCATGGACTTTAGGGTCACACAGGAACTGGGGTTTGAATCACTGCCCTGCCATCTATTAGTTAAGTGACTTTTTGTTGTTACTCAGCCTCCCTGCACCACAAGGAGGTCACGCACATGATGCTAAAGATGTTTTTATGCGTATATACTAAGGACGTGTTTGTTGAGTGAGTCGTCTTTATCCAGAGGTTGTTTCAGCAAGACTGGAGTTACTGATAGTAGCTCCCCACCTCAATATTCTATTCCACTCGGCTTAGTACTTCTTCTTGTCCCTTGTCTGAGATGGTGCTGCCCAGCCAGTGGGGGCCTAATTGTGAGGGGAGCGTGAATCCTGCTGACAGGGAGGGACCCAGGAACCGTGGGAGAGGGAAATGTTCAGGTCTGTAAGAACTCAAGAGATAAGTAAGTTCATGTGAAAATCAGGAAAAGAATATTCTGACTTATTCTAAAATGGCATCTTCTCTATATTTTCATGGCTTTTCTTATAGCTGAAGCTAAAAGAAAGCCTGATGAAATGAACAGACATTTTATGAGTCTCAGGCAAGGCAAAAGTGTGGAGTATCCTGTTAAAACTAAGTGGCCACGCAAATGCATTGCAGTATCCTGAATTTGAGCCTGCAACAGATAAAAGACATTAGTGGAAAACCTGGAGAAATCCAAATAAAGGCTGTAGTTTAGCTAATTGTATTGTACCAATGTTAATATTTTAATTTGACAAAAGGTCTGTAGTTAGGTAAGATGTTATATGAGGGGAAGCTTGGTGAAACTAGCTTTTTTTTTTAAAGATTTTATTTTTAAGTAATCTGTATGCCAACATGGGGCTCCAACTTACACCCCCAAGATCAAGAGTTGCATGCTTTACTGACTGAGCCAGCCGGGGGCCCCAAGCTTTGTAACTCTTCTATAAATCTAAAATGATTTCAAAATAAAAAGTTTTCTTTTTAGTGGCTTAACTCTTACTTTCAACAGTGATGAGCTGTGATTTGTTTTTCATTTCACTGCACTGTGTTTGAAGATGTTTTGAAAATACACAGGATTGGGGGGGTGGATTATGATACTTTCACATACGCAGATTTTTTTTTTTATTTGAGAGAGAGAGAGAGAGAGTGCACGTGAGGGGAGGAGCAGAAGGGGAGGGAGAGGTACAAGCAGACTCTGCACTGAGCACAGAGCCTGACATGGGGCTCGATCCCAAGAGCCTGAGATCGTGGCCGGAGCCGAAACCAAACCAAGAGTGGGCTGCTTAACCGACTGAGCCACCCAGGGGCCCCTCACGTACACAGTTTTGAACTCTGCCCTTTTGTTGACAATGTATATAGGCCCTTTCACATGCCATTGAAGTATGTGAGTATAATCGTTAATATGCACAGTGTACTGAACCAACTTCTTACTGATGTACATTTAGATTGTTTCCACCTTCATGCTGGTATAAATAATGTTGCAGTGAACACACGTGTAGATATATCTTTGTGCTCACTTTTGGTGTTTCCTTGGGAGCGGAGACCCGAAAAAGTAAAATGACCACATCAGAGAATATAAACTTTTAAAAAGATCTTGATATACCTAGTACCACATCACCCTCCAGTAGGTTTTACCAATTCATATGCCCAGGAGCAGCATGTGAGTGCCCATCTCACTGCATCCTAATCAATACTGAGTCCTTCCCTATGTACTCGCTCTCACCTGGTCCCCTGCTGAGAATCTCACCTTCAACCTGTGGTTTTATAATGGCCAGGCTTAGTCCCCTACTCCTTCATTCTTTTACCATTTTTATATATAATTCCTTAACATGGTAGCTACCTGGGACATGATCTTTACAGGGAACATATTGTATTGATAGGTACCTGGAGATTCCCTTTCATTTCCAGGAATATTGTGAATTTAACATACAAATTTTGATTCCTTTTGATATTTACACACACACACACACACACACACACACACACACACACACAATATCATTGACAGAAGGGCGTTAGGAAAACAAGTGAAAGTTGCCATTTAGGAAGTCCTACCTACCCACTGGGGTTTGGAGAACACCAACCTGGCATGGGCTGGGTTGATTTGAATGCACCATTGTCCAGCGCTGCGCATTCTCATGCATGGTACGTAGCTTCTCAATAAACAGGACTAATGGCTGAAATCTGAAAACTTGCAGTATTGCGGTGGAGGCAAAAGGGCCTAGAATGTTTTTGGCGGTGGAAATGTCATTTTTGCTCCTAGCTCACTGTGTTGGGTGGCAGGTGAACTCAGGGCCCTCACTTGACACCAGTGGCTCTGGAGGAGAGCATGCTGGCCAGTGACCTGGTGGCCCATTCTGCATGGGGACCGCTCTGTCAGAAAACAAGCTGCCACCGCTGGCTACATGGTTCTTTCCGCTTCTGTCGCCCTTCACAGTCTCAGATCCTCTTGTATTTATAAGACTGCTTTAATAGTCTTGTCTTGTAATTACATCTGGAGACAGGAGACAGCATCTTTTGATAGTTCAAGTCCTAACGCATTTAAATTGCCCTCCTAACGCTGTAAAAGAGTCAAATTATATATTCTGGTTTGCACTAGACAGCAATAAATGTCAAGGTGCCATCCACTCTGGTACTTAACTCCTTGATGCCATCTGTTTTGGTGTTCCTTACCCGGATGGTACACTGGTGTTTTCCCATCTCCTGGCTCGAAAGGATCAAGTTGGGAGATAAATTTCACTATTCAAAATATATTAAAAGGCAGAAGCAGTTTATAAACATTGCTTTGGAAAGGTAGGCATCGCAATAAAGTCAAGGACAGGAACCTGATTCAGTAAAGGAAACATTTGACAAGATTGTCATCTACTTTATTTTTAAAGCTGCAATAAGATGTAATGACAAAAAGACCAATGATGCATTTCAGCCAAGTGATATGAACTCTTGCTAAACCAATGAAACTGTCAGTATACTATGGTTTCACATTTTCTATAACATACTAGGTCACCTTAGGACACTTAGTCACTTATGACTTTTTACCACTGATGCAAAATCAATTTGGCGATTTATAATCTTACATTTCATTATGAAAGTATATGATTCTGCACGAAAGCTGCTGGAGAAATAAGAGCTTTCTGAAGCCCATTCATTCCTCTCCTGTTCAGGTAGAATCATAAAGGAATAAAACCAATCACGTTGTCTGATGTTTTGAGACTTCGAGCAGTTTTTTGATTTCTATTTTTTTTAAAAGACATACCAAGTGTACAATTTCTAACCCCGGATGCAATTCTGAATGTTAGATAAAATTGCGGACATTAAAAAGTGAGAATTTTGACTGAAGAGCTCGCTTTTTCACCTACCTTTTTAAAGTTTTGCGTGTGTAGGCTGAAAGAACCCTTGGCTTAAGTATGCCAGAGGGCGGGCTTTTTTGGTGTGCTATATTTGGAGTTTGGAGCTCCAGCTCTCCTCAAAGAGATGGAGCAGATGGTTATTCATATTTAATACCGTCACATTTTTCAGTTTATTTTTTGGAAATTGTGAGTTACAGAATGATAAACCAGCTGTATTTGAGAGAGGGGTGGGGGAAAAGGAAGAGGAAGGGTTGGAAGCTTTATTGTTTTTATTTTATTTATTTATATTATTATTACTCATTATTACTATTGTTACACTTGCACTTGGAAATGCCTTCCCTTTTCTTCTCCGGGACAAATATGACACTGCTTTTGGAAAAACCAATGGCAGTAATAAAATGCACATGACAGATCCTTAGTTTTAGGTGCTTATTAGCACAGTCGAGGACAGATCTGCTTTCATAAGATCATATAGCACACAAGAACATAATTAACATTGACCGTATAGCCCTTTTCTTCTGTTATGAACTCAACAAGGGTTTCCTTTAACCCTCCCTCAGGACTATTCATCACACTTATAAACACATCTCCTGACCCCCACCCCCAAGCTTCAGTCACATGTGTGCCTCTGGCAACTATGGCTGCATTAACGCTGCACCCTTTATTATTTTTTTAAAGATTTTATTTATTATTTATTTATTTATTTATTTATTTGTTTATTTATTTATTTGAGAGACAGAGAGAGTGAGCGAGAGTGCAAGCGCACAAGCAAGGGGGAGCAGCAGAGGGAGAGGGAGTGGGGAGCCTGATGCGGGGCTTGATCCCAGGACCCCAGGATCATGACCCCAGCCAAAGGCAGATGCTTAATTGACTGAGCCACCCAGGCACCCCAATGGACCCTTTAAATGGGAGATTTAAATTTGAGCTTTTCTTCCTTTTTGGGTTTAAGTCGTGATCACAGGGCAGGCAGGGGTGTCCCCCGGTATTAATTTAGATTCAGCTTGTGATCCAGCATCTCTGGTTTGTACACGATGCAAAGACCGTGCTCCTGTGATTTGCCTGCCCCCATTGTCCCAGGTATTTCCACTCACTGGCATCCCTCCTATTTGTGTCTTCTCTCTCAGACTACAGTCTGAACACATGAGAACTCACCAAATGAATAGAGAAATACAGAGGAGGAACTGAATAATTAAAACGAGAGTTGCTTTGCACTTTCTGTCTTGCTGAGAAAGGTATTAGAGCAGGTTTAACTGGCTTCCTGTGCACCAGGCATGGGAACAGGCGCCTGCACCTGCACTGTCTCATTAAAACTCACAGCCACCTTGTAAGGTAGGCAGTATTATTCCCTATTTTAGAGATGAGGACAGTGGCTCGGGGAGATGAAGTAATTACTGTGATACAATGAAGTCTTGAGAAGCCAGATTACATAGGGAATGGTAGCACACACCATAAGAGGGGTTTAGAAAGTAGGTGAATGAACAGTTCTGGCTGTTTTTTTTTTTAATTAAGAATCATTTATTGGCATCATACCTATTAACTTTCAAAAATACAGAGAAGAAAATATAGAGAAGAAAATAATTCACTCATGATACTAGGACCCAGAGATAACCACTCTTAACAGCTTGGTTAATAGATTTTTTAATAGACTATAGATACACACACACACACACACACACACACACTTTAAACAAGGCTTATAATATACACACCATTTTATACCCTGCTTTTTAAACAACCTAGCAATATTTTGTGAACATTTTCCCGTGTTATTACATAGATGTCAACATGATTTTAGTGGTTCGGCAATATTCTGTTGTCTGGGTGTAGCATAATACATTTAACAAATCCATCTTGGATATCTTAATGAGAACCAGTCCTCTGGTTCAAGAATGCTCCCCTGATGTCATAAAATGCATGGTAATGTGGCTTGTTAAAATATGCCGATATGCATTTCATTATTAGGTAGCTATGGTTGAATGTACATAATGTTACCTACTTCTTTTCAAGCTGGTGGTTTCTTAGGACATCAGCCCAAAAGTCTAACTTTCACAGTTTCTGCTTAGACATCAACAGGCAACACTAAAGCCAATAACCCCCCACAGAGGCAGCTAGAAGGATGATGGCCAATCAGAAGGTGTAATTTAAGGGACACAGAAACTCTCTTTTCCCTGGAATTTTCACTGGACGAGTCCTCTGGGTTGGGCTACTGAAGACTGGTTAAAAGGCAGTTGTTGCTGTTAAATCAGTGTTGTGTCTGTTAAATCAGTTTGGTATATCCATAGACTAGAATATTATAAAGCCACTAACAATGATGTTTTTAAAGAATATTTCATGATATGAAAAAACAATCATGATATGTTAAAATTTTATAAGTAATAGGATATGAAACTATATATATATATATATATTTCCCCAGTTTGATTAAAAAACCATGTATACATCTATGCTACAATATCTGGGGATTTTTTTGGGTGGTAGGATAACAGCTCATTTTATTTCTCTTTACATTTTTCTGGATTTTTCAAAGATTTTACAGCAATACATATATTTACTATAAAAAAAGAAATCTCACTTGAGTGAGGGAAACATCAAACCATTACTCAATGCTCACATTTTTAAAAAGTAACATTTTTTTTTATTATTTACTATGTGCTAGGCTCTGTACTAGTATCTCAGTCTTTACAACAATGATGGAAGCTGCCATTATTGACCTTTTGAGGAAGCCATTTTGCCTAAGACAGCACAGCTTGGACCAGACAGAGCCAGGATTTGAACTTGTGTCTATTTCCAAAGCCTGCATGACGTGAGATAGAGTGGGGACAAATATAGGGAAGTTTATTTATTTTTAACTGGTTGAAAACCAAGCAGTCAAAGCAGTTCTGGGACAAGAAAATACAAGTTGATGGCCAGGATATAGGTACAGAGCATTTATGCTAGCAAAACCTGGGAGGTCCTTTGGCGCCAGGGTTAGCCCAGGGGCTCTGCATCCCTGGGGCTAATAATATCTAACCTCCCAGGGCTTTTGTGAGGATTAAATGAGACAATGCACATAAAGGGCACATGGTACATGCTTGCTCAACAATGTAGCTAGTATTATTATTTCTCTTATTTAGGACCTTGCTTGTTATAGGGATTAGAGGCTCCAAGAAGCCCGAGGCAGGACATGTTTACCCTAGTGAATCCTGTCACATCTTAATAGTCCTCAAACATTCCTGACCAGTTGAAATGCCTTTTATTTGAAACTTTCAAATAAACAAGCCCTAATCAGCTTTGTGGACCCCACCAGCTTTTTTTCAGAAAACTATTCTGCTTCTTGGGGGGTTATTTATTTACGCACTGAAGATAGGGACTTTGTGTAATACAAGGGAAGCAGGAGGTGATTGGTTTGGAGTTAATAGGCAAGCTTTCTTCCCCCCCCCCCCCCCTTTAACCTGAGGCGGCTTGATTGGGTTACGCTCCTTTAAGACTCTTGGAGAGTCTGGGAATTTTGAGAACAAAAGCTCTGTAGGGAGGCCACCAAACAGAGAAGGCTCTTCACCAATCTTTGTACATTCTTAAATTTTTCATTCTGTTCCCCCCCCCCTTCGGTCCCTTGAATTGAGTGGCATTATCTTGAAGCCATGGAGATTTAAGAAACAAGCAAGGTTGGCCTCTCTTTGTTGAGTTTATGAAAGCCATATTTAGTTTTAGGAGGAATGTATTTTTCCCTTGGGAGGCCCCTCTATACCTGCAGCCATCAGAAATTCCATATTAAAATCCCACATTTAAGTCTTTACAGCTAAAGTCTGTTCTTGCATGTCTGGACCAAGTCCAGCTGTCAGACTGAGATATTATTGACTTTCTCTTCTCAAGTGAGTGGTTTACATCTGCTGGCTCCATTTCTTTACCACTCATTCTGAAACACCTTGTAATCTGGCTTCTGCCACTGCCTCTTTGCTAAAATTGCTCCCCTGCAGATTACCAGCAACTGACTTTTTGCTGAATTCATCAGGGCTTATTTTTCTTTCTCACCCTTGAACATCTCTCTTTGCTTGGCTTGTGACACTACATATATCTGTTTCCCTCCTACCTGTCTGGACATTCCTTCTCTCCTTTTTTGATGGCAGATTTTCCTCTTCCAGCCAAATGTGACTGTTCTCCAAAGGGAGGTCTTTAGTACTCTCCTCTCTTCATTCATTGGCATGGCTTCCACTTAACCACCTCCATGTAATTAACTCTGCAGGTCTGACTCCTTACCCATGCCCCAGTCCTGTATTTCCTATGGACTGATGATCATTAAAACGGTCTTGTGGAGTCAGGAATTGTGCCATGTACTTAATGTACATCATCTCCAATTCTTACAACACTCTTCAAGGCAGAGAGTCTTAAGCCCATTTTAGGTAAGAGGAAACCAGCTCAGATAAGTTACACACGGTTATATTTTTCCATATTCAGATCTCTAACCATCAACCAAAACTCAGCAGAGAATATCTTCTTCTCTGGCTCCGAACACCAAACTCCTTCTCCCTTTAAGGTAATGTCACTCTCCCACTTCCTGTTATATCACTTGCAGCCTGAGAGAGCTGAAAATCAGACAGGTAGTTGCTTTGGAATAATGCCCTCCCTCCCCGATAAAACCAACCCTTTCAACATCCCCCAAGCCCAACTCATTACGAACTCAATGCCTTGAAAACTGAAGTTCAAGCTATCCCCTACGGACTAGCAATTCCCAACCATGATGAGACCTAAGTCTGATAACTTTCTCACACTGCGCGCTCTGGGTTGCCCAGACTTAAGCTTGATTGGAAGCGCTCACGGTGCATTCGCCAATCCTCAAGGAAACACTCTTCCCAAGAGGGTCCCTCCCATGGGCGGGGCTAGCGGAGGTCCTGTGCAGTTTCCAGTGCACGACGGTAATCCCGCCCCTTTCCTGTCTCTAGGACCTGAAAGCCTATTGGAATGTGAATGATTTAGCAATGGTATTTCTATAGTATCAGGGCAACTTTCAATTCACTATTTTTTTTAAAGAAAATTACTTACAAATGTTGGTAGTTCAGTATTCCTAACAGCTGATGGAAAGCACATATTCACAGCTGATCTGGACATACCAATGTGTTGAGACAATGGGTTTGAAACCACTTCCACAGACTTTTAGGGAAGGCCCAAATGCCCCTTGGTGAGGGTCAGCTTTCTTCTCTGTGTGGCTCATTTGCTTAATGCAAAACATTTTAAACCTGATACTCCTTAAGAATCAGAGAATCGAGAAACTCTGCGTCTTTTTGAAGGCCGGGAACGGAACCACCAGGCACTAACCTCTCATTGAGGATTCTGCACGTGCCAAACCAAATGCTTTCCTTGGGCTGTTTTTACTCTGCTAGCATCTTTGTGACCATTTCATTTTTCAAAGGCAGTAATCTGCCATAGCTGCCATCATTTTCAATGGGAGCAGTACAAAAGGTCAGAAGTTCAGGTATATGCCGTCTTGTGAAGTGAGGCTAAAAGAGAGTATAGACCCATTGAGAGATTTTGGTTATCTGTTCAGTACTTCAATTTCTTTTAGGAAAGCATGGGAGCCCAGAACTGTGGTGACACCGCTCTTCAGTCAGACTTGACTAGGATGGCAGCATGGTGTTGAAGGATAAACATATTCAGATTAGCCTTTGGTGAATTATCTTCTTTTTTTAAAAAAAAGACTTTTATTTATTTATTTATTTATTTATTTTATTTATTTATTTATTTATTTATTTATCAGAGAGAACGAGAGCAAGAGAGCATAAGCAGGGGGAGCGGCAGACAGAGGGAGAAGCAGGCTCCCTTCTGAGCAAGGAGCCAGATGAGGGACTCAATCCCAGGACCCTGGGATCATGACCTGAGTTGAAGGCACACGCTTAACTGACTGAGCCACCCAGGTGTCCATGAATTATCTTCTTAAGGAAATTAGAATATTTTTTTAAATCGGAAGAGCTGGGTATTTAATCACTGGCATGAAAAGAAGATAGAAAGCTGGTGTGTTTTCCAGGATTTTTACCTGTATCTGGTTGAGCAAATGTGTAAATATGTCCTACATGCACTGCGTACATATGTGCTTTGTCCGCAGCTAACACAGTGCCTAGCATGTACTTGGGGTTAAATTAAGATTTGTAGAATGAATTTGTTCCTTTGGCAAAATGAATATTAAATAGTTCTGAGTTTTTAAGACATGTTCCCTATGGTGGTTAGCATAAAGAAAAGTTTGATGGGGGTAGAATCTAATTTGAAAAAAAAAAACATGGAAATGCTTATGTTTTAGGAAAAAAACTTTATTCCGAAAGGTAAAATATTAACAGTGTCTCACCAGGCTACTTTTTTTTTTTCTTCTTGAACTATAATATAGAGAGCATTTTTCACCTTTAACTTAGCACACGCCAATTAAGGTCGAGGGCAGTGGGGAGGAGGTCAAGTTGAAAAGGCCACTGGGAAGCATCACTCCCATCTGGTCACAGTGGGCCACGGAGGACCTGCATCAGATTCCCTGGGAGGCTCGATATGTTCTTGGGCTATCCCTGCAATTCTTATGCCCTGCAAGCGAAGACTTTGGCCTGATGCTGGTTAGAGTCTGCCTAGCAGCCAAGGTGACCTGTGACATCCTATGCCCCTCTGAGTAAAGTTACTGAATAGAAGTCTAATTACAGCCAGTCTAGCACGTGGGGAATCAATTCAATCAAGAAACGGTCCTAAGTACCTACTATGTGCTCACATTGTGTGATGTCTTCTGTGGAAGTGTGAGACATGGTCCTTAACCCAGAGATGCCGAAAGGCAAGGCAATGACAGATGAAACAGACAACAGTAGCAAGTAGTCCGAGAGGCATAGTTGGAGAAGCAACTGTGAAGATCAGGTAGTATAAACTTTCCAGTGGCAAGGAAGATGGGGTCAGATTAGAAATAGAATTTCCCAAGGTTTGCCAGACAATCGGTAGAAGTTGGAGCTACTACTCAAGTCTTCTAATTCCTAGATACTTTTTTCATTCTGTCATATAGGTGGTTATGTGACATTTTGACATGCTTGCACTGATCAGCTATTTTGATGCTGGGAACTTTTTGATGAGGGCCATTTTGACATGAGGGGAGGGAACTTCTGCAATGCCCTGCAAACAGACTAATAAAACATTCAGCTACTTTTTTTAATTATCAATTAATATGCAAACCAGACAGTCTCACCCCATCCCTCTGCTTCACTTCATTCCTCAGCCTTGAAGGTGGAGATCGGGGATGAGGTGGGAGTGGGGGGTCAAGGGTGGAATGGGCATCATGGATAGGGTGAAGCTCAGAGAAGGGATGAGGGATGGGATGGGGGGTCAGGCACCATCTGGCAGGCAAAGCCCACATTGCCATCATGTGTTCTCCACACTGGCTCATCTTTAAAAGCCATTAATCATTCTGGGCACATTATCTGTTCATTCTCTGAGAATTCTTTTATTTCTTGACTAGTTTGTTTCTTAAAATCTCTGATTCCAAACTTTCAAAGGGGCAGGAATGGAGTAGGGAAGGATATTTGGATCACAGTATGGTCCCATCGTCCCAGGTGCAGGCTCCACTGGGAATCCTTGAGTCCGTGACTCAGTTGTCTCCTTAATACTCCATGTAATACACTGTGGAAAAGTAATAGGTTTTCGCTATTTTCAAAAGCATAAAGGTGTCAATATCACGTTTTGAGGGAATAAGACTGGTAGGCTCTTTCAAGGTTTGTCCTCTTTCAAAATCTAACAAAGTGAAGAGTATGTCTGGGTTTTTTTTTTTTCCTGATTATAAATGGATGAAATTTTCACTTTCTCCACGCAGTATTTAGCATAAAATTATTTTTAAAGATTTACCCTGAACGATGAAGACTATAATGCAATAAAGGGACACATATTCAGATGTGCATACTGAAGACAATGGCAAGGGGCTATTCCCTAGAATCTGGGTAAGGACAGAGGAAGAAGCGTCAGGGAGGTAAGTGATCAACAGCCTCCAGTGGTCCGTGTTTCTCATGGCTGCAATCACAATGCCTGCATCAGAGCAACCACGCCAGAATGTCAAATATAAATATAGGATGTCTGGTTCTTAGCAAAACATTTGAGAGTCTTTCTGTAAAATCCTTGTGCATAAGATTGTGAAATTTGACTGCATAACTAGTCATTAGGCAAATTCACAGCTGGTTGAGCAACTGATGCGGTATCATCTTGGAGGAAGATGTTTTAAGTTAAGGGCCAGGGAACGGCTTTTCGGCTCTACCTGGGCATTCATTCATTGAACAAGTACTGAGCGCCTACGATGTAAAAGGCTGCCTACTTAGCACTGTGAGGAAAACAGGGTTGTCCAGATCGTGGCCCCTGCCCCAAAGCAGCAGATTCTTGATCATAACTGATCACAAAGACAGGCTTTCTACTTTGCAGATGATCTAGAGCTGGGTGGCGTGGCTTAATGTATAGGATGACAGAATCCAGATTTAAAATGACCTCAACTTGTAGGAACTCTAGGTCAAAACCTACAAGATGAAATTTAACAGTGATAGATGTAAAGTCTTGAATTTAGGTTTAAAAAATTGCATATGTACAGGATATGAGAGATGTGACTTGGCAGCCGTTTATGTAAAAAGTTCTTGGGGATTTAGTTGATCACAAGTTTAATATGAGCCAACAATGTGGTGTAGCTTATTTTTTTTTTAAGCAAAACAATTTTAGGCTGTATTAGAAGCATGTGTGCTGATCAGACCACATCTGGAGTATTATGTTTTAAGTATAGTCACCACATTTTATGAACATTGACAAAGTTGAGTATATCCAGAAGATAGTGACCAGGATGGATCTGAAATGATGTCACATGAGAAATGGTTGAAAGGAAGAACCGAGGAGATTTAGCTTTTACTTCAGGCCTCCGTTTATTTTATTTTTTATTTTATTTTTTTTTAAAGTAGGCTCCCTGCCCAATGTGGGGCTTGAACTCATGACCCAGAGGTTAAGAGTTGCATGCTCTACCTACTGAGCCAGCCGGGTGCCCCTAGGCCTCAGTTTAGACCCTTCAAGTCTTGGTTAGGTTCCCTTGTTATGTATTCTCACACTCTGGACAACCCCCCCCCCCCGTCTTCCTCCTTAGGCTCGGGACAAGATATCTGTGGGGCCTAGTACTGTGCTTGAGACGGGTGGGTCCTCAGCAATGTTTAGAGAATGAGTGAGTAGAATTTTCACATGTGAGGGCCTTGGGGAAAACTGATGAAAAACTGTAGCGCTTGGCATCTGTAGTCATTAAATAAAAGGACAGAAAAGGAACTTAAAAAGTTCCTAAAAGCTTTAGAATGGGTCTTTTTTTCCCTCATGTTCTTTTGGCCTTTGCTAGGACCCGATACTGGATTTATGTGTCTGCTTTAACATAAATCTTAAAAAGCATTCTCTCTAGAAGGAGCATTTAAAAAAATGAGTTCAAGTTCAGGGACCGGTTATCAAGGACATGCAAATGAAAACAATGAGATAACATTTTTTAACACACAGATTAGAAAAGAGTATCTAAAAAATATAATATCCATTGCCAGTGAGGATTTAGTCAAGTGGACACCCTCATGCATTTCTGGTACAACCCTTTTGGAGCAGCATTTTGGCAATATGTATTATTCAAGGCCTGGAAATATTCATGGTTAAATCCAATAGTTCCACTTCTGGGACTTTGTTCTATGAAAGCCGTCCTGAATACAGAAAAAAAGAAAGCTTTATGAACAGAGGTGTTTTCTGATAACAAAAAAAACTGGAAACAACAAAATATTTAATAATAGAGGAGTGCATGGTTATATAAACTGTGATATGTCCATTCGATAGAATGTTATAAAGTCATTAGAGTTTGTAGTTTTCAAAGGATACACAGCTGTGTATATATAGTACAACTGAGTGAAAATAAATAAATCTAAACCTGTGTGTAGAAAAATCCTGGAAAGTCTCACACCCAAATGTCAACATTGGCTGTTTTTCAGTGTGAGAAGATCATTATTTTCACATTTGGTCTCCTTTTTTGCATTCTCTAAATTTTTCTTTAAAAGGCATTTTTACACTGAAGACAATTTATAGCATGCCCTGTTAGGTCTAGGAAGAGACCTGTAGAGTCTAGGCCTTCAGCCCTGCTGTGTATCACCAGTTTTATGGACGGCATTCTGAAATTGTGTGGAAAAGACAAACCCGAAAAACTTCAGAACAAAACTGATTTTCATTCTAAATTTATTTTAACTTAATTTTAATTCACTTTAATCCAAAACACATATATTGGAGCGCCTGGGTGGCTTGGTCGTTAAGCGTCTGCCTTTGGCTCAGGTCATGATCCCAGGGTCCTGGGATCGAGCCCCGCATCGGGCTCCCTGCTCAGAGGGAGGCCTGCTTCTCCCTCTCCCACTCCCCCGGCTTGTGTTCCCTCTCTCACTGTCTCTCTCTCTGTCAAATAAATAAATAAAATCTTTAAAAAACCCCACGTACATGTAACTACATCATGAGCAACTTTAGATCAAGGGTATGTGAGTGAACTTCTCAAATGAAAGATGATGCAACTGTTCGAAAGAAAAAAGGTCAGCATCCCAGATTCTAGAGAGCAAGGTACCTTTTGCAAAGGGAAATGAAAAAGTGCCTTGTGGGTAGTAGGCACTTTAATAAAGTCTTGAATGACTGGCTCTTGGAGGTGAGGAGGGACAGATGAGAGATGGATTGCTAATGCGTAAGATTGAATGTCTTGATGGATACAGAAGAACCTGGATACCAGGTATTATCTTGTCAAATCAAAATCTGTTCGAAGGGATATTTAGATATTGCTCAGATGTATCAAAGTTCAAGTTGTCAGACCTCTGTATATTGTAAAAATGCATCCATTACAAGTAGTTTGCACTAACCCATGACTCTAGATACTCAATCCAGTTCAATTCTTCTATGAAAGCTACTAGTAGTTTTCCCAATATCCATTGTTTAATTTCACATGCATAGTACCTGTTCACAGGCACGTTTGATGTAAATTTCGTTGTGGGCTACACATTAATGCAGCCTGTCCCCTCATCTTTTTCTAATGACGGCAGGGATTTTTGGTCCTCGAGTCATTATTGTTTTCCTAATCCCACTTAAAAAAAAAAAAAAAGGGCACTGCCTACCTCAGAAAACCGAATGGTTCTGTTTTGTTTGTGATATTGGGGGAGATCAGCAGTCTACCAGGGGTAAATAACAGATCCGGTTTCACTGAGAATGTTCAGAATGTTTGAAGACCATCTAGGTTTGAAGAAAGTGGAATTTTTACCTATGTTAACATTCAGTGATCTTGCTTTTTGCAACTTCAGCTCTACTTAACATGTATATTTATTTCTGTGGCATTAACTTCCTCCTGTTTTCATGTATATTGCATGTTAAGGACAATACTGTTACGAAGGTGAATTTAGTAACAATGATTTATGTTCTTTACCTATTTTTTTGTCCTTTCTGTCTCCCCTCTCCCGTGTTTTCCCCTCTCTTATTTTAAATATTTCCTTCATCTTTTCTTGTATCACCTTATTTCTATCCCAGTGGGAAGCAAACTGTTCTTCAGAACTGGTCAAGTCCCTTCTTTGGGGTTGTCTTTTTTTTTTTTTTTTTTTTTACCCCAAATCTCTGCTAAATGAAGACTTTCATACATCATTGGATTGGCATTTCTACAAAGCCAAAGAATGGAGAGTCTTTGAGAATGGATTTGATAATGCATTTTCTTTTAAGATGTCCTAGGCTGGTTGATGCTGACAAGAGATTTTCCATCTGATAACCTAAAGGTGTGATCTCCTTGGGATGAGTATTCTTACATGGGGATCTGGATAACTTGAAAGAAAGCTGTGTACTTCAAAGCTCCCTTCACCTTAGCCACAGTCAACTTTATAGTCTCACTGGTCTGGCAAGTGTTAATAGCTTGATCATTTGCCTGCAGATAACTCCACTGGAACCTGTAGATTATTTCAGTGGGGGATAGCCAGTGGGCCTTTGATCTCCATTTAGATAGAGATAGAATAATTCAGAAGGAATTCTATTGGAGTGATTTATGGCAGAGACAGCCCAATTTTATGAATGTTTCCCCCCACCCCAGTATGTCCAAAACATGTTGGCAGATCTCAGTAGAAGATGTACTCTTTCCATTGTTACCCCTTTCCATGAAATGGGGTTCTTGGGGATATGATTTTTCGACCCCCGTTCTTTTTTTTTTTTAACAAAATTGTTTTAAGAATAAGTGTCTGCTGATCGTTAAACATGTAAAATATTGGTTCTTGGTGAGGACAGGGGAAAAAGTGATTTTTGAAAGGAGCAGATGGTACCCCATGGGGTGAAGATGATGTGGTAAATTTGCTTTCTTTACCGTGTGCATAAGATCATGTACAAATGGCCAGAAAGCGAATGAAAGGTACCCTTGAGGCCATTTGCACTTAGCTGTCAACTCTCTTTCAGGAAAGGCTCTTTTTCTTTATTTTTCTTTTTATACAAATCTAGGCCCCAATGTTGTTTGTTAGTTTCTTTTATGGCTGCTTATTTAGTGCTGCTTCATCAAGGGCTTAGGTTTCTCTTTGAAGTATCTGAGTCCTACATCTATAATGCTATTCTTAAAGCCTCTAGTGATTAACTAGACTGGAGCCAGTGACCTAGCCAGCATCTTTTGCCTTAACTGCCTCCTGCCTTCTTAGCAACATTTGCGTCTGTGGGGGTAGATATGCTAGAAAGATTATTGGTGGTGGCACATTTCCTCCTTGGTGGCTTTCTTGGTCTTGGGAACATCTTCCCCGTCTCTCTCTGGGTAGCCAAGGACTCTGTTTTCACAGCTAAGACTTGCCTCCTCTCCTTCTCAAGCTGGCTTGACAGTGGTCTCAGCACTTAGTTTTATCATTCTCTAGCCTTTCATGTATTTTCCTTTTTTATTTCCCAGTTAGTTTGTAGTGCTCTGGGGTTGGGGGGAGAGACTATGTTTTATAGAATAATTCTTTTTTTTTTTTAGAATAATTCCTTTCTTAAGATGTATGTGGTCTAATGACACACTTTATTGTCTCACAGTTTGAGACCAGAGGAAGAAATGATATAAGAAACAGAGGGCTCTGGAATGTCAAAGAAAAAAAAAAAACAACAACTTCAGAGACAGGAAGGATTGGTACTAAGCTCTCCTTAAATACCAGTTAAAACAACGTCAGATATAGATATCAGAAAACATAAGCTGGATATAGATGAGAATGTTAATGTTTATTTTAAGGTTATAGCACTGGGATCCAAACACTTCAGCTGTACTCCTGCCCTTTAGATTGTGTTGGGGATCTGTTCCTCAGTACTGGTACAGCTGTTGCGAAAGTCCTCAGGGGCTGTGACGATGGAGATCTCCTGGTCCCTTTGTCATCCGAAGGCCAGCGCCACCCAGGTTGCCAGCCAGAGAGCAGGGAGCCTGTGAGCCAGGCCATCGGTGCCTTCCTTGCTGTTCCAGCTGCAGGCTTGTGTGTGTCCTTTTCTCCCCTCAGTCACTTTTTTTTTTTTAAAGATTTTATTTATTTATTTGACAGAGTGACAGCGAGAGAGGAAACACAAGCAGGGGGAGAGGGAGAGGGAGTGGCAGGCTTCCCATGGAGCGGGGAGCCGGATGCGGGACTCGATCCCAGGACCCTGGGATCATGACCTGAGCCGAAGGCAGACGCTTAACGACTGAGCCACCCAGGCGCCCCTCCCTTAGTCACTTTTGCTCAGTGTGTCAGGGTCAGGGCTAATCAGAATCCAGAGCCAGAATTAGGACAGTGAAGCAGAAGACCACCGTGCACCAGAATGGCGAGTGAGGAAGGGAGGAGAGCGGTCGGAATGATGAGAGCCAGCCCCCTATTGGCTCCCCACCGTGCTGCCCTTTCCTTCTCTGCCAATGGCTTGCTGCGAAAGTGATACCAAGTTCAGTATCCGAGATGTGAACAAAAAGGAAGTTCAGTGCAACATTGTTTTATAATGGTGAACAATTGTGAATGGTTGTATGAAGCACAGTATGATAAAACCATTAAAAATGGTGGTTTCAGAGATTTTTAATGACAGTTGAAAAATGCTCACGAAATAATATATATGTAAAAACGCAACATATCTGATCCCATTTGACCAATATAATACACATAGAGAAAATGCTATAAGGAAATTACTAGCATATTAATGGAGATTGTTTTTGCATGGTAGAATCACGGGTAGTTTCTTCGTATTGTATATTCTAAAATTTCCATAATGTAGATTTATAATTCTTTTTTTTAAAGTATAATCTCCATTTTATTTTTATTTTTTCCAGAGAACAGTTTCTCTTCAGTCCTTAAGGACTTCAATGCTTACATGGGCTTTGGTGGAGGTGGTGGGGGTAGCACCTTCGGGTCTAAATTGGAGTGGGGGTGGGGATGTTGGGTTCTTCCCTGCTTCAGGGGAGCGATTCTAGACTACCTTGCTGTGAATGGCTCGCACAGTAATATAGTTGCAGACAGCTTGGGACGCACAGAGGCATCGAAGACACTCGCTTTGGGAATGCCCCTGGTGGCAGCAGCCTCTACTGTGGCGCCAGTAAGGAACTTCTTAATGGCCTTGACCTTGGGTATGCAACGGGCACACTTGGTGCCGCAGATAGGCTGTATGTGGCCACGGTCCTTTGTGGCGCGATCATTGTTCCTTCTTTTCATGGTCATCTTCAGTTAACTAGGAAGACATAGGTTGGTAGAAAGGTTCAGAGAAGATGAAGCCTCGTACCTGTGTTTTGTTGCATCCCCAGATATCACGCCTGGAGTGAGGTACGTACCTCTGATGTTCCCTCAGGCACCATGGCTAGTCTGTCTGGATGGCCTCTGACTCTTAAGAAGTGTGTCGAGTTGCTCCTTCTTGCTACCACCACTTGATTGCACTTCTTTATTGAAAACACACCCATTTTTTTTCTCACAGACTTTATGCACAGGACCCTCTATGTGCCAGGCAATCAATAAATATTTGATTGATCGTTCTCAATGCAAATTCAACATTTAACATTCAAATACTGAAGTTTCCCTAGTGCCAAAAAACAAAGAAGTCTCTGCTAGGAGAATGCCTGCTTGAATACTTTGAACCAGCTACTATAGATCAGTTGGCATGTGTGTGTTCTGCTTCTGTGCTTTAGTTTAAGTGGAACTTAATAACCACTAGACTACCAGTCAAATCACTTGTTTAATGGCCCCCTAGAAAATCAGGACCCTCCAATGGTTGGCAGGAAACCCGGAATCCTAGAATTCAGTTAAACAGTTGATTGAACATTCCTTGAACTAGGCTTCTGGATTGGGGGGTGGTGGAGGGTGGGGGTAGCATTTATGTAGATAATGGTTCAGACTCAGTCCCTGTTCTCTGGGATCTTACAGTCCAGTGGAGTGGGGGTCACTGATGATGAGCATTCTCAGGGAAGACACGCTTTGACAACCAAGAGCCATGCACCGCATTTGGTTGGCAGTGGCTGTGAATGCCAGGCTCCCAAGGTGCTGGAACAAGGAGGAGAAAGACGAGATGTGTGTGTGAGAGACAGCGGAAGAAGGAACAAGGGATGGCCGTAAGAAGACCATAGATGTGGGAGGTAGGGCTCCATTCAGTAACGTGCTGATGTTGGCTGGGGCTGTCATGGGGTCAGGGCACACCCAGCTCCGTGTCCCACACCGTATGAGACTGATGTTCATTATAATAACCAGAGCCATTGAATGGCTTATGTTTCACATACAGAACTCCATTTACAAACAAATATAAGAAAGATCCATAGAGCAACGCATAAGTATTTAAAAAGTTACTTTTTATCCAAGAAGACCTCAATCCGCAAATACTTAACAAAGTCAGACATGAAGGGGGATACCAGAAACCCACGCGTGTGCCTTTGAGCTGTTTACTTAGCTGGGAAGCCCAGACGTATACAAATGGAAAGTTTACTCTTGTTTTAAGGCAGCGCGGGCCAATTGCTGATAGACAGTAATGGCTGGCGGAGCAGAGGGGGATGGTCAGCTCCCTGGGGCTTTGGGCAGTCGGGAAAAGTTTCCAGGTTCTTGAGCTGGCCTGCGTGGTTGGGCAGGATTTAGGTTGGCCCAACATAATGCCAGATCTGCAGAAACGTGGTCTTTTGCCCTCTGAGAAGTTGCAGTGTCTGACCTGCTCTCATAAACTCCTCCCCAAAACAGGCTTGTGCACTTAGCAGTAATAAATTGAACCGTCAACTCCTTAAAGCACACCTGGTTGATAATTAGCTCAATCACATTGTGTTTCGGTCATTACCCTTGGATTTCCCAAGGATGAGCTTAATTCATCTCCCACATTAAAGTGAGTGCCTGCATGACCCAAACTCGACTGAATAGAATTTCTGTCTCTATTATGTCAATTTAATGCTGTGGTAGTTTTATTGCAAAATAGGTATTGGGTTACAATTTGCCACCCAAATATCTGCGCAGAAATTGTTAATGTGTGCTGTAAAAAGATCTCCAATGGCAGAAGGCTCTTTTTTATCCTAAACGTGCTTGATCTGAAGGCAGACAAAAGAGGAAATGAGCTGCAACTCTGATTCGGGGAATTTAGAGTTGATAAGATGAACTGTTGTTTATTCAGAGACTACCTATTCAGGTTTTATAGCTTATAAACGTATTGATAATGGATACAGCCCCTTGCTTCCAAGGGTTTACAGAGCTTATTTTGTGTTTTAACCACACTCCCTTCGCCTCTGACCTGCTGCTGGTGGCGTATGTGCTCTATTACCAAAGGAGGAAGGCAAAGGGGCACCTTTATTGTATCGGATTACTAGCCAGATGCCTGGAATGCTCACATCTACTCACTGGTTGCTGTTTAAAAGGGAAAAATACAGATCTAACCACTTCTAGGAATGGTGCCAGGTGTCTGTACTAAGGCAACCCAACTCCAGAAGGCTATAAAAATAGCCCCCAAGTAGTAGGTTCTGATTTCCCACTGAGCTGACCAATAAATCCACCAACCAGTTAATTAAAAATGCTGGGAGGGAATGTTCATCCTCCATTACCCACCTGTTCTTGTGAATACTCATTGGTTACAAACGGGAGGCTACAACTTAGCGTGTCAATGTCCGGATTAGGAAACTCTCTTGCTCATTTTCACATCCATCCGGAGATATAAATGGCCAGTGTGGTTGCCTGATACTCCTACTTGGGTGTCAAGGTTTATTTGAGGCCAAAGCAATGTGAGGCTGCCAAAGACAAACCCAGTTATTACACTTGCCTTAGCGTTTCCGGCACCATCCGGAAGATCATATTTGGACAGCCTACCTCATCTCTCCCTTGTTCAGGCTATGAGTTTTCCTCTAATGTGCCAAAACCTGACGGAAAGCCTTCCTGCCCTGACTGCTGCTATGAGCAGTATAGCACAATAGACTGAGAGGCAGAGAGTGCTAGAAGTTGAATCTTCTAGAATTTCAACTTGATAAAACTTAAAAAGAAATCAGTCAGTAAAGCAAGCAAAACCTTGGACAGAGTAGACCATCAATATCATCCTAATCACTAAAGTCGTTAAAAGGTACACAAAGAAAGTAATAGTTATTGGACTCGGGTTAAAAGCTGGAAAGAGGAGGGGCTCCTGGGTGGCTCAGTCGGTTAAGTGGCTGGCTCTTGATTTCAGCTCAGGTCATGATCTCGGGGTCTGGGATCGAGCCCCACGTCAGGCGTCCCACTCAGCGGGGAGTCTGCTTGAGGATTCGCTCTCTCCCTCTGGCCCTCCCCCTGCTCGTTCTCTCTCTCTCTCTCTCTCTCAAATAAATCTTTAAAAAAAAAAACTGGAAAGAGGAAAGCAGCGGGGGTGGTGGAGAGTGAGGGAGACACAAACTCACTGAACACAACTGGTCACCAAGAACCTTTTCTGAGATACCGCTATTAATGAATTATGTTTCTTGCAGAGTTTTTTTCTAAATTTTTTATTGTTATGTTAATCACCATACGTTACATCATTAGTTTTTCATGTAGTGTTCCATGATTCATTGTTTGTGCATAACACCCAGTGCTCCATGCAGAATGTGCCCTCTTTAATACCCATCACCAGGCTAACCCATCCCCCCACCCTCCTCCCCTCTAGAACCCTCAGTTTGTTTCTCAGAGTCCATCGTCTCTCATGGTTCGTTTCCCCCTCCGACTTACTCCCCTTCATTCTCAGAGTTTTTTTCTTTTTAACTTAGAGGCATTTTGATGGAAAAGAGAGAATGCTCATGAAACTTGACTTCTAGACAGGGCTCTGTCAGAAGTCCATTTCCATTTCCTAGGGCTCGGTTTCCTCCATCTGCGAACCCGTTGGCCTAGAGAAGCACTAGTGATTCTTTGCCTGCACCCTAAATTCATGGGACAGTTGGCTTTTGAGTCTTTATGAATTGGAACTAGAAGTTTTTTTATAGAGTGAAAAGTTTTGGGAGAGACTCCTGAGTCCAAGGGTACAGAAGCTTAGCAAGGACAGAAACTTCTCTTCCAAGTGAGGAATTCTTCAGTCATCAGGAAGCCTGATTGATTGGGGTGGATATGCAGATTGCTTTTTTCATGCTTTCGGGTTGCATGTGAGTGTGTGTTCGGTTCCAAGATGCTTCTAGAGCTGAAGCTCTTATATGATTTGCTGTGCATTAGCAGGATATGAATTATGAATTCTGCTTATACTTGATCATGAAGACCACAAACTGGGACCCTATCATCTGACAGTCTAACGCATGCATCCCTTTCTCTCCACCAAAAGGGGTTTGTAAATTATCATTAGGCTTGAGATACCGACCCTTTACATAACACCTCTATGTGCTGCTACCTGAGATTTCTTTAACAAGGAATGTCAGGGAGACTCAGAATCACATTATGGGAGAGGAAGTTGAAAGAACCGAAACTTGGGGGATTAGAGTTTCAGGGGGCCATGCTGCCTGTTATCAAAAATGTGAAGGTTTCTCAAGTCAAAGTAGAAACTTGGGTGTGTGTGTGTGTGTGTGTGTGTGTGTGTGTGTGTGTGTGTGTGTGTGGTTTTGGTGTGGGAGGAGGCAAACTGGGATTAATGGAGGAGAGTCTAGGTAGACATAGATTTCTTAAGCCAGGCAATAACTTTCCAGCAATGTAAGCTGTTCAAAGCAGGGAGAATGAGTTACCTCAAGGAGGGGGCCAACTTCCCACTGCCAGGCCCCATCACGGAGTTGGGGTTAAAAGTTAGTTTCTTTGAATGGAAGCTGGACTCTGTTTTCTGGAGTCGACCTGTAGGGATCCAGTGGTCTGGGGATGCCCGCACTACAAGGAACAATTCCAGGGCCCACACCCTGTCTCA
The DNA here is from genome assembly GCF_003265705.2 of Callorhinus ursinus. Lineage (NCBI taxonomy): Eukaryota > Metazoa > Chordata > Mammalia > Carnivora > Otariidae > Callorhinus > Callorhinus ursinus. Next base: position 1,307,513 of record NW_027397095.1, read on the forward strand.
CTTGTATCCTCTGCACCTAACGTCGGGCCTGATCACAGAAGGAGCTCAGAAGATGTTTGTTGGCCAACTGATTGAGTGACAATGTAAGTAAGCAATAGATGCTTTTGGTCCCTCAGTCAAGTGTATTAAATTGGTTCCCATGTCTATGGTGTCCCCCTTTTCTTCAGATGTTCCTATGCCTTTCACTCACAGCAACTCCCTCACTAACAACACTTGTCATTGTCAGAGCGCTAACACAGTTCCGTCCACAAAAGCCCCTTCCATAGCAATATAGATAAGAGAAAACACACGACTTTAACGTTAGGTAAGCATCAGCAGAGTTACGTGCATGTAAGGCAGCGCAAACGTCACCACGACGTCTGGCATGTCTTTCATGAATTTTGGTGGAGAAAATATTGATACAGAAAAGTGAAAGAGAGGGCAATTTAAAACTTCTCTTATTTCCTTGTGAGACAAGAGGATGCACCTTGTGAAAGACATCTCAGCCAATTCTAGAGGTATTTGCTTTTCCAAGGGTCGGGAGTCCATGAACATCTGTTGTAAAACTAAAAGGTTGAGCCTTTTTTTTTTTTTTCATCAGACCTAGTATGTTCTCAAGGAGATACCTGAAAAAGGGATAATGGGTAGACAGGGACTTCCCTCCTCAATAAAAATTTCATCATGGCATCACCAGACATGGTTAGATAGTGGGTGTTCCTCGTGGTTTTCTCAAGCTTCCTGAGGGTGAACTCATCTGTGGGGTAAAATGTCTTCCCAACAAGAGGCCACTGCATCTTGGAGCCGGAAACCTGCCTCTCGTCACCTTGGTTGATTCTATAGTTCCCATTTTTTAAAAATAAAACATTTTGGATGAGGCTTTGTACAAATAGAAAGGTCATATTAAAGGGCTAAACAGCTAAACCTCATGGGAAAATGCAATCTCTTTCCCCACAGTATAGCTTTAGAAGTCATTGGAAAGTGAGAGAAACTTCAAAACTATAATCTGATCAGAAGCTGAAGAAGATACCGATAGCTCTCTGAAAGCCTGGGCCCTGAGAAATATTTGGGCTAGCGCCTAATAAAGTAATTAAAGGCACATGTAAATCTTTGGTTGCTTTTGGCTGGTGTCTGACTGTGACTTTTGCTTAACCTAACCCGCACCCTGCCGGCAAAGGTTTCGCCGACTCTCCACTCGTGTGGACACTGCCTGTTTACCTTCATTTGTTCCTCTCTGAGGTCTGTAAAAGTCTCCCCGCGGATTCCTACAGGCAGCCTTTGAAGGTGGTTTGTCAGAGCAAGTATCTGGCTCTTTCCAGCCTGACCTTCTCTCTCTTTTGGTGTGTGGTGGCTTGAGGGTGTCACCAGAGGAATACTGCTTTTGAGCCACCCTGCTCACCATTTAGTGAAAAAAAAAAAAAATCCCAGCATCCTGTTTGGACAGATTGTCAGCTGTGACATTAGACCTTCCTGCTATGCAGAATGGCTTTCATCACTCTCCCACCCCATTCAGCAAGGTTAAAGGTCTCAGGAAGGTATTTGACTTGTGGCTCAGACTTGCCCTCACTGCTGAGCAATGATGGGTCTTTTTGCTTGAGCCACTTAGGAGGCGCCAACGGGAGGAGAAGTGAAGGAGCAGAAATGAGTTCATGACAGCATTTGAAATGAAGAGGGTGTCAAGAGGAAAATAGGATATACGCTGAAGGCTTTGCCTATAGATTTTTTTGTTTGTTTGTTTGTTTGTTTTTGAAATTCTGCTTAGGAAGTAAAATGGTGTTTTGTGGTGTTTAGTTCAAGGGTGGTAGAGGGAAGCTGAAAAAGAATATAATTTGTCTTAGATGAGAAGACCCTCAGAGGCAGGGACTGATGTCCCTTTGCCATTTCTGTTGTGATCCCAAATCTACAGATGACACTGTAGGTACCTTATTGACTATTGAAAGCTGTGGTGTACTTTCACGTTAGAAAAGTGTGTGTGTGTGTGTGTGTGTGTGTGTGTGTGTGTGTGTGTGTGTTCTCCAAAAAGGCATTCTGTCCTTTCTGGATTTTGTAATGTATAAATAATAAAGCCACAGGTGTTCATGATATTACCATTTTTATGCCAAGTTTAAGAAGACTCAGTCTAGGTGATTCCCAACTAAACTATTTGGGTGCTCTCACTGGGTGTTGCATAACATTCAGAACATTCTTGAAGCAAAATGATTTTTAGTTCATTTTAGGAAATCATTTTATATTCAAAGCTGAAGATTTTTGCAGAACATGCCTCAGAATTTTTTTAACAGGAGCCTTATTGAGATATAATCCATATACCGTGTACAATTCAGTGGTTTTTAGTATATCCACATAGTTGTGCAGTCATCACTGTTGTCTGATTCCAGAATCTTCATTACCCTAGAAAGAAACGCTTTACCTGTTAGCAGTCACTCCCCATGTCCTAGCCCCCTCAGCCCGTGGCAGCCACCATTCTACTTTCTATCTTTATGGATTTGCCTATTCTGGACATTTTGTATAATGGAATCATACAGTATTTGTCTTTTCATGTCTGGCTTCTTTCACTTAGCATAATGTTTTCAAGGTTCATCCATGTTGTAGCATGGATCAGAACTGTTCCTTTTCATGGCTGAATCATATTCTGTTGGCTGGACAGACCACGTTGTATTTATCCACTCATCAGGTGATGCCCATTTGAGTTGTTTCCATTTTTTGCATGCCCAGTAATATATCCTGAAGAAATAGCCAACTAGGTGCATAAAGAATTAGGTTATTTGTTGTGACATTATAAAAGTGGAAAACTGGAAATAACCTGAGTCTCTAAAATTAAGGGATTGGTTCAGTGATGAGAGCTATATGACGGAATACTGTACAGGTCTTAAAATGGTGTTGTAAAAGAATTTATAATGATGTAGAATGCTGACAATTTCTTGTTAAGCGACAAAATAGTACATAAAGTGTGATCCCACTTTTATAAAAAATGTGTTTAATATGCACAGAAATAAGGGTAGAACCATAGGTAACAGAAAACCATGGTTCTCTCTAGATGGTAGGATTACGAGGGAGGTTTTTTTCTTTTTTATCTCTATTTTCTAATTTTTCTAGAATTATCCCATAATTATTTATTGAGTGCATAGTATGTGCTAGACATTGTGGAGTGTGCATGTATTTTGTAATGAAGAAATGAAAAATTAATATTATTATTAAAAACAATCCAAAAGGGAGTGTGGGAGTGATATACTGTGTCCCCACACGTACATATACGCCAGCTTCTGGAGATGTGACAGGATCTTACAGGCAGCACCAGGGTGTTATGTTTTAACTTCAAATAGATTACAACGTACTGATAATGACATATTTATCAGGTAAGAAAGACATTGAGTCACTGTTTTGGAGTGGTCCTGTGCATGTCTGCCTCCCCACCCAAACGTCTAGCTCTTCTTTCTCTACAGGAAGTGATTGGAAGTGGAATGTAGAGTTTATTTCCGCCTCCATGGTCTGACATTTTGACATTTCCTGAACTGCAGGATGTTTGAGAGCAAGCAACTTGGCTTTTACCGGAAAAATTAATGATACTGCCACTTTTACATAGTGATGGGCCTTTGCAAGAGGACAGAGCTATTCAAGTAGGGAAAAATGAGATGGTTAACAGGATGACAGTAACAGAAAGGTCTTGAGTCTGGAAAAAAGCAGCTCATTAAGCATTGATTATCAGCATGGTGTAAACTCAGACTGTGTTACTACATTCCATGCCATTGTTGTGTGGAGGAAATTTATTTATTTATTTATTTATTTATTTATTTTTAAAGATTTTATTTATTTATTTGAGAGAGAGAGAATGAGAGAGAGCAGGAGAGGGAAGAGGGTCAGAGGGAGAAGCCGACTCCCCGCTGAGCAGGGAGCCCGATGTGGGACTCGATCCCGGGACTCCAGGATCATGACCTGAGCTGAAGGCAGTCGCTTAACCAACTGAGCCACCCAGGCGCCCTGGAGGAAATTTAAATCTGTGTTCCATTTACATCATAAATGAGATTAGTGTATCCTAATAACAGGCCAGTCTTGCCTTAGGCTGCATCAGTACACACAAACATATTCGGTTGCTCCTCCTGGCTTGTCACATCAAGCCTGGCACAAAAATTCAGTCACAAAGACTCACACTTGCTTGTGTGTTGCCATACAACCATCCCTGTTTGGAGATGAAGTCCGTTTGGTCCAACTGGAATATGTATAGTTTCTCTGGGACATACTTGAGTTACTGCTCAGGGCAGGCTGTAGTATAGGGCGGAGGTTAAGATTTCCGAGTCTGCAGTTAGACCAACCTGAGTTCTAAATCCCTGATGAGATTGAGGCTCTGTGAGCCTCAGTTTTCTCATCTGTAGAATGGGGATGAAAAGCTCTGTCATTCTACTTCATTTAATGGGTTGATGCCCAGATTAAATGAAGTAATCTAACCCTTACAATGCGCTCACCATATTTAAATTGTAAGAGCCCAGTAAACTTTTACAGTTTTAATGAGTATGCAAAGGAATTTAAAGAGGAAAATGGAGAGAATTCCTGTTATTTTCTCCCCCCCCATTCCTTATTTTTTGCCTAAAATGGATTGTTAAAATAGCTAAAACCTCAATTTTTAAATATAGGCTTTTTTTAAAAACAGATTTTATTTTTAAGTCATCTTACACCCAACATGGGGCTTGAACTCACAACCCCAAGATCAAGAGTAGCATGTTCCACTGACTGAGCCAGCCAGGCGCCCCTAAATATAGGTTTTAAGTGCATTTTCTAGCACAATGATGAAATACTGGTGTTGGCATGTAACAAAACAAAGCACGCAGAGACATATAGCATTCATACCCAACAAAGCCTGTGATCAGCAATCGTGAAATCATCTGTGTAGAGTCCTCCAAGTTCTTACTTTTTCTTCTCAGCCTTTGGCCTTTCATAATGACAAACACATATCTCAACGTTAACAGATTGGCTTTTTCAAATGAGGTGCTTGTGGGCTTTTCTATAATTCTTGACAGACTACCAGTCTCTCAGAGCACACCACTCCCTCTCTAACTTGCTGCTTTTAGCCTCCTGGGGGCTCAAGAACTAGGTGACAGAACTTGTCAAGACTGGGTAAAGCACAGTGTTCAGCTCTGACTGAGGATCTGGGTCAGAGGGAGAGGAATCTACATTTTTGCTGCTGGAGGTAACTTTTCTTTGATTGTATTTGGACCGTTCTCTGCCTTCTGGATCCTTGGTAGTCTATAAGGGAAAGCCAAATAATGTTTCTCAGTAGAATTTGTGAGCCCGTTAACATAAGAGAGGAATGTTCTTTCGCTCACAAAGAGGGACTGTTCAGGAAACCACACGTAATGACTCTTTGACAAATAACCCAGTGCCACAGTGAATTGTTACATTGGGGTAGGTACTTTTCGAATCACCAGAAACAAGCTTTCTGAAGTGATAGGTGATGTGGAGGCAAACGTCTCGGGGAAGGGGAAGCTTTGAAATGCCACATGACATGTTTACAAGGGTAAAATATTTAGTGCTGCGATAATGTCATCTGGGTAGACAAAGGGGAAATATTTCTATCTAAAATGTCTGGTTCATATTTGACTATAGACTAACATACAGTAGAGTAGCAGGCTAATGTCTTGAGAGTAAAACTAAAAATACCGGAAAGTGCCCAATTTGGAGCAGGGAACAAAATTTTGACTTTGATATGTGCCTTCCCTGCTTCAACATGATCAGTGAACAGGGCATCTCTGCCGTACTTTCAGGTGAATTTTCTTGGATGGTAGTTTATGTTGAACATTGGTTGGGCTTCCAAGTGAATGACAGATGCTAGCTTTGACATTTATGTGTTTCCATACAAATGACTTATAATTTTCTTTCAGGAAGATGCCTGTCTATTAATGTGCCTGGGCTTCTCTCCACAGATACACAATTACAACATTGTAGCTGGGGCTTCCCAGTCAGACCAGCGGCCTCTATAGGCTGCATAATCTGGGGCCAGTTGCTTAATCTCAATGTCCCAGTTTCCTAATTGGTAAAATGGAACGAGTAACAACCATCTCAAAGGGCGGCTATGAGGATTAAATACGAGACTCTGTGCGAAGCCCTGGGACAGCCTTTGTCGCCGTGGCAGTCCATCCGTTAATATCAGCACCCAAAGCTAGGCTTGGCTTTGATGGCTGTCTAAGGAGACTTCCGACAAGTGAGCTTAGCTGCGCCTTCTTCGTGCTATTCGTTTTAATCTTTTGAAGGCCCAGGGGCTTGTTGCAGTCTAGAGGAATGTGACTCTGGGAAGTGAAGACAACTTGCTCATAGAAAACTGCCAGGTGATCATAGTGGAGTATTCTTGATGCACCAAAATGAAAACTTCTTATGGCAATCGGTAAATGCAGTTAGAGGCTGTGTATTTTTTTCGCTAGACATCTGTCTCTCTCTCTCTCTCTCTCTCTCTCTCTCTCTCTCTCAATGTAGTCCTTTAGATGAGCACTGGGGAAACTTTTCTTGACTCTGGGATCTCCGTGAGCTCTGCACCAGAGGCTTAATAAACTTCAACTATGAATGAGCCATCATTACCATAATAAAGGCTCACTAACCACTGGTGAAAGCCACAGGTTAATTATTACATAAGGGTTGTATAATGTAATTTCAGGAACTAAATAATTAAAAAACTTAAAAGACCATTTAATGTATCTTTGACACAGCGCCAGAAAGTAGAAGACAACCTCACTTTAATCATTTAACAGGGATTTAACAACTCATGCAGCACATACAACTCATGAAGCAGTTAGTATATTATGGTTGCAGTGTTGAAAAACAACCTTTCCTCGGGACTAGTGGAATTCAGTAATGAAAGCTAAAATTGAATACAAATAAGAGAGGAGCTGGGGTACTGGGAGAAGAATATAGGTCATCAGGACCTTACAAGTAGACTTGATAGTATTCAGAATTTGAGTGTCTAGATTCCAGAACATAACCAATCTGCTTTTAATTTCAATCCCAGGATAGTTGCTTAAAAGGTTTCTTCAGCTTATTTGCCCTCTTTCATGCTCTTGACCTTCAAGTTAAATTCCTTCTATTTTATGAAACCTGACTTTAAGTTTCCGTGCCTCATTCTGTGCCCTTTCAGTACATATGTATTTTGTCTGTAGTGCATGTATGATTCTATTTATTTATTTATTTTTTTAGATTTTATTTATTTGAGAGAGAGTGAGAGCTAGAGAGAGCACACACAGAGGCAGAGGGAGAGGGAGAAGCAGACGCCCCACTGAGCAAGGAGCCTGATGTGGGACTTGATCCCAGGACCCCAGGATCATGACCTGTGCTGAAGGCAGATGCTTCACCGACTGTGCCACCCAGGTGCCCCTGTATGATTCTGTTTAGTGGCAGCCTGGCGGTAAGGACCACATTGTATTAGAACCTCATTTAAATAAATGCCGATCGCAGAACCTTGAGTTCCTGATTTGACCATGCTAGTTGGGTACCATAAATGCTCAGAGAAATGAAGGGGTAGGGAAGATTGTACAAAAGGAGCTATTTTGCTGACTCCAGAGTGGTGGTATTTCTAAGTAAATACCTCTATAGCCTTCTTCTGTAATTGTATTGGAAGGCAGTGCAAGTGGGATCTATAAGTATTGGAAGTACCAGAATAAAGGCACAGGCAGAATAAAGGCACAGGCAGAATAAAGGATATTCTAAACCTTTTGCAGGTTTTAAAATTTGTTTAAAAGGTGCTTAGGGAAGGGCTTTAATACACATTTTCATATGTGTGTGTATGTACACATACATATTTCTAAGCTTATGTGAAACAGATTGTGAAGGCATTTGGGGCAAAGTTCAGAACCTTTTTCTTTTTTTTAAAGATTTTATTTATTTATTTTGGTGGGGGGGAGAGAGGGAGGGGCAGAGGGGGGAGGGAGAGGGAGGGGCAAAGAATCTCAAGTGGACTCTGCACTGAGTGCAGAGCCCGATGCGAGGCTCGATCCCATGACCCTGACATCATGACCTGAGCTGAAATCAAGAGTTGGAGGCTTAATCGACTGAGCCACCCGGGTGCCCCAGAACCTATCTTTAAGTAAATGATGGTTCAGTTTGAGACATTTTGCTGGACCTACGGATCTGTTTTAGCAGAAGAAGGATATGATCTTAGACCATGAGGAGTAGGGGAAGTAGGAGTAGCTGTGGGCAAATCTATTTGGAGTTCTCTGACCTACTAGGAGTCAGGTTGGAAGTGAGGCTCTCATGGGATTGGATAGGCCCTCCTCCACCATGCTTTTCTGCCTCTGAGCAGGGCATGTTCCCATGTCACGCCTGTCCTCTACATCATTCCCTTCCTGTTTGCACAACTTGCTCAAGGTCACATGGTGAGTTAGTGGCAGAGCCAGATTATAAATTCTCTATAGGCAAAGACTTGGTCTGTAACTTTGCTTATGTTGGGAGCAGAGTTGGAAGGCACAATTCAGGTTGCTGACTGAGTACCCCAAGGGCAACAACTTGTTAATTCAAATGGCAGCTAAGCCACAAAGAGCTATTTAAAATATCTGGTGGCCATTTAAATGGAAATCAAACAAAATGATTTGTCATTCTAGGGGGAAAAAAAGATGGCGCATCTGAACAGTTGTTTCTAAAGAGCACACCCAAGGTCCAGTGTTTTTCCGGAGCAAAAATAGGCAAATCCAAGCAGGATGTAAGGGCTATTTTGCTCAGTAGCACCTAGAAACAATTTCAGTCAAGGTCCAGATTTAAATGGTTGTTACCCAGGTCAAGCTAGGGATTAGAAAAGGTGGCAGATGAAATCAACTCAGAGTCTGGCACCAGTTACAAAAGGAAGCGGGTCATTGGGTTGTGTTTATAGAGGAAAGAGAATGGATTGTAAGATTGTTATCGCTGGACTCATGGTAGGGGAGGGGGCCCTCATTTGAAGCCTTGGCCCCCAGAGGAAAGGAGCCCAGAGTGCTTTAAGGACTCACACATAATTGGCCATACATTCCACAGGAAGAAGGCCTGCCTCTGGCTACATCCCTCTGCCTGGGAGAAAGGGAGAAAGGAGGAGGGAGGGGTCTGGGTGGGAGGGGGGAGTGGGGATCAGGCCTCTGGCATCCTGTGAAGACGGTTCTAAAGCATCGCCAGATTTTTCCAGCCTAGTTTCAGACTTTACATTGAAAACTGGCCGATCTCTAGAAGCCTCAGCTAACCACTTGTGGAAGTTTCTTTCACTATTGCATCAGTTAGCAGTGGCATACAGTTTCTACAGTCCGGGTTTTTGTGTTTGGTTTTGGGAGTGTTTTTTGTTTGTTTGTTTTGTTTTATTTTTTGTTTTTTGTTTTTGTTTTGGTTTTTTTTTGTGGGGTTTTTTGGTCCTGGGTGATCTCCTTGCCCTTTGATGTAAAGGTTCTGTACTGCTTCATGGTTTGCAGCAAACACTGCCCCTGACCCTTGAGGGAGGAAAAAAAGAACTTAGTTCTCCACTTTACTCTTTGAGGATCCAGGTAGCAGAGTGACACATAGAAAGTACAGTTTCACTCGACAGAAGCTTTGGGTGTAGTTCACCCCAGTGACTCATACCTGATGATCAACACAAAAACAAGCAGCTAAGGAGTTTTCATTAGTATCCAATTAGTAGATGATTTGCTTGCTAAGTGCGTCTGCTAATTCATTAACAATTAGATAAATTAAATTTAATGGAAAGGATTTAAGTTTGAAAATAAAATGCCACACATATTAATTTTAACTCTATAGATTAAAATCCATTTGCTGTTTCCCCCCAAGCCCCTTCCTCCCTCCCTCTCTCAAATTGTGCACGGCACACAGGCAATTAGAGCTCACAGGGTAGATTGTTTTTCTCATTTAAAGTATCTCTTGTCTCTGGAAATCAGTCCTCCAGTGGAGCATGTCTCTCTGTGTCTCTAGATGAGTGTCAGCGACAAATGGTGCTTGTGCACATAATACTGATGGGGATTGTTGGCGCACAGTGAGAACAGGAAAAGCCCTCTGCGATACCGGGAGGGATTCAGGAAGGTATTTTAGAATTTGAAGGGGCTTAAGGGTTGATTCCGCTGCTGATATTGAATTGCAGCATGACCAAATGATTAACAAACTTGTCTTTCTTGAAATATCTCAGGGCAGAGAGGTTCTCAAGTGATTGCAAATTGGTTAATGACTTTAAAAACAAGTAACTTTGCTGAGTTTTCCTAAACAGTTGGGGATGTTTAGAAGCCCGGCGATTTAGATCAAGTCGAGATACACGGAACTGGAAAGCTGATATTCCTTCTTTGGGATAAATCTCGGAATCAACGCTACAGTTTAGGGTGTTGCTTTGAAGGCCAGTACCTTGCATTATTCGAAATAACTTCATTTCAGCATGACCGTCAGTGATGATAGAAGTTGCAACACATTCCCGCTCTAACACTTTGGGTTGTTTTCATGGTCTTTCTGACTGTTTTTCTGATCTTTGGACAGATCTCATTCACAATTTCCTGGAAAAACAACCAGCCTTTTCCCACAGGGGAATCACATTATGTAATTTTTCCTTGTTATCAAATGGAAGATTGAATCAGCAAAGCTAAACAGGGCGGCAAGGCAAACATCAATGCGGATTGGTCTTTTCCGTTTTTAAAAGGCAGTATTCAACCAGGGGAAGGTTGTTATTGTTGTAATCTATTCAGTGTGTGGAGCTGAAAGCAATAAGATGTTGCCCGTAGGCCTGGATCTTTCCTCCTCTGGAAGATGGGAGAGACTCTGTGGCCCCGTGGGGTTGGTGACTTGCCAGGGTAGTTTCACATTTCTCAGAAACTGGCTGTGGTTGTACAGTTCACATCAGTATTTTGCTTTCAACTCATATTAATAGGTTGTTGAAAGTTCAAGTGAACGTTGTTGAGCTTGAGTGAGTGAAAAATTATTTAATAGCGTCTGTTAACTAGAAGAGGAGATCATTCACTGTTAGCTGCCATCGGGATATCTAATTTCTCCTCGAGGACCTGACCTGATTTTCTATCATACGAGGGTCAGATTACCATTTACCTCAAAGTCAGCTACTGTGCTCGTAAAAGTTGTGTTTATTTTCTCTCTCTCAGATATGTGGCCATAAACACTGAGGTAGAAGCCTCACTGGACTTTTGTTCTCCTTTTACATCGCTTTCTCTTAGTGGAGTTGTCCTGTTTTCTCCCTTACCTTTATATTCAGTTTTAGGGGATCATATAGAAAAATCCTCTTATTTTTTTTTAAAGATTTTATTTATTTATTTGAGAGAGAGAGAGAGAATGAGAGATAGAGAGCACACGAGAGGGAAGAGGGTCAGAGGGAGAAGCAGACTCCCCGCCGAGCAGGGAGCCCGATGCGGGACTCGATGCGGGACTCGATCCCGGGACTCCAGGATCATGACCTGAGCCGAAGGCAGTCGCTTAACCAACTGAGCCACGCAGGCGCCCTAGAAAAATCCTCTTAAAAGGCAATGGTTGATGACGCCAATCTTTTTAAACAGTTTTAACTATGAAAAACTGAAGAGTCTTTAAGTGAAGCAAGGTGGTGATAGATGATTTAGAATATAATGATTCTAATAAGGATTGCATTCTTTTTTTTTTTTTAAATACAGATCTAGTCATTGGATTGCCCTTATTGTTTTCACTCACCAGCTTTCTCAGTTGATCATTGGACTGACTGACCTCTCAATATCACTGATTTTTGAATTTTCATTTAGGTGTCACAGAGCTGATCACGGAGTTGTTTGATTTTTGCACTTGGAGTGTGTTAGGCTTCGTCAAGCACCCAGCGGTGCTCTGAAGAAGCTTGGATTTTATACATAAAATAAAAAATAATCGCTTGAAGACCCATGGATGGAAATTTGGGTCAATTTTCTTATCACCCAGGATGGGGGAGGGGATGGAGAGGCAAAGCACTTAACCCTATGCAAATAATTTACTGATGTCTCAGATTGAAAATGTTTCCCTGAATATATTCTGGCACTTTCTATCTGAGGTTTATTCATTCCAACTAAGCCATAGTAATCCAGTCAACACATTTTATTTTATTTTTATTTTTATTTTATTTCATTCTGAATAAGCTGTATGCCCAACGTAGGGCCCAAACTCATGACCCTGAGATCAAGAGTCCCATGCTCTACTGACTGAGCCCACCAGCCACCCCTCTAATGTTCTCTTCTCTAGCAGTTTATAAATCCTAAGTTTGTCTTATGGACTGGGAACCTTGTCAGTGATGAGAGACAGATTAAATGCACTGTGTCCTCATTTGTCATACTTAGTTGAATGCTCTTTGACTTGACTCCTACAGCCATGTGGACATTCTAGCTGTGAATCTAACTGGGCAATGCAATGGTACTTCCTTTCTCACCTTACAAAACCAGGATGTTATCCTGCTAAAATAACCCCAAGGAGTATTCAACAGATTCTGACCCATTTTATCAGGTACTGTGTTTAAAAAGAGAAGAAAACGTGAGAAGCACATTCCGAGTGTGGAAAAGTCAATCGAGGCTAACAGAATTGAAATTTCTCAGCCCAGTTCTTTCCAGAACACCTTTTTTTGGGGTCTCTCTTCCAAACTTTAATTATTTAATTTTTGTCTATAGTGGTGAGGACTTGGACCTCTCAAACAATGATCATATGACCTTAGTCTTGTAATATTGTTTTAGAGTCTACAAATATACTTTCACAAACATCTCATTTCCAAAATGGAGGTAGAGAGGAAATATTACTTAAAATTCTTTTTCCTGATTACGAATGCAATGCATGTTTTTTTAAAAGAAAATTTGAAAATGCAGAGAGTATAAAAAGACCATAAAAGTCATCTGTAATTTCATCCAATGATAACAAGGGTTCAGTGGTTAATATCTTGGTGTATTTTCCTCTAGTCTTTTTTCTTTGCATGTGTGTGTCTGTATTATAGTTTGTATTATATTATGTGCGCCTTTGAAACCCACTTTTCCCACTATTCACTTATTATGAACATTCTAGTTCATTAAGTATTTTTCTAAAACCTCAATTTTATGGCTGCATAGTTTCCATTGTATGGATATAGAGTAATTTATTTGGACTTGATCATCTGTTTAGATTGTTTCTGACTTTTCCAGTTAGAGCTCATGCTGTGATTAACATTCTGGTACATAAATATTTGGGTGCGTTTCTGATTCTTTCATCAGGGTAAGTTCTTAAAATTTCAGGATTACTCAGTCAAAAAACACAAATGAAGATGTAAAAATTCTTTAATACGGCCTCACAGTTACGCTTTGAGAAGTTGTGTCTGTTTAGTTCCACCAGCAGTGTGTGAGTAGAGAATAGTTGGTATTATCCCTATTTTACAGATGCAAAAGCTCAGCTCTAGAGAGATTCCAGGCTTGTCCAAGGTCACATGACTAATATGACTTGTCCTTTGGTTTTCTGACAGTTCTATATTCTTTCCACTCTACCACTGTTGTAGTAATCTCAGTGACAGATCTGTAGTGATTTAGCTGTGTGATTCGTCAAGGGAAACTTAATGTAGCCATGGCCTTAAAATAAATTTACTTCTATTATTATTTACAAACTCTTAATGTGTTTGGAATTTGATATATAGTGAGGACAGTACATAAATGCATGGCTCACCTCCCAAAGGCATTCTTTTATATTTTCAGTATGTTTTCTGACTTGCACCTAAAATATCCCACTGAGAAATAATAGCCTAAAGTGATTTTTGTTGTTCTGTTTTGGTCACCAAAAGCTGGTTTACGGTATTATTCTTTGTTAAGTAATAGTCTTTCCAGCCTAGCATCAGGACACTGAAAAGATTACTTCTGTCAGGATTAAAGCTGCTCTCAAGCCATAATAAGTAACCCTTAACATCTACAAAATGAATTGAAACTTTTATTGACACTCATTTTTGGAAGAAGGGGAAAAAACCCACAATTTTTATGTCAAGACTCCAGAATGAGATGGGATATAGCAATTAAAGATGGCCTCCTTAAATGGAACATAACCAAACTAAATGTGGGAAGTAAAACAAACATCTACCCTCTCCCCTCAAAACAAAACAAAACAATAGTACCAAAGGACAAACCACATTCAGTAGTCTTCATTTCTTTCCCATAGCATGGCCTCAATTCTTAGAATAGCTAGGCACTATGACCTTTGTCTGAGGATGGTCCATTCACAACTTCTAGGTCATCAGAGAGCCATATCAGAACTGTGCTGAAGACTTCTTGCTCTTTGCCTTAGAGAATCAGTGTGATAACATTGTTTTGCTTCTGGATTCTGGGTAGATAGCACTTAAGTTGGAAGTAAAACATTCAGATTCTGAAAGCGGGATTAGGCTTTATCTTGAGACTGTGTTTTCTTTCCTATCACCTTACCCTGGGAGTTCCCCACCCCCCCACCCCAAGTGTTTCATAGGTACCATTGCTTCTGGAGTTAGGAGCATGTTTTTGTATCTTCAGAATGTCTTTGGTTGGAAAAATGCTTTTCAGGTGTTAGTGGGGTCTGTATTCTGTTTTAGGCCCTTGTCATTGTTATTTCCAGTCATATTATCTCAATGAAACAGGAGTGTATGTAATAGGAATTTTGTTGTATTTGACAACCAACTAAAGATGGCTATGACTTATGATCATGTTATCTTAATTGCTGAAAGTATGGTTAATATTCCTCAGTTCTTTTCTGTTGATTGAACAACCTCTGGGGTAGATGGCACCTCTCAATGGCTCTAGTAATAAAGATCTAAATAGCCTAATAGGGATGCCTGGGTGGCTCAGTTGGTTAAGCGGCTGCCTTCAGCTCAGGTCATGATCCCGGGGTCCTGGGATCGAGCCCCACATCGGGCTCCCCGCTCAGTGAGGAGTCTGCTTCTCCCTTTGCCTCTCCCCCTGCTCCTGCTCTCTCTCTAAAATAAATAAATAAAATCTTAAAAAATAGCCTAATTATATATCTGAATGTGGTAGTTCTTACATGTTTCAGGAAATAACTATTTCCCCAGCTTTACTGAGATATAATTGACATTTAACATGGTGTGAGTTTAAGGTGTACAAAGTAATGGTTTGATATATGTACATATTGTAAAATGATTACCACAATAAGGTTAGGTAACACATCCATCACCTCACCTAGAAGTGTGTGTGTATGTGCGTGTGTGTGTGTGTGTGTGTGTATGTGTATGATGAGAAGTTTTAAGATCTGTTCTCTTAGCAACTTTCAAATATACAATACGGTATTCTTAACTGTCGTTACCATGTTGTACATTATACCCCCAGAACTCTATTCGTCGAATAATTGGAAGTTGGTACCCTCTGACCACCTTCACCCCAGGAAATGATAATTTATCATCAAGGTATTTATACTGAATTCAGATAGTGATAATAGTGCAGGTCCCTGTTGCTTAACCTTTTTCAGACAGCAAGAACTGCATTTTTAATATATGCATCTGCTCAAGTTAGATTCTCAAGAATGTTCATGTCCTGGTAAACATCTTGAGGCAGATATGGATTTCTTGAGCATGTACAAAGTGCCAAGCACTGTGCTAGGTACTATGGGGGCGATATGTAAGATGCAATTTCTCCTGTCAAGGGGGTTTACGGTCTAGCTGACAAAGAAGCCATGCCCATATCATCTCTTTTTGAGCTAAGTGCCAAGGATGGAGAGGCTATTGATAAAAGAGTATGAGCGACTGTGACATCCATTGCAAGTAAATATAATGGCCTGAGCAAAATCTTTGAGGCAGGAAACGTGAGCTTGGTGGGTGCCAAAGAAACTATTGGGGCTGGAATAAAAGGTTCTTTCTTTTTTAAAGATTTATTTATTTGATTTGAGAGAGAGAGAGAGTTAGTGAGCACGGGGAGGGGCAGAGGGAGGGGAGAGAGAGAATCCTAAGCAGACTCCCTGCTGAGCGTGGAGTCCAACGTGGGGCTCGAGATCACAACCCCGAGATCATGACCTGAGCCAAAAGCAAGAGTCGGATGCTCAACTGACTGAGCCACCCAGGTGCCCCACGAATAGTTCCTTAAAGGGAATAACATAGCAGAAGAGAAAGTTGAAAAGGCAGGCAAGGCAGGGGACAGAATACGCTCATTTCCATCTCCCAGCTGTTTTCTAGGGCTATATGCCTGGAACTCAATAAATATGAATAAATTTTTTTAAAAACACGTGTCTAATTTAAAGCAACACCCAAAGAACAATATCTTGAGTTAATCTGTACAACATGTGGCATTGTAAAATAACCCTTCAGGGTGTCCTATTTTAAACAGCCCCCTTTTTAGTCTCTGCATATATCATGTGGGCCACCCAATGAGACCAGTTGGAAATGAGAGCTGTGGATTAGAAAATTTTGCCAGAGCGGTTAACATCTCATTGGATCAAGCTGAGCAGCTGTGTGATTTCAAACTCACTACTTTCTCGTGAAATGATGTAGCATGGATTTCTGGATGTTTGGAAGGAACAGTCATTGGTCACATGATCTCACATAAGAGCCTTTCACATGAGATACACCACTAGCCAGAATCTGTCCTTGACACATGATCTGTTTTTTCTTGTTCTCTCTTGGCCACTGCCTTCATCCGTCACGTTCTTTTAAAAGCAAGATCCTAGAGCTTTGCTTTCAAATCAGTATTCTAAGGCGAATTTTGTGATGTTTTGAATTAATGGCAGGGAACCAGGGGTATGGGCGATTGCAAATGGCAGATGATGAATAACTCATTTATATGTGACTTGGAAAGTCTGTTTATACTTACACTTGACTACGGGTGAGTCTGTTTTTAAAATTCACTTTCAAACTAAATAATGAAGTCTTACTGTAAAGGTCTGACTTGAGCTGCTGAGAGGCTGGCCTAATTTCCTGCAACCTGCTCCATGCTGGGTAGAGAATAAAAACATCGCCTGTTGCCCAACATATTACTTACATAGCATTGTTCTAAGTCTCACTGACAAGTGTAACTGAAATATTTTATTCTGCAGCTCATGACTATTTCCTCTTAGTTTGTCCTCAAGAAATATGGAAGGGACTACAATCAGAGGACTTAAAAAGGAAAAATAGGATAGTTGTGTATAAGGAACTATAGGGAAAGAAATATACACAGAAAATGGAAGGATTGGGGTTCCATGGTATCAACAAATCTTTAAAAGATTGCATGAAATAAAGGGGTTGAAGCAAAACCAAGATAACATGACATTTAATGCTCAAGAAGTTATTGGTCGAACCAAACCGAAAAGCTCACACAGATCGGGGGTGGGGGGTGGGGGGTGGGAAAAAGGTTTCTCTGAGATGAAGAAATTGGATGGTTTATGCACTCCCAAAGTGCAATTGCAAAAGATTGGCAGGGTGGCTGTGGCAGGGGGCAGGGCGGGGGGGGGGGTCAGATGGCTATAGAACATGGAATGGGAGGATTGTAAAATTATTTTTGAAAAAGCAATGAGAATCTTGTTTTTCAACAAAAAGGATATGTCCATAAATACGCGATTGTGATTTAGTGGTTTGTCGGGATTACAAACTGGATCCCAGGTAAACCTCGGGAGATCTTCTTAGGTATCATAATTAGAACTGGATCATTTTTATGCTTTCCAAGTGTCTGCTCCTGAAGACCAGGGTCTATTTTGAAATGCTCATTCAGTAAGCCATTGTGGATTTAAATCTTATGAATGTATGTAAACTCTGTTTTTGGGAAGCCATTAGCACCTCTTGGTTTGAATAATGTAATGAGTTCCATATATTCAAACCAGCCGCTTCCCACTCCACCGCCCATTTGACTCTGTTTTAAGCTTGTCTTTGTTTAGTTTCAAAAGTCTCCCTTATCTCTGCTGTATTAGGATTTGGCGAATGAGTTCACTTCACCTCGTGGATATCCATTATTATTTGACAGACTGATTATATCCCTTCTCCACCTTCATCTATTCAGACTAGAGTGCCTACAGTCTGTAATCTCTGTTCATATAGCAGCTTCTCCACTCTACCCCCCCGCCCCGCCCCAAAGATCCCCGCTGACTTTCTCAAGCTTTATTCTGTCTTGTCACCCATGGAGCCTGGAAGAGTATGTTGTAACCGGGGTGAAAAAGCATCTTGCCTGTGCCCCTGGGCATCATTTTGCTCATTTGAATGCTTTGTGGATGATCATTTACATTTCAGCAACATTCTTTGGATTCGGGGGGAAATATATACGTCAGGACTGGCATAGGACCGCCTGCCCTTTTCGTTGGCTGCCCTGCCCGCCAGCCTACAGGGTTGTCTGCGATGTTTGTTCATTGGCAAAAGAATGCCAAAGGGTAGTGTGTTAATGCCTGGCATCATTTTTAAAGTCATTAGCCTTGCATTTTATTTTTGTAGTGAACTGGGATGGCAGCCTGCCAGGGCCAATTAACCAAAGTTTAGAAGACTATGCGGTTGAGGTTCCAGCCGTCTGTTACCTGCGCAGTTCCTGCCAGTTAGATGACTTTCACTAGGGCTACTTTATGAGGGTATAAAAACTTCTTAGCAAATTCAGTATTTTATTAGGCACCGCAGTCCCTATTTCAGGAAGACAGTCCATACCAGGAAACATACAGGAAAGGAAAGACTTTTCTCTTCCCTCGGTGGGGGCCTTTTAAACATGTTAGCTATCTTGGCAGTTGGCACTAAGTGAGGGAGGCACTTGTCATTCAGAAGGGATGGTTTTAGCATCTGTGATTTGGAGACACAACAGGAGCCAGAGTAGTCAATGCTCCGGCCCTGGGGCGTTTAGGTCAGGCAGGTTTCTTCCAGCATCGATGCTGTTCCTACCGGGGATGGCAGGAATCAGGGGCACCAGGAGCCTCTTAAAGCAACAGGAGTTAAGCCCATACAGCAAAACTGAGGCTGAAAGTAAAAAGAGGCTGACTTTGAAGCCAGGAGGCAAATGATTGGTTGAAGGAGCCAGGTTTTTAAGTTGAGAACTTAAAAAGAGCATCTGTATCTTCTTTTCTCCCTTCCCTCCTCTCATCTCTGTTTCCCTCCATCCTTATGCCTCTCAGGGTCCCATCAAAAGCTCCCAAGGGAATAACACAAATGAGGGAAAGATAGTTGGATGGAAAGAGAAATCATTCTAGTATTTTCGTTGCTTTCTCTCCCACCTCCACTCTGACTGACTGTTGCATGACTAGTTTGGGCTCCAAAGGACCACGAATTACGCTAACAAAAACAGGAATATGTCTTTAATATTAAATGTTTTAGTGACATCAAGATGCCCACAGAAGCATTTTGGTAGCCATATACAACTGGCTTTGTCCTACAGAAAACTACATTTATTTCCATCAACACCCCCTTGACATTTATATACGAAAGGAGAATTGTCTGAAACTCAGAGGAAAAGAATACATGGGATTTATGGGTGCTTGAAACCAAAAAATGACACTTTTTCTTCCTGTCACATTCCTTAAGTCTTTGAGGAGATCATTGCTTGGTGTGCTTGGAGACAGTTAATGTAAGAGGTCACTTGGTGCCTTTAAGTTCCTTGGGAATTAAACAGGATGGAAACCAGTTCCGGGACCATACTTCTGTCCTGTCTGGCATCTGTGTAGATCCCTTTGGAAGGGCCTAAATGTCTTAGCAGCGTTTTTGCTATCGTAGGGTTTTCGCAGTCGCTATGAGGTAATACGGCCGTGTTTATTGTGCACCGTACAGTTGTACCACTGGACGACGAGGAACTGCCACTTTATATCGCCTAATCGCTTCTTTCTTCCAACTTCGTATGTGGTTAGAAGTAGCTGATCTCTTGCCTCGTATTTTTCTATTCAAGGCTTTTATGGTTTTAAAAGGAAATTCTTTGGGGTGTGCCGATTTATTATATTTGTTGCCAATATTTGTTTAGCGTCACCTGTAGGAAAAGGATGGCATATTGGGCAAAGATTTGTTGTGCACTTGCTCTGTGAGACACGTAAACCCCTGAGCACGGTACCTCTCACATAGTGGGTGTGAGATGGTGATCTTAACTTGAGCAGTAGCAGTGGAGGTAGAGAAAAGCCAGAGGTGGGTGTGAGAAACATCGAGAACATGAGAACTGATGGGGCTTGGTGACTGGTTGGAAGAGGGTAAAGGTTGTGAGTCAGTCACTACAGGAGGGAAAGGGATGACTTCGGTCATCCTCAGTTTGTGCTAGGGGTCACCCACCTATGGGGAGATGTCCAAGAGGAGTCAGAAATACAGAGGAGAGCTTCGGAGACATGTGGAGACTTACAGAGAAATCCAGAAGTTACCTACATAAGGCATCATAATCAGAGTCAGGAAAATTGGAAGATTTGCCAAAGAGTTCTGAGAAGAAGACCCAGCAGAGGAATAGTCAGAGAGTCCGAGTACGCTTGAATACCAGAGGATGTTAGCATGGAAGGCAGAGAGCTTGAAGAAGGAGCCGTGTCAGATACTACAGAGAAGTAGGAAAGGATAGAGTGGCCATCATGTTCCGCAACTCTGAGGTCATTGGTGACACTGGAGGACCAAATTTCACTAGCGTGGTAGGTGGGAAGACCACACTGATTGGAGTTGAGGAAGTCAGCGTTGATTCCTCTTTTAATATATTTAGGAGAGGGCGTGTGGTAACTTGAGACAGGAGGGAAGGAGAGGAGATTAGGTGAAGAAACAGAAATCATGTGGAATGTCTTCAGTTTTATTGAGTAAGGAGAAATGCCATTTGCTAAGAGTAAAGAGGACAGGAGTGGGTTTGGGAGGTGGGAAATTGGGGAAGCGTGGAAAATGGGAAAGGTTGAGATTGGCCGCCCTCAGAAATAGCAGGTAGTCAGCAAGATATGAGTAAACATCAATGACGTTGTTAAACATCAACCAGGGCTCAGCTCTGTTGTGAGTTTATACCATCAAAATGGCAAAATTTAAGTGTTCCTGGAGAAATTCCTGAAATTGGGGATGGGAGCAGAGAAAAAGTAAACAATCTGGGGATTGGCAAATTGAGGAGAGAGAGAGAAGTCACATGGCGAGGACTCTTAGGGACTACCAAGAGCATAGGATATCTGGAAGAAGAAACGTGACGACTTAAGTCATACGTTTTGCTACCATTCATTCTCTCTGAAACAAATGATATCAATTGTCCTTCCAATTGTGGCTTGAGGGGAAAAAAAAAAAAAAAGAGGGATTCCCTCTACCCCTAACTTACTGCTGTTAGAGTGATGACTGGTACATCATCACTAAAAAATCAGAGTTGAATGTCCATGTGTGAGAATTCATTGAAGCCATATGCAACATAAAGTAGTGATTTCTGTACTTGCTCAGGACTCCTAGAACCCCCGCAAAAAAGTCACTCTCCTTCCCCGCCCTTTGGAAAGTTCATGTTACTATTCTGTGCCAGTTATTAAAACAGGCTGTGCCATTCAAGCTTGAAATGCGTTTGTGTTGCCATGGTTTGTGTCAATATTCTTTCCCGTCATGCTTACAGTTGCCTGTGTTCACTGAACCCCAACAGGTGCGACTTTAATGTAGAACTTAAAGAAAGATGCAGGGAAACATCTGTTAGCCTTAGATTCGGTGTGCACTTTGAATGAAGTTATAATTGTGACATTTTCTATTACGTACCAAGGGTTGATTTTGCGAGGCATTCCTTCCAGAACTCATTAGTTCTTGCTAGGCACCATGCATCTGATCTAAGATGATTATTCCTGTGAGCGACACAAGAAGCTATTAAATCCAGCTTCTATTTTCTGAGATGGAGAGTACTGTCATGTTTGCCTCCAGAGACCCCCAGTTTCCTACCATTACATTTCTTCCTTGGGTTTTAAGAGTGCAGAAGAAAAGGGTGGGGACTGGGACAAAGAAAGGTGGGTGGCGCTGAGTACGGGAAGGAGCTTGAGCTCCGTGAAAGTAGGAAAATCAGGCCTAATCTCATCTCCATTTCCCTTAGGATCCGTGATAGCTGTTTCTGGAGGCTTTTTAGGTTTCTTAGAACTTCTCCGTGTGTGTTATTAAACCTTGTCTGTTCCTCTATAGTTATTAGCTGTAAAACCCTTTACAAAACCTCAAAAGGGTTTCTGGGCTTAAGTAGATACAGATGGGGAGTGGGGGGGACCATATAGCTGTGTTCTGCTTGGCAGTGGGCCCAAGAGAAAACCTGGGTCAAAGAATCAGTGTTGGCAGTCGAGGAGAAGAGGGAGGAGGCCAGCACCTAGGGCCCATTGACAAGAAAGCGAAGATCGATTTGGGCCCAGAAAAGGGCCCAGGAGAGGCAGCTTCTTAAGAGGTCTTCTTTTCCTCTGGCTGGAAGTCATCTTCCCTCGCTTTAAACTTGACTTGTATCTCTGTAAAGGGGCCTGTGTTTTAGTATCTTGTACATGTTGTTTCACTGTTACCTTGTATTTTAGTAGCCAATTGTAAACTTGCCTTACCTTTCTGTTTAGACGTCCAAGCTCCTTGAGGGCAGGTACAGTGACTGGCATTTGTTCCAGTGCCTTGCCCACAGTGGCTACATATGGAAATTTTGACTGGAAACCAAATATGTAGGTTATGGTCCGCCCTTTCTCCCATTGCTTCCATATGTGGTTTTTGAGCACTACTATTATAGGAGTAGAGGGGAGTTTTGAGAAGGTGGCCTGCTCTCCGGGAGCTGCCTGTCTAGGCAGGAAGATGAGACACCATAGGCCCCGTTTGATTCTATGCTAGTGGCAACTTGTTCATGTGTCTTTCTCGTTTCCCAGTTGCAGTTGTAGCTAATATTCTCTTTGCTCTGAAAACCATGATCTATTCTCCTCCAGCCATTTATTTTCTGGGCCCAGCAAGCCAGTAATTTAATATCTGATCCAGTGAAGACTCATTGTCAGACCCGACAGTGACAGTGACACACTCCTTCCTGGGAGCTACTCAGGCATTTCAAGCCACAAGAGAATCTTAGAGTCAGTGCTCTTAATCAGGCACTAAATGCCTAGCCTGGGAGCCTGAGAGAGAGAGAGAGAGAGAGAGAGAGAGAGAGAGAGAGCATGCGCAAGTGATTGGTTCTTTCCCAGAGGGCCACTTCCATCTCTTATTTCCCCCTTCCCTTTTCCGGTTCCGGTAAGTGACTGGACTGGTTTGGGGGGCCGTAGCTTGATCTCCAAAAACAACAGAAGGTCTTTGAAAATGACCTTAGTTTTTTTTTTTTTCTTTTGAAGAATATTGGAGCAACAGGTTAGCTGGGATTTTTTTTTTTTTTTTTTGACCAGGGAAATTCTATTTCCTGTATTTGCTAAGAACGTTATGAATGAGTTACCATGTTACTGTAGGTTAAGATAATCTAGAAATGTATCTGGAAAATCTATTTCAATTACCTTCTGGGTGCTTTTAGTGAAAATAATAAATTTCAAAGAATTAGGAGAGTCATAAAAATAAGTGTTATAAGGGGAGTATGTCTCATTTTTCACCTTCAAAATTAAATATGCACTGTGGAATTATGCACTGTCAGGGTCACTGCCTTGCTTGTAGCCGCCATAGGTAACTTCTGAAGGAGGTAAAGGGAACCATTTCCCATAACACAGAGATTAAAGCATGCAATTTACTGAAAATCTAAATAAAGAGTGACCTAATGCTCAGTTGTGCACTAAAAGGGATGCTGCTTCATATTTACAATTTGCATATGGGTACCCTGTTGAAACTTTCATTTGCATACATATATAAGGTATTGATTTTTGGTTAATGGGACATGAGGTCATTTCTCTTTAGTTTCTCTCAATTTAAGTATCATTTTCTTTCTCTCCGTATTGCTCACATAGAGGAAGGCAGAAAAATGGCCTCAGATGGTTGTGTCTGGAAATGCTACGTCTCTCAGTCTCTTTTTCTTTCCATTTTTCATATTTAAATTGTCTGTGTACCTCGGTAACCTCAGCAGCTGGTTGCTGCTTCAGCCTCAAAATTTGCCCGACAAGAAAGAGTTATGCCCTCAGACAGTCCCCATTGCATGGTCTATGGAATGCAGTGAGGCCCTGAGGCCCCGGCCCGTGTGAAGTGGCTTGGTTGAGCTTGTTGGGATACAATACAGGCACTTGCCTGGCCCTCCTAACTGTGCTGAAGATTTACTGCCAAAATGGCACCAGGGCTTAATTAGATGTGGGCTTCAGAATTTTTAACTATTATCCTGGTTACTTACCAATTACCACACAGAAGAAAAGACGAACAAGGCACTCCACATTGTTGAGACAACAGAATCAACTGATTTACACCTGCCTGTACATTCTGATGCAAACAAACTTTACATAGACTGCTGTTGCAACGACCGAAAGCCGAATGGATTTACCCTTCTAGGAGTG
Source organism: Callorhinus ursinus (assembly GCF_003265705.2). Taxonomy (NCBI): domain Eukaryota; kingdom Metazoa; phylum Chordata; class Mammalia; order Carnivora; family Otariidae; genus Callorhinus; species Callorhinus ursinus. The sequence goes on from NW_027397095.1 coordinate 1,331,663, forward strand.
CATTTTCCTGTGTGAAAGGCTTCTTGCCTTTTTTCCCCCTCCTGTTTGACCCAATAAAAACACACACAGCTCATTATAGAGTAGGTACCCCGTGGTGAGGATTGCTTGTGACTTTCCAATATGAAATGACAATATTTATATGCATCTTTTTTTTGGTGAAAAGTTGCAAAAGTAATTTATTTTGCAAAATACCACCTGCAGTAGTGTAACCTTAATTACACTGTTTTGTTGGCTTATGTGTAAAAAAATAAGAATGACTCTTATTGCTTCTCAGTACCCAGATGACACAGTGTAATGTTGTCTGTTTTATTTTTATTGTTATCTTTATGTATTTATTTTTTCTTAGGGAGAGAGAGAGAGAAATGGGTTGGGGGGAGGAGGGTGAGAGGGACAGGGAGAGAGAGAATCGTAAGCAGGCTCCACACAGGGCTCGATCTCACGACCCTGAGATCAGGGCCTGAGCCAAAATGAAGAGTCGGATGCTTCACCGACGGAGCCACCCAGGCGTCCCTGTTACCCATTTTAGAAGTAACACTTCCCATGATAGGTTTGAATTTTTAACTCGTAGAGGGAGAAAACATTAATATTAAAATATCTTTTTTGGGGGGTAGGATATAAATGAAAAGACATCCCACAGATAACTGTAATTGAATTTTATTGAAGGAAGAGAACTTGTAAATAGGGCAACAGCTGGACGTCTTAAATTTAAAAAAACCCAGAAAACAATATCCCATTTAATGTACTAGTGTCTAAGAGGAAGTTTATTGTGCACACATCACACTTGCAATTCAAGAAGAGCAGGGGCATGCTTTTTCCCACCGGCAAACTGTAATCTGCGTAAAGCACCAGGTATGTTTCCCTAAGCCATTGAAATGCAAGGGACTTTGAGAATGAAAGAAGATCCAAAATTAACACTAGTTATTTCCGTTTCATTCACAGTTTGAGAGTTGTGTTTCACACTCTCATTTGAATAAGATATTTTCTTGCTTCATGAATACAAATTTTCAACGACAACAAAAGTCAAAGCACATGTTGGTAAATTGTAACACATTTCCCCATAAATTTTCACCAAAACTTCAGAAGGGCACTCCCAAGGAAAAAAAAAATATTTTCAAATTGGGCAACGTAGCCCATCTGTCAGTTAGACTTGGGTTCAGGGTAGACGAGGCTGCCGGAGATGTGAGTGCTGCCTGTTCACAGAGATTAGGGATGGGGCTGAGCAGGATCGGGGCCAGGTGGCCCGGGGCAGCGATGGAGGTTACGGCTCTTTGTACCTACCCACCGGCATGAGATGCCAACAGCTGGAGAACAAATTTGGTATAAATTCCCGGGAGCTACTGTCAGTTAATGTGAGCCTTCCAGGAACACATACCAAATAATAGCCTACTTTCTTAATTCTATTATGGGAAATTTCTTCAGAGTCAATCCCTGTGAAATGGGATCAGAAACGGCGTTAGTCCAAACCGTGAAGTGAGTGCAATTTGGGTTTCATGCCCTTTAACCTCTTCTTCATCTTTCATCCATTCTCCTTCCCCCTCCTAAGGTGCCGATGCCGTGAACGTGCTACCCCAACTGTCCCTATGCCTCCCTCCCCCAACACTACCACCCTGCCGCACCCTTTCGAGAAAATACCCTGTGATCTAGATTTTGGATCTATTGCCCTCCCCTCCTCTCCCTCTGGGTAAAGTTAGCTGGGTATTCCTGTTCTTCCAGATGCTGGCTGTGTGAAGGGAAATGTGTCAGTAATCAGAGAGGCTTAATGTGTTCTTCTTCTTAGGAGTGTTTCCATGTTAACTAGGTGTGTGTGTGTGTGTGTGTGTGTGCACGTGCGCGCGCATGTGCACAGTGAGGCTGGTGGCCGTTGCATAGTTCCCTTAATACAAAAGGATGAAATGTACATGATGGCATTTATTCGTTGTGGGGCCTCCTCAGCACTCCCCAAACCCCATCACTTGGGTGACCCCCTTCTCTGCCTGAATAGGAGATGTTTGCATCCATTTATTCCCTACCTGCCAGAAATGCAATTTTAAGATTAGTTCCTGTTGCCCAGTGGAGCCACGAAGAACCTTTCAAGATTAGCAAAATATTCATTCTTATCTAGAGAGAGATGGCATCATTCTTCAAAATCCTTCTCTTACTATGCTTAAAGAAAATATATTTTTTTTCCCTTAAAGCATTGGTCAGAGTATTGAGACCCAGATTTATGACTATTCTATTGACAAGGGATTATTGCACAGATGTTTTATTTGCTGTTTCTAGGGGCTTATCAAAAATAATTGACTAGCTGTCATTTTCTACATGAGACCAATTACTATTGACCCAGCTTTGCTTATTGTTTTCATTAATGTCTAATAAAAAATGAAAATGTTACAGAATGTTCTTAGAATTGACATGAGAAAAGCAGTGTTAAGAAGTGAGTGGGTATCTCTTGTGCTTTCCTAGTGTTGCTGAGCAGAGCCAATGTTTGGTGCCAAGAGCTGTGTGAACAAAAGCATCTCCAGTATGCAAAAATCAAATCCACCAAAGCCAGGTTTTGGGGGCCTGGGGGTGGGGCGGGGAGAGGTAGTAGGCTGTGATGTGCACCTTCTAGAGTTGTGCAAGGCCCCGACCATATGTGAAAGCCTAGGAGGCAGTAGGATAGCTTCTGTCTCTTCTGTGATTAATATAGTCAGGATTTTTTTAAAGAGAAGAAGGAAGTGAGACAGGTGTGATCTGTGCCTTGGCACCTTATAAAGGCGAGGGTTGCCTGTTTTACCTTTGTTATGTGGTCCGTTGGTTGGACATTACATGTTGATGCGACTTTGTGCTGTCGTCTAGGAATGACTGTATTTCTACCATGGGAGGAGTCTGGTAGATGACGTTTGGCAGTTGCTGATTAGACAGGAAGACACGTGTGACTTATTAAATAAGTGTCCCATTCTTCAAGGGTAGGGTGAAAAGTAAAATCCCTCAGTTACAGAGTGGCCAAAAAAAAAAAAAAATCCCCTTTTCCTAAAAGACCAAGATTGTAGCCAATAAAGGGGCAATGCAAGCTTCTATTTACATGCAAATATAATTTATGGGTTTGGTTTAAGGAGCTGAAAACTATTTTTGTATGAATTGGGGCTCTTCCTCTTCAGTTTCTTTAAGCGTCTCCAAATATATTTAGTATCATCTATGACCCCGTGCCCATTTAAACTGGTACAGAGGACATAACCAAACTTGAGCCGATCGAACTTTGGGGTTGCTAATCTTTTAGAACCAAGAACTCAGAGTTGAAACTACATAGTCACCGGTCAGAGTCTAGCTCTTATGGGCCAAATTTCAGATATGCCTAACCAAGCCGGTTGGTTTCATTCTTGTCATTGGAATTAAACAATCACAGTCAAAGCTCCTTTGTTTTTGAGAGCCCAGCGGCCCCATGTTACCCCAAGTAACCAGACTGGATGCAGATTAGTCATTTACTGTGATGAGATTATCTATAACTAAAATTTTAAGCCTCTGCAGTTTTGGGCCTATACAAATAAAGCCTCCTCCCAACTGGGTTACAATGAATATTCCAATCAACTTTTTAAAAAGAAGACTCGCCATGTGTGCTGGAATACGAAGCTTGAAGATGCTGTCAATGTTGATTCCATAGGACTCTCTATAATTAACTTCGTAGTTAACCGCAAATCTATTGTCAGACTGACTTGAGTTAGAATCCTGGTTCTAGCCTTTTCTAGCTGATGAACTCTAGACGAATCCATCTTTCTCGGTTCTGGTTTCCTCATTTTTAGAATGGGTACAGTGACAGAACCTTCCTCGTACGAATGTTGTCCCGATGAAAGAAGATAATGCATGCAAAGCCTGGCACATAGTAAGCACTCATTAAGTGCTAGCTGTTAGCACGATTTTTAACTGTCATGGTAGTTTTTCACAGCTCTCTGAGTGCTGCTTATTTGCTGGCCTCCCTCATTAGGCTGTGAGTACTTTCAAGAGAGGACTACGTCTGCCTGACTCTCCTTTGTATGCCCCACACGTAGCCTGGAGACTGTGAAGTAAGCACTCTGGGCCTCAGTTTCAAAATCTGGAAAAAAGGGAGCTAATATTGGCACTTACCCTCATAGGGTTGTTATGAGGATTTAAACTATTACCTAGGCTAACATATGGACAAAAGCCTCAGTGATTCACGTATATACTTGGAATTTACTTTCCTTTTGTATTCGCAGGATTGCCAAGGGTCCAGTGGTATAATGCCGGTAGTGTTTGCAAACTCACAATCGTGACAGAGACGTTGGGGAGGGTGTCGGTAAATCTCTCTTGAAATGTTCACTTTGTCAGGAAGCTGAAACCTGCACAGACATGCACTCGCTCCTTCCGAAGCCCCAGATCTTGTTTGCTAACGTCATTCATGGCCACCCGAAGTAGCTGGGGATGCCTTCCCCTTCGTCTCCACCCCCACTCACCCCGACCGGGCCCTGGGGTCCCTGGCAGAGCACAATCCTTCCACAATAGCTTTCTTTCACCTAGGTGCGCATCTGGGCTTCCCAAGGGGATTCCCAGGGAGCCACCAAGACAGAGAATTTCAGTCTGGAATTGCTGGTCTCCAGGAGCAGCCCCCTCAGGCCCCACGAGCTCTGCCTTCAGAAATCCTCTCCAGGAAGGCTGGCCAGGGAGAGCAGAAGGAGGCCTGCATTGTCGCAGAGGGTCCTGGAAATGGAGCCTTGAAGTCTTGAACAGAAGAAGATGAGGGCTTCTGAACATGGTTCCGTGGTTAATACGTTTGGGAAATGGTGGGTGAAACAGGGCTGTAATTCACTAATGTATGATTCTAATCTCCAAGAGATATAGTACATAGGGTTTTCTAAAGTTACTAGACCAAGAGACTTATTTTCCAAGTAGTTAATGGGACAAAATGTTGCATGGAATCCACTTTTGGAATATTATCCCCTTCACCAATGACACTCATTTTGGTTTCCATCTTCCAAGACGACCTCCTGTTCATTAAGATACCAACCGAAACCTTTAGTTTTCCATCTCTCAGAGATGAATCTGGTCCTAATCTAAAAGCACGGTGAGAAATGGCAGTAGTGCACGGTGGAGCTGGAGCAGGCGAATGCAGGAGTGCGCGGCGATTCGTCAGAAATGAACCTGGCTCTGGACTGACACTGGAGCACGGGGTGGGAGGGGCGTGAGCAAGAGCGTGAGAGAGCATGCGCCATCAGCATCTTAGGGTACTGTAGATGCCAGGTCGACGGGGTGCACGCGGAGGCTATAATGTAGCGTACTGCTTACCACCCAACACTTTCTTTCTAATTGGTCTACTCAGAAAGGGCACCTTTTGCAATCCCTCCATCCTTTTTCCAGCTGGATGGCCCAGAGGGGGGTGCTTTTTTTTGTGTCTGTGTGTGCCAGAAGGGTCCCTTTCCCTACTTTGCACAAAGGCACACTATGTGCCAGCAGGGGTCCTAAGGGTAATTACAAGACGTGGTGTGAAGGCAAGGGTGTCTATTTGGTATTCGAGGGGACAGGTGCCGGAAGACTGGTGATTGTTGGGAATTTTCTTTGGATAACGGCAGCGCGCTCCCTCAGCAGCTCACCTTCCTAAATTGTCTATTGTTCCGCTTATTAGCCTCTATACATACGCCCTGCTCTCTGTACCCAGATATCTATTCATCTCGATAATGATATGATCTCCCATCTACCATACCATCTAAGAATACTCTCTGGCACGCTAAAATATCTCCGCAGCTCTGCTAACCCATTCTTATAACAAGACAAGCTACCCTTCCCCCTTTTTATCCCTTTATCTATAAGTACTTTTTAAAACAAGGGCTGACAGCTTTATTGTTCAGGAATAATTGCCAAAAGGCTTAGTGGACTGTACTTGCCAGTAAAAGGTTATTTGCTGACTTGGGATATGGGTTCCTTTGCTGTAGTGTGTCATTCCAATTATGTTGTCGTATCTTGAGCCTGGTGCTGTTCTGGTGGGGGGGGCACAGTGAACATGGCGGTGGCTCATTTGTACAGTGGTGGTTCTTCCCCATTTGTCCTGATGCTTTCATAGCTATCATCTGGGCCTTCTAGGTAATCCAGGCTGTTCCTTTCATCTTAAAGATGAGGAAACTGGCCCAGAAAGGGGATATGGGTTACCCGAGATCACACTGTGGGTTGATGGTGAGGACAAAATAGAACCCAACTTCCCCTCACCCTGAGGCCAGGACTCTTGAACTCATAGCTTTGGAGACTAAATTCATAGGGTAAAGGGGGAGACTGCATTCATATTTGAGTCTTTTCTGACATGTAAAATTTATGTAGATAGCTCTGCCTAGCAGGAGCCAAAGAATGGTAATTCAAAAATAGTTCTGTAAACTTCATATCCAAGTTAATTAAACAAACTTTTATTGATCTAAGAGAAACTGGTTAATCAAGTTCATGATTCATTCATAATCAATTTAACTCGATATGAAAATATTTGTGGTACAAGCAAGAGATGGGAGGAAAAAGGAGCCAGAAAACCAGAAGAACAGGACAGAAGAAGGGGACTTGGGGAAGGAACCGTTATGTGCGTGATGGAGAGGGGTAGATCAAGATGGCTGAGGGCAACCTAAACACAAACATTACACAGTAGATAATTAAATTATCCATTACTCCATGCTGTGTATCTTTCTTTCCTGAGTTCAAAGCATTTCACCAATGTTATCACACCCAGCATCACAGTATTCCTTTGAAACATGCAGTAATTATTGATTCCCTAAAGCACACACTAGTGAAATGACCTGGCCCAAAGCAGAGGCCATGGAGATAGACCCTAAAAGTATTGCCAAGCTGTGAGGCAATAGAACTCACTCATTTAAATAATATGTGCTTGTTCGTGTTAGTCTTCATTAACTTGTCTAACAGTCCCATCATTCTTAATTGGAGTTTTTGTTTTGAGCCCTATGAAGTTAGTACATGTTCAGTGTAGAACATTTTTAACACTATGGAAAACAAGAAAGAAGAACATAAAACTCATACCACCGTCCTGCTCTCCGAGGAAGATTGCTATTAACATATTAGTGTGTGTTCTTCTGTTTTTAATGCATTGTAATACCTTTGTAGTGCTAGAAAGCAGCAGTATTGTTGCAGGAAGTGTGGAAAAGTCACAGAAATGTTAAAAAGAGCAGTAAAATCACCTCTCATCACACTACCCAGTGATAATTACGGTTAGCATTCTGGTATATTTCCTTTTACCCTCTTTTTTCCCCTATGCACTCACAAAGAAACATACACTGTTTTACCCAAATGTGATTATGCTGCATATATAGTTTGATACTCGCTATTTTCGCTTCATGTTACATTATGAGTAGTTTACCATGTTTTTAAGTAGTCTTGAAAACATTATTTTTAATGGTTGCATAGAATTCACTCGTGTGGCTGTACCATAATTTATTATGAATGTACTATAGTTTATTTACCATTTCCACTGACAGTGTACGAGAGTACCCAGCTCACCCAACTCCTTGTCATTGCATTTTATCTCTTCACATCTTGGCCAATTTTCTAGGAGAACGATGGAATCTCATTGTTTTAACTTTTCATTTCTTTGATTACTAATGGGGGTGAACTTATCGAAAAGCAGCTCAGTTTTTGACATGTGGCTTTCAACGCCTACTGAATGCACAACTTCTAGTCAAAACCACATATACATGTTGAGGGCTCATGGCTCCAGTTGTGACAGAACAAAGATTGCCTTGCTAATATGTTTTATATAGCGCTGGGCTTGGTGCCACAGCCGCTAAATAAATCATAAACTCCCTGACAACCGGGCCCATGTCTTAATCATTTCTGCATCTCCCAGAGCCCCCAGCCTAATGCCTGACACAGAGGAAGCCTTAATAAATGTTTGTTAGATGCATATGGAGGTGGAGCTTTTGTGAGGGTCAATGTGAAGTTACTAAAATAGTTTCTGAAGTCTTGACATGGGAAAAAAGAATCCCCAGAGTTAAAATTTAGAAACCATTGCTTAGGACTCAACCAATCATCTCATTACAAGGAACAATGAAGAAACTGATCCCTTCATACAAGGGAACTTGGTGTGTGTGTGTTTGTTTGTTTGTTTGTTTTGCCGAAAGGAGCCCTTTTGCAGCCATGATACCACATCCACGTGCACAGCAGCACCAGGATAGAGGAGAGCCCAAAGCAAAGCAAGTAGAGGAGCGCCTGGCTGGTTCAGTTGGTAGAGCGTGTGACTCTTGATCTTGGGGGTGTGAGTTCAAGCCCCGTGTTGAGCGCAGAGATCACTTGAAAAAAATAAAATTTTTAAGAGAGAAAAAAAAAAAGCAAAGCAAGTAGAAAGGACCAACTGGCTGCAAGAAAAAAATGAATGGATAAGAAGAAAGGGGGGCGGGATGGAAAGAAGAAATGTGGAGTCTGGAGCTATTTACCTGCACTTCCCTGTTTGGTGAAATGTAATAGAGCATTAAGGCCACAAAGATATGTGGAGATTGTTCATTTTTCTGAGAAGGAAAATGGGGCTTAAAGAGGTGAACTGACTTGGCCATCGTGATGCATCTTACATAAGAGCAGAGCTAGGTCTGAAATGAGGGTCTTCTTCTATGAGACCTTCCTTGACTATAATCCTACTCACATCCCTAGGCCCCATATCAGAACAATTAAGCAGCTTGGGCTTCCCCATCCTCCTTGCCAGTTCTTTATTTAAGACATATCTCTTGTCTTGCACTTCTTACACGGCACTTACAATCATGTTTTCCGTCTCTCCAATAGACTGTGAGCTCTTCGAGGACAGGGACTGAGTCCTCACCTCTGTAACCCCAGTATCTAGCATGATACTTGATGCATCTAGATGCTCAATATTTGTTCATGAAGGATATCATGTTGCTTACCAAAGCTTAGTGTTAGGTTTTGGCATTCAGACCCTAAGTATCTGGAAATCTTTCTAGTCCGATACAGTTTTCAGGCACCGAATCACTCCCAATAATTTCTGCTAGTAAGTAAGGCTGCACTTGGAAAGGGGAAGAATAACTATTGTAGAGAAGCAATAGGCTGGGGAAGGGGAGTATGAAGGAAACAGAGGAGATGAGGGGAAACCGAGGAGGCTAGAGGAAGGTGATATTGGGTAGAAGGAAATGATTCTTAGTGGGGTATCACACCCATTTCACAGATGAGAGGGATGCGAGACGTTACCTGACTTGCCCAGAGTCACACAGTGCTGAGGTGGTAGAGCTGGAATTCAAATTTTTGTCTGATTTCAAAACTTCACCTTTTCCTTGGGTTTTTCATATGCTCTATGCTGCCTGTCACTGTACAGTAGTAGGAGGTCACTGGCGTTAAAAAGAATAAAACAGAAGAATGCTTTTCTTCTTAGAATTAAAAAAATTACATGTCACTTTCACCAAATATTAATGATATGCCAAAAACCTTCTTCTTTTGAGACTTTCCCCTAAATTTCCATGATAATTTTAGCCCTTTGGATTTGCTTATCTGTGTAACATAAATTTTATTAATGAAAGACAATAGCAGTATTGGAAAGCACCAAAACTATATATACATTATCTTGCCCGATTGTCGAAGGGACAGAATACCAGCCTCTGTGCAGTTACTGGAAATCTGGCCACCTTGAGCCCACCTCCCACACGTTTTGCTTCTCTCTTGGCTCTACCGAACTTCCCACCGGCTCCACGATCCCCATCTCGGCATGCTGCTCATCTCTTGCTTGGCAAAATTCCCATTTTTAAGACTCTCACAACCAATTGGCGCTTAATTAGAAGTGATCAGTTGCTTGCCAGGATTTTTAAAAGTTTAAGATGTATTTATTTCCTCAACAACAAGGAAATCTTGCCTGGATCTTCAAAGAATTTCATTTTAGCTATGTGTTCTCCAATGTAGAGTTAATATCCACAGCAGTTGATTGCACCTAGCTGGTTCAACAGTGCTCCAGACTCAATAAATTTTCTAATTACTCCCGTCCTCCTTTCTGGAGGCAGCCTGGCACCAGCTATAAGGGAAGGCAGGAAGACGGGTCTGTCTCACCCCTCCACCCCTCAAAGGCCTTATTAAATTACAAATTCCATCTGTTCCCAAGAAGAACTCAAACTGAATAAAATATTGGGTCATTTGGTTTAATATCTTGACTTGATTTTGCCTTAATGAATTTTATCATCATTCTGCAAGAATCTAAAGCTTTCTTAGCAAAATTTGAGAAATATAGTTAGATGACTATATGGTGAGATCTGAGACCTGGAAGGGACATAAATAAGCCATTTGGCTCATCCCGCTGCTTAGGTATCTCAACACCTAAATCATATGTGAGTGATGGTTTTTCATCCCATTTGAAAAGATTTCTAAAGATAGATATTTTGTATCTTTTTTTTTTTTTCCTCCAGCAGTCTGTTCCAGTGTTTAAGTCTAAGTCTCTCTCATGGTCAAGAAGTTATCCCTAATGTTTGAATTTTCTTCTAGCTATGCTTTTAGGCCCAATTGATATGAGCAATTTAGAAATCATAGGGAGATACATGACATTGAAATTTGCTGAAAAGTACTCAGAGTTGGATTACAGTCGAAACAATGAAGAATCACGCCAATCTGCAGGGATGTAAGCAGAAAAGGAAACAGTATAGTTGATCTCATCGTGGATTTGCATGTAAATAAGGATGAAGCAGGGCATGGGAGGAGGAAAACAACAGGAAGGGAAAAGGGGAATTTGTATTAATGTCATTGGAAATGAATCAGTAGAGGAGAAAGATTTTAGGGTAACAGTGTGAAATAATTGGAAGAGATAAGGCTCACTTCAGAGAGAGTAGCAAGATTTAAGGACATAGATTTTCAATTGAGAGAGCAAGATTGATTGTACAAAACCCATGCAATCTCCCCTATGACTAGTGCCCTGGGAAGCACGGAAGGGAAGTAGATAGACGAAGATAGTAACTGGTTTACCAGGAGGGCGAGGGAGTGGTGCAGTCTCTTAGAAGCTAAGTTATCTGGCTGATTTTGAAGCACAAGTGAAGAAAAAACTTTTTAATACTGTAATTGGAGTGATGTGCATTATGGGATTTTATTTAGCAAGGACCTTTGTAAGGCGTTGGCAAAATTAGAAGTCACATTTGAGAAGTATCTCTTTTGAACAGGTATTCATGTGGGCCAGAGTAAAGGTCTTTCTTGAGGACAGCTGAATATAAATGAGGGGTAGAATCTTCCAGGGTGGACTTTTGGAATAGCTCATTTAGACAAATGAAAGTTCACATTTTCTCCTGAATATTATCACTGTTTCAAGCCTAATTGGAGATTCTGCCTAAGGAAAGAGAAAGGTGGATCAGGTGAAGACTGTTCTCACCTGAGGTACATTCTTGGGCCCCTGAGCTGAGGAGTTGCCATTGGTGAGGAAGGGTGAACTCACCAAGCACATACATCTTATATGTACTGGCAAGTGCATGATCATTGGACTGCTTATGAAATGGAACTTGCATGATTCTGAGGTAGCATTTCTTTGTACTAATGTCAGAAGTTTTTGACCAAGGTTGGTGGCTGTTGTAGTAAGGATTACTGAGTAAATACCATATCTCTGTTCGGTAGAGTGTTATTAGCTATTGATCTCCACCCCCCTCAGAAATTGGACAGTAGTGATCTCTTCTTGTTCTTCAGGATACTTCCAGGCTTTGGAGGTTCTGATAATTGTGTGAAGTTCTGAACCTTCACTCTTCAAACCATTTTACAAATCACTGTGGAGAAGCTAATGAGAATCCTGTGAATTTGCCGGGTTGGAACAGTAAAATCTGAACTTTTTTTTTTGTCTTAAGCTGTAAGGAAGAGCTCAGCTAGCTTTTTAAAAGAACAACAACAAACCGCATGAGTCAAACCCTAAAGATGAGCATATGATGAAGAAGAACATTAGTATCTTTGAGTTTAAATTTGTAATCTCAGGCTTAAAGTGAAGGTTATTGATTTCATCCATTTTAATATTTTGCACAATAGTCCAGACTTGAAGTGAGAGCAATAGAGAATTAGGTAAATTCTGGTCCATGAACTATTGATTAAGTAACAATATATTTAAACCCAAGAGATGGCTGATTAAAAATAACTACCCAGGCAGTTTCCCCAAAGTCATAGGGATCCACAGATGGGTCAGCCAGGATCTCTGCCCTCAAGGGACTTCTAGTCTGGTAAGAAAATATATACCAAAAATAAGGTTGACTACAAAAAAAAAAAAAAAAAAAGAAAAGAAAGAGAAGACCCAGCCCAATGATAATCCAAAGTGGAATATGTCGTATGTGGTAAAAGAGGTAAAGACAGAGCTATACACGTTTAGGAGTGGAGGAGACTACAGTTGAGTGGGGGTAGGGAGATCAGGTAAGGACTGGACCAGAGGATCAGGTGACAGTTAAGTGGGCCCTGTCTCCACCAAGGATCAGGAAGGCTGGGCACAGGAAATGAGATTTTTCTCTTACTTTTTTGCCAGATGGAAAAGATTTGAAAGTGGTTGAGGGGAGCTTACCAAAAAAAAAAAAAAAAAAAAAGAGAGAGAGAGAGAGAGAAAGAGAAAGGAAAAACAGAAATGGTTACCTCTTGAGCTAAATGCTGGTATTAAACTTTATTAGAAAGTTTGGTGAATTATGGACATGTTATTATTATATGTTGACAGATAAGAACAGATGTTAAGTACAGTGATTGGGAAAAACGTGTGCCTCTGTGGTCTCCATAAAATCTGTCTTTGAATCTTAGAGTTCTTACTAGAATTGCTCAGAAAGTTCTCAGAGCCATGCCAAACTTCAGTGAACTCATTAGTCTGTTGTCCAGCTTAGTTTATCTTGGTTAGGTGAGAACACATTTAAAAATATCTTCACTTTCCCTTAGCTATCTCTTCAAGTATTTGACAAGAAGTCTTCTTTATATTTCGCCTAACTCACTTAAACGATATTTCATCTTATTCTGTCTTCAGTAGAAATGGAGATCAGCCATGTGTATAATATCCTGGAAGACTTATTAAATGTTTTCCCCATTTCATCTAAGCTTAGGTAATTCCACTGTCATTACCTTTACTCACAAACCTCATTCCCCAACCTTTTGATGATCTTTTTCTTGAAACCTCTATATTCTATACATCTTTCCTTCCTCTCCCCCAACCACAGACATTTAGAGTGTATCAGTTGTTATGCTAAGTGCTGCAACATATCAGCCCTCCTTCCCAGACAACACTGATGTTTATTTTGCTGGTAATGGGACTGCATGGCCCTTATAGGGACTATATACCATAAAGGAAGGGTGTGTCTTTGAACCTTACAATTTTAATGACTTTCATGAACAAATTCATCAGTGTCACTGGAAATGCTGGATTTCTTGTCTGTTCCCAATTGATTTCAGTTTCCTCTGGGAATGTGATCAGCATTGATATTCTTGCAGTCTATCAGCGTGCATGCTTCAGTGCTGCTTTTTGTTTGGTATGGCCACTTCAGTTGGTTTATGTGAGGATTGTATATCTCCTGGTTCATCTTCCAGTCCATTACCCTTCTCCATCTGTGAGCTCTATGGGAGGAATACCATAGAATCTTTTAGGAAGCGGGGTTATGATGGATTTTTTTTTTAGGTAACAAATTCTTCCTTCTTGTTTGTTCCTTGACTCCCCCTCCCTGGCTCTAACCTCTTCTTTTACCATCCCCATATTTCTTCACCCACCCCCCCCAAACAAGCATAGGATCTGTGGCCATGAAGTGTCAGTAGACTCTGATTTAGGCTGGGGTCTGAATTAATTTTGAATTCTTGGCTGCCACAAATGTTGCTGTAATAATTATTGACTACATCTCTTTCCACCTTTGTTTTTATCCATACTGACTGACCTTGTGTTAAGAAATACAGAAACTATTTCCCTTCCCTTTTCCCATCATTTCATGTATTTGAAATGACACCCCTCTCTTCCTTCATCGAAGTGGCAGCATTGATTTTCTTTTGTTAATCTGTGCTTCTGTTTTCAGATGAAACAATCAGACCCATGTGTCTGCAAATAGCTGTTTCTGTTATCTCTTCTGACTAGTAGTTTTAATACAAATTTCCTTTCTTATGGTCAACTTCTTTTGTACAGTAATAGAAACAGGCATCAGAGAAATAAGCACAAAATATTCATCCTGATGGTGACTCGTGGGCAACAAGTCAGGTACTTTGCATTGTGCTTTTCTCTGTAAGTGGGCAAAGCCCTGAGGATTAACTCATTCCAGTTTGGAAAGCAGTTCATTCTTATGTTTGAGCGTGACTGAAGAAAAATTTCCTGTTTGCAGATATGTACCTGTGCTAACTGTGGTTGTAAAAGATCTTTCTTTCAGATTTGAAAGCCCTGAGCTGGAGGACTGTCATGGAAAATAGGCAATGGAAAAGCCTCCGAAAATTGTTTCAATTTAAGCCAACTTGTTCCATTTATAAAACTGTTATATAGACAGTTGGATTTCTGCTTTCAGTGAGTGCACGAGTGGTGGTAGCCAAAATTGAGAGCGTATGAAATCCACAATTCATATGATAAGATATCCTTCCTGAATAATGAAAATTATGGTGGAGAAATAAATCATCAAGCAGGAATCTGCCTTTCAAGAGTTGTTTTTAAAGATGTCTATGCCCACTCTGATGTAAGAGAAGATAAAATATCCCCTTTGGGAAGAGAAATAAAAGTATTCCTTGCTGCAGATGGCAAACTGTAGAGAAATGCCCTGTGTGTGGTATCATGTGTAATTACATCATTTCATCTTGAAACATTTTATGGGTTTCGCCTTGCTGGATGTCTGTTGTCTTTATCTTGTTTATTATGCATACACTCAGTGTATATGTATATAAACATATAATTTGATTCTATAAATCCACCTCAATTAGGTAATCTTGGCTTTTTCCTCGCTATATGACAGGAGGGGTCACATACCAGAAATTTCCAAATAAAGCACATTTAAGTGATCAGTCTCAAAAAAAAAAACAACAACAACAACAAAACTCTGTTACCTATTAGTTCTCAGAAGGAACAGCTCAGGTAATGGAAGCTTCAGAATGGGTTCTATGAGCAAAGCTAGTTGAGGTGATGAAGTTTTGTTTGACAAAATTATACTGAATCTTAGGATATCAAATCTTAGATTTAGTCATCTGTAACTCGTAGGCACAGAAAACAATATAGTATGTATTTATTAGGGTTGGCTGAACTAGAAAAATAAAACATTCGGGTGGCACTTAGAGAGGAGAACAATGTAAAGAAAATAAAAGGAGCCATTTTTCAGAATTTCTGAAAGAAGGCAGTTTTGCAGAACAGAGTGAATTCTGCCTTTTCATGTTGGATATCGTTCTGGTTCTCATCCAGACTGGGTCACAAGTTCAGTATAATAAATTTATGATGACTGCAAAACCAAGGCATCCCCTCAGGTCTTTGGAGATAAATATGGAAAGAGTAGTGGAGAAAACAAATATGTATTTTCGTTAGCCATGTCGTGTATAAAGGAGGTAAATAGTGGAGTATTCGTCATTCACTTGAGAATGGTGCCATTGGAAAGTGACTCTCTGGCAAGAATTCTGCAATAGCTTCCAAGAGCTACGTTATGTCTTTGAGGTCCACTGTATCATTGGGGTAAGAGGAGAATTATTTCCGTATGTGTGAGAGTTAGCCTGTATTTGAAGTTATTTAAAAAGAAAGCAGTTGGACCTCATTAATTCAGAATTCTGTTAATTTGTAAACAAGATTGCCTGAAGGAGCTTTTAAACTGCTTAGGAGAGTAAACTTTTCAAATACTTCAGAAGTAGTGCCTGGGATACTAATTTCAAATACTTAATTTGCATGTGAGGCAGAAATCCTTGCCAGGTAAACTTTTCTTCACTGCAGTCTAGCTGTGGTGTATACAGTAATCCTTCCGTAAGTCTGAATTCCCTTAATCACAACGATAGCGTATGCCTACTTGCACCTATGCACTTCCCTGCCATCTCAAGAATTTCAGCTCAGGATTATAGAAATCTCTCCACTTACTCCCAGTTGCAAATTAGGCAGTGATATGATATATAGGGCCTCAAAATCAGAACACTTGGACAGAGGTCTGGCTAAAGGAACAGAATGTCTCTTAATATTTTACGTGTAACATAGAAGGGTGAATTTACAGGGATCTCACTAAAATCAGTATGCTGGAAATTTTGCAGTCAGCAGACAATGGTAAATGAAAGTTAATGGTAGAGCACCCTTTAGCACTCGTTTACCAAATACCATTGATACTTGGTTTACTGAATGTCCTGTTTTTTATTGTTTTATTTTGATGAACATTAACAAATATTTAGAATGGTTCTGCTAGGGTCACTTCTAACCAGTCTTCTGAACTCCAGGGAGTGTGGCATTCAACTAAATAGAGAATGCTGTGGGAGCCCAAGGTCCTGGGACCTGCTCTGATCTGAGATTTGGACCTTCATTTCCTAGGTATCTGAGAAGTGGGCTTTCTCTTTCTGGATCTGTTCCCTTGTTCTTGTTAAAGGCTGAACTTTTCCTAAGCTCCCTTGAGCTTTGAAGAAAGACAGACTTCCAAACCCTGACCTTCTTCTTCTTGTTCTTTTTTTTAAGTAGGCTCCATGCCCAACATAGGGCTTGAACCCATGTTGTGAACCCCTAGGACTGAGAGTCGCATGCTCTACTGACTGAGCCAGCCGGGCGCCCCGAACCCCCCACCTTCTGTCCTCAGCCAAGCCCATTGGCACGCCCAGCTTAATTCTCCCTATTTTTAAGTCAGCAGGACTCGACTAGTTTGTAGCTACGCATTCCCCATTCTTTCTGTTGGACTCTTAGCCTTTTTTCCTCCCAATTTCCAGCTCCTTCCAGCCCAGACTTCCCCTTCCACCTCCTGTGATCCATTATTAAGTCTCAGCTTGCGTTCCTCGGGACCAGCCCCTTATCTATTCCAAATTAGCATCTACAAGCAGAGTCATTTGTCTAAACTTGGAAGGTTGTGTTGTTCTACTCCCACCCAGGAGGAATGTGAGACCATAACGAGAAAAGGGATTTTGTATTCCTGCTCCTTCCGCTGTTGCCTACACCCTCCCTATCTTCTGAACCAGCCCCCTCAGGGTTGGGCCCAGGATTGGTCAGTTTTTCTAAGCTTCTTCCCATGGTAAACCCACTAGCTTACTTACTCTTTCCCTACAGTGACCATATCTTCTGAACTGAACATGGTGGGAGTTGGGGCATATGGTCTAAAAGGGGACCAAATATTTAAAGTCAGAACCTTAACCCCCTCCTTCCATAAGCATCAGGGTAAGGGAAGGTGGGGAGAGGGTGGGGGCTTTGGGAAACAAGTCTTTGGATATGAAGAGTAAGCTCTGGTTTTTTCTTTTCTTTTTTTTCTTTAGAAGCAAAATGGATTTGCCTAATAAGGTTTCACAAATATCTATGCTCAGTCTCCCACTGTTCTAGGGCCCCTGTACAAACATCCCCAGGTTTGTGTGTTTAATGTGGCCTCCTCATACTCTTTCTCATGGAGAACAAGAACAGTCAGACCTCACCAGCGAGTGTCCAGTCATGTTTTTAAAGTTCTACTGGCCTTGAGTGTCACGGTTAGCTTCCCTTTCTTCGGATGTATATTTTGCCAGTCATAGTCCCTCTTTTGGAAAACATCTGGAATACTCTTTTAGCTTTCTTATGATGATGGTCTTCTGTGAGATCTATCATCTGGGGCTTCATCACTTGCTAAAAGGATGTATAAACCAAAGAATGATTCCTGGCAACAGCCGTGTAGCTCATGTCGTGTTAAGATTTTAACTGCCATGCTTTTTTTTGACCTAGGCTTGGAATTCACACATCATCACTTCTGCTGTATTCTGTTGGTCACACAGGGCCCGGCCTGATTCATTGTGGAAAGGGACTAGACCAGGGAATGGCTACCAAGACGTGTGCATCATGGGGGGCCACCTTGGGGCCTGGCTACCACACCATCCACATGAATGAGGAAAAACCTTCTGAGGACTAAAAATAGAACTAATAATAACAGGACTAGTAGTTACTACTTCTCTGTCTTACTTATTTCTATATAGAAATTCCTTATGTAGTTTCTGGATGGCCTTCTCTCCCGATTGTCTTCTTACCTCTTTGTCTCTACTTTTCTGTTTCCTTCATGCATTCATTTCTTCAGTCTACCCTTTCAACGTGTTTCCTCAGGGGCTTATCTTTGTTTTTGCTCTGTTCTCACTGTGGGCATTTTACCTGGGTGACCTCGTGGGTGCCTCCTGCCAAGGACTCAACCACATACCTTCGGCCTAAACACTGTCATTCTGGGCATCTATCTATAAAAGCATCACACACCAACCATGCTCAAAAACGTAACTGACCACCTCTTTCTCTGAGCTTGCCCTTCCTGTACCCTGTTTCTGGATGAATGAACTGCCTCATCTCTGGACTATGAACTCTTTGAGAGTAGGGTCTACTTCTTACTATCTTTTTAACCCCTTCACCTGACCTGCTGTCGGGCATGAAGGAGACATTGGAGTGTTTGCTGAATAAACCTATGCATTGTGAATTCTCTATCTGTAGGCATCTTTATGCTTATAAGAGTAGTGGAATGCCAAGCTGGTAAAAATAAATTATAAGAAAACTTTGATGAAATAGTGTTTTAAAGGATAGGTAATGCATTACGGTAAACTGGGCAAAAATAAATATGTACATAGGTGTAATATTTATGGACTGTTTTGAGTGCTTACTTATTAACCAGAAGAGATGTCTGAGAGTCATTGCTAACTATTCCCTGCGGTCTCAAAGTCCAATTTGGCCAAAAGGGGCCCACAATTGCAGGCATTTTCAGGATGGGAACAGAGCTCTGCCTTTTCAAAAAACTTTCTATTGGATATTTTACAATGTGGCCCTTTGCAACTGCTCCTTGCTCCAACCCTAGCAGAACTCCAGCTTTCTCCTTTGACCTACCTACTGTCCATATAATGCCCTGGTTCTGAGAAGCTTGGACTGAAACCTCTGTCAAAGGAGAAGGAAAGAGAAAATGGTGGCAGTGGTGATGAGGAGGAGGACGATGATGACATAATGATGACGATGATGATGATGATGACAATCATGACGATGATGTTGATGGTAATGATAATGATGAAGATGATGACAATAATGATGAGGACAATGATGATGGTAATGATAATGACAAAGATGACAATGATGATGACGATGATAATGACAAAGATATTGACAATGATGACGAAGATGATGACAATGATGATGGTAATGATAATGACGAAGATGACGATGATGATGAAGATGGTAATGATAATGACAAAGATGATGACAATGATGATGATGACAATGATGATGACGATGATAATGATGATGATGGTAATGATAATGACGAAGATGTTGACGATGATGATGATGATGATGGTAATGATAATGATGAAGATGATGATGACAGTGATGATGATGATGGTAATGATAAGGATGAAGATGATGACAATGATGACAATGATGGTGACGATGGTAATGATAATGACAAAGATGACAATGATGATGGCGATGATGATAATGACGATGACAGTAATGATAATGACAACGATGATGACAATGATCATGATGACGATGATCATGATGACTATGATGACGATGATGATTAACACCTACCAGTTGTTTTCTAATGTTCCAGGTACAGTGCTCAGTGGTCTATCTGCATTATTCCCATTTAACCCTCAAAACAACTCCATAGGATAGGTGCTACTCTTTTTAACTCCATTTTAGAGATGAGGAAACTGAGGCTCCCAAGATCACACAGTGAATGAGA
The DNA here is from genome assembly GCF_003265705.2 of Callorhinus ursinus. Taxonomy (NCBI): domain Eukaryota; kingdom Metazoa; phylum Chordata; class Mammalia; order Carnivora; family Otariidae; genus Callorhinus; species Callorhinus ursinus. The sequence continues at coordinate 1,351,378 of NW_027397095.1, forward strand.
GAGATGGATTCAGGTGGAGATTGAAGTCTGTCTGACTCACGACCTCTCTGTGACCCCTTCCTCAGCACTCAGCTTCACCTTGATGGTTGCCAGCTGCATACTTTTCTAATTTTGCCTAGAATTATTGAATTAAGGAGAACACTATAGGTCATATATGTTGCCTATAAATCTGTACAGGCTGTATATGCTGGGTACAAGACATGATAGCTTCTGCTAATAGTTTAGTTTTCTCTCTAATTTGAAGCTCTCAACAGCTCAGTGAAGTGCCTACGAAAGCTCTTGTCACCATTTATGGGAAAATAGGGCCTGAAGCAGCTAAGTGATTTGCCAAAAGTCATCCAATAAGCTTGTGACAGAGCTGGGACTAGAATCTCAGTCTCTCAAAACTTAGTTCATTGTTTTTTTCTTTGGTTTTAGTGTTTGGAGCCACCTTTCTAATCATCATTAGCCAGTAGATACACATGGCTGATTTGTGTTCTGAGACCTCTCAAAAGATGGATACTTTTAAAATTGGGGAACAAAGGACCCAATATCAGTTATGAACTTGAGAATTATCCCAAAAGTATTAATGACTCATTTGCCTTCACCCAGGCACCCTCTTGATTCCTTTCACTTAATTAAACAAGTCTATTGTCTTAGGGTTCCCAGACTCTTCTGAGGTCCTCCTGCCAGGGGTCCTTTAATACAGCTTCTCCCCACAAGGGGGAGCCAAAAATGCTCAGGGGGCTGGGAAATGAAGCCGCTCAAATACCAGGCTCGGCTTCCTCTCTTGCTTGTTTTCCCACGAAGGCCCTCCAAGCACACAGTCTCCAGAAAGGAGAAGCAGATGGTGCTGATGCTGATGGTGGTGTGTTTGTATATGGCCGTGGGATGGGGGTGGGGACTTCTGTCTGAGGAAACTTGGCTCTGACAGATGAAGCCATCTGAGCAACCAGTCAACACTCTGCTCTCCGTACCTGTTTCTCCTGCTGGAACTTTGCCTCACAGAGCTGCTCTTTCGCCACTGTACGTGGGAATTGGATCGGCTGCTCCATTAGCACTCAGACCATCATCTTGCCCCATCAACGCACTGGGCTGCTTTTGCCCCCTCCCACTAAGGCAGTTAAACAGGACTAGGCCAGAAGGCTTCTGCTGCTCTCTTTGCAGAAGCTGGGTGGATGGGAGACCCCGTAGGACTATGCCTTTTAACACCGCTTTGACTTTAGTCAAACCTGTATTTCAGCGAGGCCAGGAGTTAAGAATGGTTGCTAATGCCTTTGACAGCTACAGCAAACTTCTGAATCTACATCTGAAGAGTAAATATGGCTAACAACCAGAAGTACATATGGGGGCGGGGGAATGAAACCTTTCTCTGTATGTAAAAATTAATTAAACTATTGTTTTTATTGACACCCCGCAGATCTCTTTTCAATCAGAAATACTTAAGAAATTTACATGTGATAATAACTTTCAAATACAATATTTCCAAATGTCGAGTTAATGTGTTCAGGGAACAAAAAGACTCGAGTACTCAGTATGAGTTTCACATAACATCTGCTTCCACGAGTACTTTTGGGACCCTTTGAGGCAAAGACAGTAGGGAACCTTGACTTATTTGCTAGATGTGGAGGTGAAGATGGGAATATCCCTCCCATCTCCCTTCATTTTTAAAAATGGAGATGAGGATTTCTAAGTATAACTGATTATTTCAGGAAAAAAACGAATTACAAATCACTTGAGTTGCATAGATAACAATATTTATAAATGAAAAATGGGGTTATTTTTGAGGATGGAGAGAAGCAGACTATTACAATGACATATTTTGAATAATGTAACCCCCTAGCTAAGGTGTAATTACTGAATTTTTAAAATAGTAAAGCAATAATCTAGTAATTCTAAAAATCCATTTGGCTTTCTGTAGGCATTTAAGAATTATTGTTTGTTTTTTGGCGTGGAAGTAACATCTTTCTCAGTTAGTTTTTGGAGCATGGCCACTGCTGAATGAAGGGTTCCAGTCGTGCATTATATTTCTTCTGTATAATTGTACTGAAAGAATACATTGGCGTATTGTATGGCTTATAATGAGCTGGAAATAAAAATGGGAAAAAAAGCCACAAATCCTCAACAATAAATTGGTTATTCTGGATGTTTTATTTTTCAAGCAGTGATACTGTATAAATTGAATGAAATGTCAAAAAAAAAAAAAAAGAAAGAAAAAGCTTGTTGGTATTTAGTGTGAGCATTAAGCTGAAGCTCCCCCAGCTACAGAACTGATCAGTGACTAGACTTGATTCTACCAAGGAGGTCCTTCATAGAGAGCCATTTAAGCTTTTGTCTAAACCTGCCCTTGAAGACAATTGAGGTTGTGTGTATACCTGCCCTTGAAGATGTGTTGAGTTAGGCCTGAGCCCCTTCTTCTATCACTCTGGCCCCAAATCAGGCACTGATGAGGTTTTGTGATCCTGTGGTCACAGATGCAACTAAAGTAGTTAATAACAATTGTCAGAAACATGTGCAGTTGTTATGTGACAGTGATTATCTTGAGCCATGAGCAATCATTTAACCTTTAGGCTGTAAGTTCCTTACTTTCTTCCTAATTCCTTCCATGGATCTTGTAGGAGTCCAGTCTGGGAGTAGAGATTGTTAAAACCTGCAAAGGGTCTGGGATTTTCACCTGATTCTCAAGCCAGCATGTTAGCCTGAGACAGTTTCATAGATGCTGGCAGGAGACACAAGACTCTTGGATCAGAGAGGAACAGTTTCTTATTCACAGCAGTAGCAGTAGCCAGAAGATCAGCATTTTTGCCCTGGTCCTCTGAGTCCTGGGACCCACACGATGACGTGAAGATGGCTAGTTGGCGTTGGCACATTCAGTGGGTTGCGCTGAGGGAGAGGGTCCCTCAGCTTAAGGAGCTCAAATTTTCTATAATGGGCAGTAAGCACACTGGTCCTTGCTCCAGAGAGAGAAAGACATTATCTTTTCTATTTTGAGTAAACTCTGCCACCAATGTGGGGCTCAAACTCATGACCCCGAGATCAAGAGTCACATGTTCTACTGACTGAGCCAGGCAGCCAGGTGTCCCCGGAGAGACATTATCTTTATTACAACTGGATCATAGTCATCTCTGTCTTCCAAAGCGGTAAGCAAACCAACTCTTGCTTTCAGGGCAAGATACTATCTCTGGATTTCAAGGATGTTGGCTATACAAGCATTCTTGAAAAGATATCTTGGAACAAAGGCACTCCGGTGCTTCTGTTGACAAGATGTACGGTAACACAAGAGATCCATGGAGAATCATCTCCCAACACAGACTGAGGCCTCTGAAGAACTGTTGCCTGGTCTGCCCTTGGGTGTTGCTGCTGACAGCACAAAGCACCCCAGTCGTCACCATCATTACTGTTTTTGCTGTCTGGAAGAGTATCGTTCTGAAGCTGCTCCATCACCCTAAACCAAAAAGCCCATACTCCATGCCTGACTCCATGTGTAGTCTGGAGATTGGAGCCGGTGGACCTAAAGTTACCATGTTACTTTGATTTATCACCATACTCTCACTTAGACAAACAAACAAACAAACTGACCTGACTGAGGCTTAATGTAGCCCCAGCTCAGAGGCTCAAAGTTTTTAGAGGGAAAAATCATTCTTTTGGCAGGAAAGAGTTGGAATTTGGAAGCTTAGGCCAACTCCCAGTCCCTGAAGAAAAATCAGTCTCCTGACTTAGCCTTTAATAAGCCTCTGGACCAAGGGGTCAGGAGGCCAGCCAAAAGATCTTTGTTTATCTGCCATATTTTCTTCATTTAGGTAGAAATGTTACTTTTAAATAAGCAAGCTGTGCCTTCGAAGGTAACAAAAAATTATATTGAATTATAGAGCTGTGTCAATCACAGAGGTCCAGAAATGATTCTGTGTCTTTAAAAATTATTTTGCCTTAAAGGTACTCGTCTCTTCCTTGTCTGATTCGCTTCTAACCTGAGAGAAGTCTGTATTGCCAGATTATATTTCATAGACTCTTAAAGTTGGAAAGCATCTTTGAGTCCTTTAGCCTACCCTGGTCCCTAGGGCAAAGTCCTTGCTGCAGCCCCTTGCCAGAGGGTCATGTGCCTTCTGCTCAGAGACGTAGCTGGGCCATCAGAGCCCCAGACTGGGTGAAGCCCTGGATCTATTCTGGGCTCTGCCATTGATTGGCTATGACACTTTGTGCATATATCACATGTCTTCTCAAAGCCCAGGTGTACTCAATCTAAAGAGAGACGCACCAGATGATCCCCAGCATGCCTCTAGTGGGTCTTTAATTCCTGGAACATGTGAATATTTACAAGTTTTGAAAGGATGATTCTCTTTCTCCGATGACAGAAGTAACACGTGCTTATTTTAGAAAAATAGGAATATATATATTAATAAAAGAATCATTTTTGACCCTGTTACCAATTTCAGTGCACATTTTTAGTCTATTTTATTTGTGTGTGTGTGATAAAATTGAGATCATAGTATTCTGTAATTTGCCTTTTTTACTTCAGATAGCATGAACATCTTATCATAGCAGTTGGACTTTATCCTGAAGGCAATAGATAGCCACCGAAGAGTTGTAAGTAGATTTTCCTATAAGTCATCCCTGTCCAGATCAGAGACAGAGAAGAGATAAGAGCACTTTCATACAATTTTGAACTTGATTCCTTCCGTTCTTTATTGCTTTCTGCACAGCAAAAGAACAGCTCATGGTTATCTTCATTAAAGATAGAAGTTATAGATTGTTCTAGAAGTTTAGTTGTCTTGAGATGCTCTATTATGAGCACTTGCATGTGTACATTTATCTGTTATGAAAACAAACTAGAATGGCACATTTGAAGATATTAATCACATAGAGACTATTTAATTACACCACTCTCAAAAGTATCAACTACAAATATCAAGCCTCACAGCTCCCAAATCAGATATCGGTAACAATTGAGCCAATTTTTCCTAACATGTGAGCCAACTGTTACCAAAAAGCTTCTAGTGGTCAAATTTATTTGAGATTCCTTCATTCTGTATACCTTCAAAAAGATCTGATCCTATATAAATGTAGGACCTTTACAATTTTAAAACCAGGGAGACGGAGGAACCAGAAAGGGTGGATACCATGAGATATCTGGACAAGCCAATCCAATAGTCTGTTTCCTAGCAGCAAAAAGTAAACAGGAAAATACATTGGCTTGTATAGTTTTTATTGTTGCTGCAAAAAAATATTTATACTTGTTCTCCCAGACAAATTTTATTCTGAAACTTATTCTATGGGCCCTTGTGTGAGAGATCATAGGTTACAGTAGACACCTTCAACTATAGTTTTGCGAATAAGCAACAACCCTGTTGAAATGGATGATTCCTGTATCGACCTTCTACATAAGGGTGAGAGTGTCATATTAAATCGTAATTCAGGGTAGACATTTCTCTGGAGGCTGAGATAATACAGTCCAGGTACTTGGCTTTCTGATGATTTAATTTCATACAGAAATAGAACTGGGGAAACACAGATGATCATCTAGCTACCATGCCTAGTTGATTTTTTCTCAAGGGTCAGATGCCTCAGGTGAACCATCCACTCATGATAGCTGGCATAGGAAGCCTCAGTCAGGTAACTCTAGGTCTAAGGGTCTAGGTTGATTCATATGTTTTGAGCAGGTGTTCAATAAAGTTTTGTTGAATGAATAACTTACCAGGGTCCACAGCATGGACAGAGTCTTTCTTCCCTCTTAGTATTCTCTCTCTAATAGGAACCACCCTACATGAATCCGTTTTTTTTTCATATACTGCTTGACTTCTCTCCTTATTTATCTCTCTTTTATTAAAGATTTTATTTTGTAAGTAATCTCTACACCTAATGTGGGGCTCGAACTCATGACGCTGAGATCAAGAGTCGCACGCCCTACCAACTGAGCCAGCCAGGCGCCCCCTTATTTATCTCTTGATGATGATCTCTTCCTTTTCTTTTTACCAGTTCTACCTTTAAGCAGATTGCAACTGCCATGTTTCTGGACAACAGCTGTCATGGAATGCAAACACAAGTGCATTTCAAAAATAACTCCTCTTATAATTGCAAAAACAGAAAACAGCCAGCAATAAAGGATTGGTTAAATTATGAAATAGCAATATGATGGAAACCTATGCAGCTGTTAAAAAGATGTCATTGAAGAGGATTTAATGACGTGGATATTCATGATGTTTTTAAGTGGGGGAAAACGTGTGTGTATGTGCATATACATGTGTTTCTCTTGATAGAGACCTAAAAAGAGGGAAGGACAGATGCAGAGTGTGCAGCTTTGGGTGGTGGAATTACAGGTGATTTTGTTTTTTTTACATGTGCTTTTCTGTATTTAAAAAAATATTGTATAGCAAACATGGATTATTTGTGCTTAAACAAAATACATAAAATGTAAAACTCCTTGGCGGAGAATACAAAACCCTTCCATATCTGTTCACTGCATATTGCTTCAGCTTCTATCTTGATGATCTCCCATCCTTTGCTGTATGTCCTGTAAACTCCAACCCCACCTGAATTTTCCACAATGTTCTGGGATTTCCCCAGCCAGATTGCTAGCTCATGAGGGCAGGTGCTGACTGGGTCTTAGCCACATCCGTATCTCCTGCCCTTAGTGTGGTGCTCAGCACTTAGCAGGTGCTCAGCGCCTGTTTGTTGAATGGATAGCCCAGGTATCATGTTCTTTTCTCAATTTTAATCAGACCCTCCCTCTTCCTTCCTGGCCACTGGTGCACTTGTGCCCTCACACTTTCCAATCACTGGCAGAGTCGTGTATTTGAAATACAAACAGGCAGTCTGATTCTCAAGTGGTAGACCTCACAGCATACCGTGGTTGTGATATGTTAATGTGGATAGTCACTGAATGTGTCCAGGGTTATTTAACAACAACCCTTACAGATGTTCTTGCCCTTATACATCATTTAACCCCTAAACAAGCTCCTTTCATGAAATCATCCCTTCATTTTAGGACTTACTTTGAACACATACAAGAAGGAAATGATCCAAAGGCATCCTAACTATTAAAACCTGTAGGATCTATTTCCCTCCTGAAACAACATATCTGGCTCTGTTTTCCCCTAAAAGTAAAATCAGACCTTGCAGAGACAGTATGATTTAAACAGCACCACCCAATTAATTTTTTTCTGGTCAATTTTGTTTCAAAAACAGTAATTAAGCATGGCCCTCTGTAGCATCTCTTTCTTTCTTTTCCCCAAGGAGAGATTTTGTATAACTTCGCTTTTGTCTTTGCTCAGCACTTAGGCACGTGTGAGTTTTCACTAACCATTCTGAATGTAGGCAAACGCAATGTGGTAGGAACAAACACAAATCAAGACCACATAAATTAATAATCTTTTCAGTATCATTGTCCTGTGTGCCTTTAGAAATGAATTTTCATACCAGCAAATCAGTTCAAAAGCTCCTACTTCTCCAGCTATTGTAAGAAACACAAACTTCCTTTGGCAATTTTGTGAATGATACAGGAACCTTTTTTGTCTATATTTAAGTAGCAAGTATCATATGGATTTATGTAAGGAAAACAAAAATTCACAGCAAGAAACCAGCCACCTCTGTTAATCAGTACAGTATGTGGGAAAGTGAAGTGTAAATGATGACAGGTAGATCTTTTGCTTTCTTGTTCTGTCCCTTTCTGACTAATTGGGTGTATGAATTTATCTTGCTAAATCTTAAGGACTTTCTTCAGAAAATATAGGTCAATAAGCACCTCAAATAGGTTTATTAATGAGGAGAGAGCGTCTTCTAAAGAGCTCGGAGTGTAGAGCATAGAGCACAGTAAGGTTTCATGGTTCACAGCAGAGACTCTGGACCTCAACAGAAGCTTGGCTTTAATCCCAGCCTCACCACTTCTCAGCTGTGTCATTTTAGACACACTGTTGCACCTCAGTGTGTAAAATGGTGAAAATTCTAGTACTTACCTCATAGGATTATTGTGAAAGTTAAGTGAGTTAATATTTGTAAAACACTTAGAACATGCCCACACTGGGGCACCTGGGTGGCTCGGTCGGTTAAGCGGCCAACTCTTGATTTCGGCTCAGGTCATGATCTCAGGGTCCTGGGATCGAGCCCCATGTAATGCTCCATGGTCAGTGGGGAGCCTGCTGGAAATTCTCTCTCTCCTCTCCCTCTGCACCTCCCCCTGCTCACTCTCTCTCTCAAATAAATAAATAAATAAATTATTTTATTTTATTTTATTTTAAAGATTTTATTTATTCAACACAGAGAGAGAGAGAGAGAGACAGCGAGAGCAGGAAAACAAGCAGGGGGAGTGGGAGAGGGAGAAGCAGGCTTCCCGCCGAGCAGGGAGCCCGATGCGGGGCTCAGTCCCAGGACCCTGGGATCATGACCTGAGCTGAAGGCAGACACTTAACAACTGAGCCACCCAGGCGCCCAATAATTTTTTTTTTTTTTTAAAAAAGAACATGTCCACACTTTATAAGTGCTAGGTACATATGTGCTCTTATTTTTTGAATCTCTAGATTGTGAAATGATGTTATTACTGGCATAATTAGGTTAGTTTTATAAAATATTCTGTAAATTAACCTATAGTAAAATTTATTCTTTTGGTATAGTTTTTTTGATTATTAACACATGCATAAATTCATGTGACTACCATCAAAATGAGGATACAGAACACATCCATCATTCCAAAAAACTCCCTCCTGCTACCCCTTTGTAACATCCTAGTGCTAACTATTGGCAGTGCTGATCTGCTGTCTATCACTGTAATTTTGCTTTTTCCAGAATGTCACTTAAATGAGATCTTACAGTGTAGCAATCTTCTGAGACTGACTTCCTTCACTCAGCATAATGCCTTTGAGATTCATCCAGGTTATTGTGTGTGTGAATAATGTGTGTTCCTTTTTATTGCTGAGTAGTGTTCCATAGTTTAGATGTATACTACAATTTGTTCTTCCATTCTCAAGTTAAAGGCTATTTGGGTTGTTTCCAGTTTGGGGAAAATTACAAATAAGGATGCTATATGCAAAAGTATATAGGTTTTTGTGTTAACGTAAGTTCCATAAGTTTTCATTTCTCATGGATAAATGCCTAGAGGTAGGATTTCTGGGTCATATGATAAGTATATAGGTCTAAATTTATCAGAACTGCCAAATGGTTTTCCGGAATGGCTGTACCATTTTGCATTCCCACCAGCAATGGATGAGTGTTGCTGTTGCTTCAGGTCCTTGCCAGCGCTTGGAATTTTCAGCAATATTTATTTTAGCCACTTTAGTAGGTGTGTAATAGTATCTCAGCAGTAGCTTTAATTTGCCTTCTCCCAGTGGCTAATGGTATTGAACATTTTTTTTCATGTGTTTATAGGCCATTTATGTATCCTCTTTAGCAAAGTGTCTGTTCAAGTGTTTTGCCCATTTTTAAATTGGATTGCTTGTTTTCATACTGTTAAGTTTCTTTAATGTAACATTTTATTAATAGTTTTTTTTTAAAGATTTTATTTATTCATCTGAGACACAGGGATAGAGACAGAGAGAGAGAGGGAGGAGAGAGCCTGAGCAGGGAGAGAGGCAGAAGGAGAAGGAGAAGCAGGCTCCTCGCTGAGCTAGGAGCCTGACGTGGGGCTCGATCCCACGACCCTGGGATCGTGACCTGAGCCGAAGGCAGACGCTTAACCATCTGAGCCACCCAGGTGCCCCAGAAATAGTTTAAGAATCACAAGAAATTGTAAAAATAGTACAGAGAATTCCCAAGTACCCTTCACTTAGATTCCCCTGATGATAATATCATACATAACCATAGTACATTGTTAAAACCAGGAAATTGACATTGGCATAATACTATCAGCATGGGCATACACTAAATTAGGATTCCACAAATCTTTACATGCACTTTTTTTCATGTGTTGTTCTACAAAATTTTATTGCATCTGTGGATTTGAATATACATCATGAAAATCAAGATACAGAGCTGTTTCATCACCACAAATAAACTCCCTTGTGCTACCCTTCAGCAGTCACATTCCTCCCTCAACTCTAACCTGTAGTAAATACTGATCTGTTCTCTATTGCTATAATTTCAAAACTTCAAGAATGTCATATAAATGGAATCATACGATAACCTTTGGAGATGGGCTTTTTTCTCTCAGCATAGTGCTCTTGGAGATCTCTTACTTGAGAGCTCTTTATGTATTGTGGATACAAGTCCTTGTAGAATATGTGATTTGCAAATATTTTCTTCCAGTCAGTAGCATGTCTTTTTGTTCTCTTTCAAGGTGTCTTTCTCAGAACAAAAGCTTTAATTGTGATGAATTACTCAAAATTATCTTTTTTTCTGTAATAGATTGTGCTTTTGGTGTCATGTAAAAGAGCTCTTTGCCTAAGCCAGGTCAAAAAAATTTCTCCCATTTTTTTCCAAAAATTTTATGGTTTTATAATTTACATTTAGATCCATAATCAATTTTGAATTAATTTCTATATAAGGCATGGTTTTGGGGAGAGGTTCATTATTTTTTTTATTTTTTAAAGATTTTGTTTATTTGACAGAGAGAACAAGCAGGGGGGGAGTGGCAGGGAGAGGGAGAAGCAGGCTCCTGCTGAGCAAGGAGCCGATGGCAGCTGCTTAACCAATTGAGCCACCCAGGTGCCCCAAGAGGTTCATTATTTTTCCATACATGTTTCTAATTATTCCAACACCATTGTTGAAACGACTATTTTGGCTCCATTGAATTGCCTTTGAACATTTGTCAAAACTCAGTTGGTCTTATTTGTGTGGCTCTATTTCTCTCTTTTTTTTTTTTTTAAGAGAGAGAGTGAACATGCAGGGGGAGGGGTAGAGTAGAAGGAGAGAGAGAATCTCAAGCAGGCTCCATGCCCAGTGTGGAGCCTGAGTGGGACTCAATCCCATGTTCCCGAGACCATGACCCAAGCTGAAATCAAGAGTCAGACACTCAACCAACTGAGCCACTTAGGTGCCCCTGTGTGGATCTATTTCTGGACTTTCATTTTATTCCATAGATCTATACTGATACTATACTGTCTTCTGTTGAGAATACTGGAGGTTTTATAGTAAGACTTAAAATTGGGTGCTATGGGGCACCTGCCTGGCTCAGTCAGTAGAGCATGCGACCCTTGATCTTGGGGTTGTCAGTTCGAGCCCCATGCTGGGTGTAGAGATTAGTTAAAAAAATAAAATCTTAAAAAAATTGGGTGCTGTGATTCCTCCAATTTTATTCTCCTTTGAAATTTTTTTGGTTATTCTGAGTCTTGGATTTTTGTAGGAATTTTAGAATTAGCTTGTCTGTGTGTACAAAGAAGATCTTGCATGGATTTTGGATGGAATCACGGTAAATCTATAGATCAGTTTGGGGGCAATTGACATTTTTATTATGTTGAATTTTCATGTACTTTGAAGCCCTGTTATTGGGTATATGCACATTTAGGATTAGTTTTCTTTCTTGTTGGGTTGACCCTTTTATCATTATGTTGTAATGTCTCTCTTTATCCCTGATCATTCTTTTTGCTTCATACTCTTCTTTTTCTGATTTTAATATAGTCACTCCAGTTTTCTTTTTTTTAAAAAAATATTTATCTATTTGAGGGGGGAGGGGCATAGGGAGAGGGAGAGAGAATCTTAAGCAGACTCCATGCTGAGCATGGAGCCCTACATGGGGCTCAATCTCACAACCCTGAGATCATGACCTGAGCCAAAATCAAGAATCAGATCCCTAACTGACTGCTCTACCCAGGTGCCCCCCAGTTTTCTTTTTAAATTTTATTTTTTTTTAGTAATCTCTACACCCAACGTGGGGCTTAAACTCATGACCCCTAGATTAAGAGTTGCATGCTCTTCTGACTGAGCCTGCCAGGCATCCCTCCAGTTTTCTTTTGATTAGTGTTTGCATGGTATGTTATTTTCTATCCTTTTAATTTTTACATATTTATAGATTCCCCAAATTTCCTTCTGTTATTGATTCCTAATTTCACTCCATTATGGTCAGAATATCCTTTGTATCACTTCAATTCTTTTAAATTTATTTATAACTGTTTTATGATCTAATTTTTTAACCATCTTAGAGAATGTCCTATGAATACTTAAGAAGAATGTGTATTCTGCTGTTTCTGAAAGGAGCATTCTATAGATGTTCATTAGGTCTAGTTGGTTTACAGCGTTGGCCGTGTCTTTGTTTTCCTTGCTGATCTGCTGTCTAGCTGTATTATATACATTATGAAAAGTGAGGTATTGAAGTCTCTAACTATTGTTGTTGAATTGTCTCTTTCTTTCTTTAATTCTGTCACTTTTTCCTCCATGTATTTTGGGGCTCTGTTTTTAGATTCAGATATGTTTATAATTGTATCTTCTTGATTGATTAACCCTTTACCATTATAAAATGTACTTTGTCTCTAGTAACTATATTGGTTTGATATTAGTATAGCCACTCCAGCTCTCTTTTGGTTACTGTGTACATGTTATACCTACATCTTTTTCCATTCTTTTACTTTCAACATATTTGTTGAAAATTGAATCTACAGTGTATCTCATGTAGACAATATATAGTTGGATCATGTTTTTATATCTATTCCATCAATGTCTGCCTTTTAATTAGAGGGCCTAATAAATTCCTGTTGATGTGATTACCAATAAGGTAGGATTTACACCAGTCATTTTACTATTTGTTTTTATGACTTATGTTTTCTCTTGTTCCACTATTTTTCATTTCTGCCTTCATTTGTTTTAAATAGATATATTTTACTGTGCCATTTTAATTCCCTTGTCATTTCTTTTGCTATATATATTTTTAGTTATTGTCTTAGTGCTTGTCCTTGGGACTGCTGTTAACTTCTTAATTTATGACAATCTAGTTTCAATTAAAAATAATGTACAAAAACTTTGTTTCTCTATCTCCTTTATGTTGTTATTGTTACAAGTTACATATTTATCCACTGTGTTTCCATAAACACAGATTTATAATTTTGTTTTATGTAATTGTCCTTTGTTAGGTAGGAGAAAAGAAGAATTACAAACAAAAAAAAATTATACTCTGTTTTACTTATATTTGCCTATGTAGTTACCTCTAATGGTGTTCTTTATTTCTTTATTAGATTGGAGTCACTGAATAGTGTCCTTTCATTTTGCCCTGAGGGATTTGCTTTAGTGTTTCTTGTAGTGCTCTTCTGCTACTGATGAATTCCCTGTTTTTATCTGGGAATGTCTTTAATTTCTCCTTCATTTTTTAAATTGAGGTGAAATTCAAATACCATAAAATTAACCATTCTAAAGTGAATAATTCAGTGACGATTAGTACATTTACAATGTTGTACACCCACCACCTCAATCTACTTCTAAAACATTTTCATCACCTCAAAAGGAAACTGCAGCCATTAAGCAGTTACGTGTTACGTGTTTACTGGGTCAAGTGATGCCAATCCAAAGAAGAAGCTTAACTCAGGCCAAAGCAATCTATTTCAACAGAATGATTTTGAGTGTGATTGACAATTATAGAATTATTATAATATTTGTTTTTTAATACGAGCATCTTTTTGGCAGACACAAGATTCTAGGGTAAAAAACACCATATTTTCTTGAAATAGCCATCCCCAAGCAATAAATGTTTCTGGGCATGTGCTCATTATTCGTCTGGAACAATTTTCAGGTCCACAATGGATATAAAGATGAATAATACCTACATGGGCAGGGGTAGATATTATTACCTTTGTTATGTAGGTGGGGGATCTGAGGCACAGAGTTTGCTCAGCCAGTAAGTTTTAAAACTGTGTTTTGGTCTTAGGTCTTCTGACTCTAAAGTATGTGTCTCTCAGTAGGCCCATAATTGCCTTTATCAAGTTCATAATCTGAGACAATAGGAAGGAAATGCTTCAAAAGAGAGATAAACTGTCCATTCTGCCACAGTTAGAACAGAACTATCCTCCATGTGCTAATGTCAGAACAGAACTATCCTCCATGTGCTAATATCCCCAAATGACAGATAAAATTGACTGCATAAGTATTGTAATGTTGTTGCTCTTCACTTATTTGGGCCACTTAAAAATGTGCCAGGATTATACAGGTATTCAAAATATGAATAATTGGCTACAGCCTTTACCAGAATTCTCTTGTTCTTCTTAGGAGGTCACAAAGCTTATTAGTCAACAGAGCACACACGTAGCTAGCTAGTGATAATTAACGTACGTTTATATTTCCAAAATAAGCTGTTTGGAGGTTACCCTTGGTCATTAACTTATCCTCATTTTTTCAATTATTATGTGTTGGAAAGAAATGATTCTGTCAAAAATGTTGCTATAGAGGCGGGTGGCTGGAAAGATCACTTTGTAGGCATTCGAAAACTTTCATCCTTTGGTTCGCAGGCACGATCCCTTTTGCAGGACTTGACAAAATGCATTGAGGTTGTACTACGTGCTGGCTGCTGGACTTCCTGGCCTATGTTTTCTCAGTCGTAACTCTGAGAGTCAGTTTAAGACCCTGGAGCCAGAGCATGTGATCACGTGGCTGTACTATCTCCCACCTGCCAGCTAGCTGTTCCTCTGTCTTTTGTGCTCAGCGCTCTGCAGGCTGCCCTGTACCTTCAAAAGCCCTTGCCAGCCAGATATCATTACGCTCTTTGCTGCTAGCTGAGGACAGCTGGGATATTCTGTCCATGAGAGAGAGTGTGTGAGAGTATCGGGTTCAAGCTAGGTGCCCTAATTAATGATTTCTTGTATGGGCTTCTCCCCATTTGCTCCACCCAAACACATGACCCCCTGCTCTGACTTCTGATGTCTGTATATTTCTTTATCTCTGTCTTGCTTCTGCAACTCCCTGACCTCCCAACAGTGCTACCAACTTGTAGGGTCTTAGCAGACCTGCTGGTCCCACAACCCATCTGATGACCCCAGGTTTACTGTCACTCAAAGTCCCAGCATGACGTTTTATGGAAAACAAGGCATCCTATTTCTGATTCCTTTTTTTTTTTTTTTAGGATTTTATTTACTTATTTGACAGAGAGAGACACAGCGAGAGGAGGAACACAAGCAGGGGGAGTGGGAGAGGGAGAAGCAAGCTTCCCGCAGAGCAGGGAGCCTGATGCGGGGCTCGATCCCAGGACCCTGGGATCATGACCTGAGCCGAAGGCAGACGCTTAATGATTGAGCCACCCAGGTGCCCCCCCCTTTTTTCTATTTCTGATTCCTTCCCACCAGGTTGAACTGCCTGCTTCTGTTACCCACAGCTAAACGGCATCATCTGATGTCATGAGCAGTAAATATTGCACTAATTTGCAAGAAAATATGCGTTAGCAGCACTACTGGAAAATGAAGTCAAAATTGACTGTATTAAGATCTATGTCTTATGCTGCCCTTTACATTCTGGTTACCACTTCTACTTTTATCCTTAGAACTGGGACACTTACTTCTCTTTAGTTACATATAGTATCATGATGACACTGGTAACAAACATGGCTTGAAGAGGTGAGGTTTCCATGTTTTATTTCTAAGCATTTCCGGAGCAAGCATCTAAGTTGTCACTGGTTGCTCCCATTGTAGATAAGATTATATAGTTCTATTGTGGTTAGCTGTGTGGCCCAAACTTGATTTCTCATCGACCAGAGAGACAGTGAGGAAGACAGCTCAGGCTTAGGCTGGACTGCAAGGACTGCAGCGTAATGGGAGTAGAGGCAAGAGTAGATTTTGGAACCATAGAGATCATGGTTTGAATCCAGACTTTACAGCTCTCTGCAGATGACCTTGAGCAAGTTTCCTTAAGCTCACTGAACCAGTTTTTTCATCTTTAAAATGGAGATAACAGGGGCAATTTGGTGGAGCTGTCGATTAAGGATTGGACTCTTGTATCAGCTCGGGTCATGATCTCAGGGCTGTGGGATTGAGCCCCGCGTCCAGCTCCACACTCAGCGTGAGTCTGCTTGAGACTCTCTCTCCTTCTGCCCCTCCCCCTGCACTCTCTCTCTCTATCTCTCTCTCTAAATAAATAAATCTTTAACAAAATGGAGATGACATCCTAATGGGATTGCTGTGAGGATGAAATGAGATATTATACAGAGCACACTTGCACCTGTGCCCACCACCGATGTGCATGGAGGCTACGTAACTTGCCCATGCTCACGCTGCTAGTAAGTTGTAGAGTACAGTCTGGAATGGAAACAGTTTGATTCCAAAGACTCCTGCTCTTTTTACTGTATTTTTTTTTTAAACTAGTAATGGGGCATTTGAGCTGTTAGTCCTTAGAAACACAGAAGCTTGGGGCGCCTGGGTGGCTCAGTCGTTAAGCGTCTGCCTTCGGCTCAGGTCATGATCCCAGGGTCCTGGGATCGGCCCCACAATCAGGCTCCCTGTTCTGCGGGAAGCCTGCTTCTCCCTCTCCCACTCCCCCTGCTTGTGTTCCTGCTCTCGCTGTCTCTCTCTCTGTCAAATAAATAAAATCTTAAAAAAAAAAAAGAAAAGAAACATAGAAGCTCAGGACTAGAAGAATTCAAACAGTGTCTATTATGCCACTGATCAGATATTTGAATTCCCTTCACGACATGTTTCACAGAAGCCCTCTCAAGATTTCATCATGCTTTTCTTGAGCACCTCTAGTTTGTCTGTGATTTACTTAACCTGTGTTGAGCTTATTATACTCTGTGGCCCAAAAAACCCAAAACCAAAACCAAAAACAAAAACAAAAACCAACCCACCCCAAACTGGTATAATTCAAGGTGCCTAACCACATTTGTGTTCTGTTGCAGAGGGCACAGTGGAAGAGAAGGGGTAACGAGAGTGAGACGCAAAAACAGGGACATAGTTTAATGAGGAGAAGCCCCTGCCTCCTTCAGTGTTGGTAGCAGGTTAAAAAAAAAATCCATCAGTAGAGAAAATCACCAAGGCAGTCTCCAGCCCAGCATTCCTGTGAACTGATTTTATCGTAATGCGCCACAATGTGGGCTGGGTGTTGTGGCATACCAGTTCTAGAAAGAACCGTTCTGATCTAGACTCAGCTCCATTTTTGCTGGAATGAGGAATCTTGCCAGATTCCCACAGGGATTGGGCAGTCTTTTATTGCCATAGTGGAGATGACTATAACTTCACAATTTGCCCAGAGTTTATGTGGCCTATCCACTCTATTGAGCTTGTTAAGTTGTTTGGGTAATTTGATTTTTAGCTTCCCGTAACACACGTTATATTCTTGGGGGGGGGGGCAATCGGTCTATTTCACTCTTCATTACTTGTTGTTCAATAAACATCTAAGGAATTCAGGGTGTTTGGTGCTGGAGCCCTGGTTTAAGTCCTCATCGTTCGGATTACACAGCTCAATCAGTGCTCAGAGTTTTCGTAGTTAGATTAACTCCGGAGACGCCCAGCTGCTTGTAGACCAAGGTGGCGGGAGGTGGGGTGTGTGGAGGGGGAGATGGTCCTCTGGTCTCAGCTCATTTCAATTCCATATCTTGGGGAGGATGCTCCTCAGTCTTGTTTAATGTCATAATTTTAAACCACTTGGAATAATATTCTCCTTTGCTTTAATGTTATACATCCCTGTGCATGTTCTTCAGTAATTGAAAGGGATATTGGACAAATTTGATCTGTCTAGCTTTGACTTATGCTGTCCTTATCTTGGCCTTTGTGTCATTAAGAAAAAAATTGGTATTGATCTTGGACAATGCCACTACATTGTGCCGCAATTTTTCTTCTTTGCTAGTGGAATATAAATCGATAAAAGGCAGCTGCTTTAGACGAGGGCCAGATATGGTGCTGTCATTTATATATTGTAAATCCAATGATAGCTGATCAAATCAGTGCCTCTCCTGTTCCAAACTTGACATGATTGAATTGTCAATAAAAAAGATTTTACAGTAAGGGAAGGAGAGCTGACAGTGTAAATGTCTGAAAACCCAATGAAGCTCAATATAAAATGAAACAATGAGCTAGGATATCATTTTATAATTTCCAATGGGAAAAAAATATTTAGTAAATCACGGCTGAAATTGGGGATGATCACAGGAGGGGGGGGGAGCAGGAATGAAAAGCCAGCTAACTTGCATTATAATTTTTGAGAACTCTGAAATGCAAATTTGTAGATGCAAATTTTAGGAATTATGCATCTGTACTCACTGAGTTGTTTATTTACAGAAATGGTTCAAAAATTCTCCACTTCCTCCCTTCTCCATGTGCATATTTTCTAGTGAGAATACCCAGTTGCTGGGGAAGAGAAACAAGCACCTCCTTCCGCAGGCATCCTGCTAACTTCTGGGAAGTGATTCAGAAGCAGATCTGGTAGAACTTGATCCTGCATTCTCGAAGTCAACCAGTAGAACTCTGGTTTCACTTCACAGATCCCTAGAAGGATTCAGATTTGTTTTTTAAAAGCAAAAGCTCTCAATAAGTAACCATGGAAATTTCTTAGAGAGATACACCTCTCTTGGTATGTGGCCCATCAAACTTAGCTTAGGAAACGAATATCTTATCCCCTGGAACTTGAAGAAGTCCTGCCTTCCTTTTTTTTTTTTTTTTTTTTTTTTGAGAGACCTGATTAATCTCTTTGCAGATGTAAGAGTCTAGAACTTGTTTGTATGTTGAAAGGCATAGGCAGTCCCATTGGGAGAGACCAGGCTGGAACTGATAAGTGGGTGCTGTTTCATTTCAAAGCTGCTGGAGGCATGTTTGCGTGATGTGCTTGCCTAAGTGGTTGTTCTGAATATCTCTTGGAGGGCTTATTTTCCAGATTTTCTAATGATGACTGGGTTAACACGATCTTATAAACCATGGCAAAGGGCACTCCCAACACCCCAAACGCACTCTCATGTCTGCGCAGGGCACCTAATTGGAAAGATGAATCACCACTGTGCATCTAGGGTAAGACTAGTCTTATTTTCTGATTTTAACTTGAGACAATTCAAATAACATTTAACATTATTCTCTTCGTCCTTGTTGAGGCACGTGATACCACTCACCATCCTCTCCCTCTTTCTGTCATTTGCTCTTCTCCTCTCTAATATTGCTCTTTTTTTTTTTTTTTTTCCTGAAGCTTCTCAAAACCATTTTGGTAGCTTGTTCTTTGTCTCATTCAACCAACTTCTTTTCTCTCATGTCCCGGCAGTGGAGTTCTCATAAAGTTCAATCTGTTGCTCTCAGGTTATTATCATGGCTACCATATGCTAAGAGTTTTTACAAGCCAGGGACGGACTGTGCTGTTCAAATTACATGTATTATTTCATTTAATACTCACAAAATCTCTATAAAAGTCAACCATCTGAGCCCGTAGAGAGGAAAAAGGAGGGCTGAGAATCTTCTAGATTCTTGGTTAACACCCAGTTTTACTGACAAGGGGAAAGAGTAGGAGCCAAACAAAGAAATGGAGAAGTAATGATCAGAAAGGAAGGTGGGCACCAGGAAGGGCAGGATCCTGGAAGCCAAGAGAAGTTCATGCAATACCCACTGTGAATATGACTCCCCAACATGTACATCCCTGTCCTCACTTTATTGCTCATGCTTTGTACCAAAGATTCTGTGGGTGGTTTTGAGGGGAGTCACTGACCCTCTGAAATGTGATACGAAATTTCATGTGTGCACATGTATACTTTCTGGGGAGTGGGTTTGCAGATTTCATTAGGGACCCATAAACAAAACAGAGGTACGTCTTCAGGTCCATACCATGAACTTTCCATTGGTTATTTGCCATGGTCCCCTCAGAGTCAACATATCTAAAACTTCATTTAACCTTTGCCACCTCCCTGCAAACTAGTTTTTCTTCTCACCCTTTGGTAGTACCATTATTCTTCTTGAAGCTGTCTTTTGCTTTCCCCCATACATCTAGTATATCACCATTGCTTCTAGGATTTCCTCTTTCCCTGTTCTTACTTCACCACCTTCTCTTAGGACCTTTCCTCCTACTGTCTGGATTATTGAGGTTATTCTTTTTTTTTTTTTTTAAGGTTTTATTTATTTATTTGACAGAGAGAGACAGAGTGAGAGAGGGAACACAAGCAGGGGGAGTGGGAGAGGGAGAAGCAGGCTTCCGGCTGAGCAGGGAGCCCGTTGCGGGGCTTGATCCCAGTACCCCGGGATCGTGACCTGAGCCGAAGGCAGACGCTTAACTACCAAGCCACCCAGGCGCCTACTGAGGTTATTCTTAACCAGGATCCTTGCTTCCTAACCCTCTCTGTTTTACAATGAGGCCAGACTTATTTTTTGAAAATTACCCTCATCACATACAGCAGGATATTTAAGAAGATATTTAAGTGTTTATGGGCAGCGGAATCAGACCTGTCTGGGTTATAATCCCAATTTCTCCTTTCATTTGCTATGTAACCCTAGTCAAGTTGCTTAATATTTTTTTTTAAGTAAGCTCTACACCCAATGTAGGGCTTGAACTCACCATCCCGAGATCAAGAGTTCCACAATCTACTGACTGAGCCAGCCAGGCACCCCGGTATTTCTGATTTTCATTGTGCCCATCTGAAAATAGGGGATGCTAGGACTACCTGCTAGGCTTGTTGCAAAGACTCAACGGGATAATCCATGGAAGGAACTTGGCAGAGTACTAGCACGTTGTAAGCTTTCAGGAGAGAGTTATTGTTTTTCTCACTGAAGAACATAAAATGTCTCCCCAGTGCTTACCTCACAGCACATAACATCTTCTGTCTGGTTTTTCAGGCCTATCAGAAACTGGTCCTGACTGTCACCTCTCCAACCTCACCTTACCCCCCTCAAGGCCACTTCCTAAATGTGCTCTTACAATGCATACCTCACTCCTACCTTCTCCTAGAGTGTCCGACCCTATTCCTTTAGCCTTCCTTCCAGCCCCAGCTCCTGTACTTTTCCCTGACCATGGTGGTCCCCGCAGTTCTCACCATTTTCCTTTTTCTCTCGTACTTTGAAATTGTCCACGCTGTCCAATTAGTACCTTCTAATAGACGGCTCTGCATGGTTTGTGCTTTACTTACGGGCTTATCATGCTGCAAAATATGAAGCAGTTCACTTGTTTATTGCTTATTCACTGCTCATTTCATGTTGTCATGTTTGCTTCTTTTTAAATCCAATCCAGGCACTAGTCTCTGTTCCACGACCTGTAACAGTTTCTCGTTATCATGTACTTTCTTGGGATATTTGTTTGTTCATTTGGTTGTTTTATCAAACTCTCCAAGTCTTCAGGCAGAAGTTATTAAAAATTTGCTGCCCGGACTTAGTTTTTGTGAACTCAGGTATTTGGAGACTTGGAATTCCAATGCCACAGTGGGTGGCTCGGGGAGAGCCACCTCCTTTCTCGGGCACCTCATTCCCAGAAATATGTGGTGGATTAAGTGTGCTAGGCTAGGTGATCTCTGTAAGTCCCCCCAATCTCTCAGGACTCTGGGACTCTGGGGAAACGAGGAATCTGCTCCAAAGACCTTCCCCAGCTGCCCTCTCTGCCTTTGCCCCGGCTTGCTTGGGCTTTGACAGAATGCAGCGTCTTCAACAGGGCTTACGTGCTGTCCTTAATTGAAACTGTTTTGTCTCTCCTAGTGAGCAGACAAGCCTCAGTTTACGAAACCACATCAGCAGATTTCATTCCAGGGTGGGGAACTGTTTCTGACAAGGAGCCCCACAAAGTATGTGTGCTTCAGAGAAAAGGGAAAACTGAGTAAACAAATACTCCCTTTGCTGAAGGAGGATGTGGGTTGAAAATCATATTATAGGGGAGGTATCCCGGAGTGTCCTGGGTAACCAGCCAAAAATTGGATCTGGTTTCTCTTAGCATGGGGTAACTCACCACGCCAACTGACATATTTCTCCAGTGACCTCTACATCCGAACATGTCCCCTAAAAGCACAGCTGTCTGTTCTCCATGCTCCAAGCCTCACTGTGTGCCCTAACAGCCTGCAAGATGCCATTCTGCAGATGTTTCTTCCGCATCCCTCGACACAAGGACACACTGGGCTCTGTTACGTTTCTGACATTTGGGCGATTGCATCCCCTCCTGGAGCTTGGGAGTTTCTTTCTTTCTTTTTTTTTTTTTTTTTAAGATTTTATTTATTTATTTGAGAGAGAGAGAGAGAGAGAAACAGCATGAGAGGGGAGAGGGTCAGAGGGAGAAGCAGGCTCCCCGCTGAGCCGGGAGCCCGATGTGGGACTCGATCCCAGGACCCTGGGATCATGACCTGAGCTGAAGGCAGTCGCTTAACGAACTGAGCCACCCAGGTGCCCCAGGAGCTCGGGAGTTTCTT
The DNA here is from genome assembly GCF_003265705.2 of Callorhinus ursinus. Taxonomy (NCBI): domain Eukaryota; kingdom Metazoa; phylum Chordata; class Mammalia; order Carnivora; family Otariidae; genus Callorhinus; species Callorhinus ursinus. The sequence continues at coordinate 1,373,531 of NW_027397095.1, forward strand.
TTGTCTGGCACGGGCCAGCCGTGCTTGAGAAGCCTGGGCATTGTGGAGTGGCATCCTGATGCTGCCCGGCCACCATTTCTACCAAGTGCCCAGGTCTGTGTTGACATTAATTTGCAAGTTTCTATCTCAGGCTATTCTAGTGAGCAGAGTGGGAAGGAAAACATTGGCATGTCCTCCAGAATTTTAACTAACCAGTTGGCTCTCTGCTGCTGGGTATTCTGTGCACCGCTAGCTCCAAACCTTCCCTAATTATGCAGACTCATCAGGAACGTCACCTGGAAATTTAATGGGTGGCTGTGCACCACACTTCTTTCATTCCACATCAGAATTATTGACATGATATTGACATTCACGGGCAGGCTGGTTTTCTAATGCCGGCCAGAGAATCAGAGTTTCTTTCTTTCTTTATTTCCTGACTTTACCTATCCTTTTGGAAAACCTGAGAATGTCATTAATACTTAATGCTGCACATTGGTGTTTCCACCAATAATACTTTCCCCAGAGATTAGTCCTCAGAGTACACAGGACAGGGTAATTAGGTCTATTGATCTTTGCTACAGCCAGTGTTATCGGAATGGTGATCAACTTTATAAGTAAGATATGGATATTCATTTTAGCTAAGGAGCTCTTGTTTCTTAAACATTCTTTGCTCTAACAGAGGCATTGCTAAGCAGCTACTGGGAGATCCTATGGAGCTAAAAATCTCTCTTTTACAGGACTAGTATTAGGGGCCAGAAGGAGTAGGGGCTGGCTGTGCCAAGAATGCGAAAACCTTGAACTTAAACAGATTTAGCCCATGGGGCAAGTTTCATAAAGTCAAAAACTCTGTCAAGGAGCTCCAGCCCTGCCATTTAGGTTGACAAGTGAATTCTCTGAAAGAGAGTTTCTCAGGTAAAATGTTCAGCTTAGAACCCTTCTCAGGAGACTCTTCCGTCCCTTCACTGAGCCTCAGAGTGGGGGCAGGTAATGTCTTAGCTTGTAGCTGGAGATAAGTCTTAAGCAAGTGGCTTTGACAATGGTATCGGAACTTACAGAGGTAGATAAACATCTACCCAGAGACCCACAGAGTCTGGGCACTGGGCAGGATAGTTCCCTGGATTGTCTGGCACGTAATTCCTGGAGTCCAATAATATGAGCCCGCTCTGCCGGAGAGAGGCTTCTAGGGAGCCAAGAATACCTTGTGTTTATCACATATATTAGCCACCCTGAGCTATTTTCTCTTTGGTGTCCCAAAGAGGCTCAAATATTCAGAGACAAATAGGTTTGGTTATTTGGCTGGCAGGAGTTGGGGGAGGAGGATGAGGGCTAAACTATCAGGCAGGCACATACCAAGTAGGCAAGAGTCCAGTTACAAGGGAAATGGTCTACCAAAACCTGAGTCGGGCCCCAGGCAGCAAGATCAATTCAAAGTAAAGCTAGGAAGATCTGGTCTGAGGTCTCCTTTTATCTCCTTGACCCTGGTGCCCACCACCCATCCCCAGTTTCCTGTAGGGCTTATGTAAATCATGGCCACTGCTTTCCAGGCACATCTGTATATCTGTATACATAGCCTGAGTCAACCAAATTGAGATCCAAATTCATTTCAGTTTATATACTAACAGCATTTTGTTTCTCAGATGGCTTTGGAATTAAAAAAAAAAAAAGTATATTCGTCTGGCTAGAATGGTAAATAGTTTTGAAACGAGACCTGTCTGCAAGGTACCTCTTCACCAGAAGTATCTAAATATTTTTATGTGACAAAGTCCATCAGATACACTTAATATCTGTTTCTAGCTTGAAAAAAAAAACAATCAAGGGGCGCCTGGGTGGCTCAGTCATTAAGCATCTGCCTTTGGCTCAGGTCATGATCCCAGGGTCCTGGGATCGAGCCCCACATCAGGCTCCCTGCTCGCCGGGAAGCCTGCTCCTCCCTCTCCCACTCCCCCTGCTGTGTTCCCTCTCTCGCTGTCTCTCTCTCTCTCTCTCTGTCAAATAAATAAATAAAATCTTTAAAAAAAAAGAAAAAAAAACAATCAGAATATCTAGATTCCAGTGAAAGTTCAATAGGATTTTACCCAAATGACATGAACATTTGTTGAAATTTGGGATTATTTCATCAGTTTAGATATGGCTTTGGGTCTTTACAATAGCTTGCTCTCGCCTTTTTTTAATCCCAAAAAAGGAGGTTTGGGATCTTTCATCGCTATTTCCAACAAAATCTCTTTTCCTTATTTGGTTTTTAACTAAAACTTTTATGAAAGACACATTTTAACTAAGTCTAGGTACTTGTTGAAGGATTTAAGTAGCTTCAATATTAACGAAGTTATTTAAGCCTGGAAGTCTCAGGACAAGTTTAAGCTAGCACCTCAAACTCTGTGATTAGTCAGATGGGAATTGTTTGTGGACACCTGAGGGCAGATTTCGGCCTACATGAGCAGCTATGTTGATTTTTGTGACTTCAGCGTGGCTAGTTTTCAGAGTTAGACCTTTTTCTCTTGATTTAACTCTTGTGCCTTGACCTATACTGTATGTAAATGATGTCTGATGATAAAAGGGAATGAGTCACACTTAAGCAGCAGCATCAGTGCCCATTAAGCAGAATATAAATAACTGTCTCTAGATATGCAACAGAGATCTAAAATGGCCCCATGGGAGCTAAATTATATAGGAGAATTTCCTGTGTAATTATTCCAAAACAAAAAAACAAAAAACCCTCACTGATTTCAGCTAGGAAAGTTCTCATACTCTTTAGCCAAATCAGTGAGACTGAACTTTATGCTTCCCTTACTCAGACTTGTTGCTTTTTATCTCGCTGGTTTGATCCCCCCCCACCCTCCCTCCTTTCCACTCTCTATCTTTCTCTTCCTTCCTTCCTTTAGGAACAAAGCTCTGTAATTTTAAGTATGGTAGCTAGAGATATGTAATTAGCTAGAGCTGTATACCAAAGTACAAAGCTTACATTTTTAAATGACTCACAGATAGAGCGATGATATAAATTATTGTCCAAAAAGGGATACTTTTGAGAGTGGAAGGAAGTACTAAAAATAATCAGTGGTTTAGTTGACGTACAAGGTATCAACTGAGACTGTAGCAGGTGAGTCAGGATGTATGGTCACAGAGATGACTATTCACAGAGATGACAAGCCTGGTGAGGTGAAAGAGGCTTCAGAAGGCATCTGGTCTACCCCCTTTAGAAAAGGAAACAGACTCTGTACCCACAATGACTGGTTCTGATCCAGGTCTTCTAACTCCCAGTCCAGGCTTCTTTCAACTACTCCCCCTCCCTCACCACTACAGCAAGCTGGAAGGACATACAGCGCAGAGCCACCTGTTCTCATAGCTTTTTTTTTTTTTCTGTCCAACAAATAGCTTTTCAATGTGAAGCTTTTGAGAGATGAGAATCTTCAGCTCCCCTTCTCTCCAGATCAGTGCCTCACAACTAAACAAGTGCACTGATTCTAGTTGAGCCTCCACTCAAACTAATTGTGGTCTTTGCCATATCTTTTTGTAGTTGAGTTAGGATGGGAAGTTTACAAAACCTAAGCCAATTAGATATTATAGAAGCATTTAGATAGTTTAAATTAAAAAATACCGTTCTTAAAAAAAATGGAATCAAGTGAATCTTTCACTGATTTTGAGGCACACCTTCCAGACTAGCCATATTTGAGTGATCATCTGCTAATCAACAAGGTACAGCTGCAGAGTAAGTTTTTCCCAAAATAATGAACTTGAACTTGTGCATTTGGGTGAGAGGTGAGAATGAGTAATACTCTCAGCTGCAACTGACATGTTGGAAAAGGAACAGAACACAGCTGAAAGAAATTGGGCCAGAAACTGGGATTAAGCTTATTTATGTAATGCCCACTATCTCCTCTTGCCATTATTCTGTGTATATTCTCTCATCTCTGTTCACACAGTAGATTCATTTGCCCCGGTGAAAGACAGGTAGTGTGGGGATAACCTCGTTAATGAAGAGGATGGGTTCCCACAATACACTTTGTTGTCAGCAACTTCATGACCATGGTAGAAATGACAGAGCAAATGCACAGATGGGTTTAATACATGAAAGCAAAGACTTACAGAATAAAAATATTGTCCGATCCTAATGGAAATATGGATGTGACTGATACAAGGCCCTCAACGTTGACATCAATATCTCACTCCCCTTTTAGGTATAGCTCAATAATCATTTGTTGACTGAGTGGCAGTGCTGGATGCCACCATTGATTCGCCACACCAATGAGTTTTTCCTTTCGTTTGTTTAATTACTCTGCATAGGAGGAGGTTTTGTGGCCAGCAGTAACAACATTGGCATTTGTTTTCCTGGGGACTGTATATTTCGATCACAAGGGATCAATTAAGGCTAGGAATTTGGGCAGCTGCAACCCAGCACACCTAGACTGGTGAGGGATGGAATATGAGGATGCCTCTAGTGCCTTCTCCCTATTCTCCCTCCTTTCTTCCTTCCTGGTTGGTACTTTCTACGTAGTGACTTGATCATCCTGGGACTTTATCCAAAAAACCCCTGTATATCCAGGCAAGCTAGCCATTTGGCTTCACAAATTGCAAAGTTTAACAAATGACCAAAAAGAGCTCCAACATAACTAATAACTTCATTGGAAGTTAGAAAGTTTATTGATGGAGGTATATAAAATTGTGTAAGTATTGCTATAGGTCGGTCAATTATTTCCTCAAGTCATTGGTTTGTGTACTAAGTTGGTCCTTCCCATCACCTTGTCTCACCTCATATTCTTCTCACACACTCTATATAGCTGATGTCTCTCTTCATGGCCCTCATTTGAGGTTCGCTTTCTAGCCTTTCCCTTACATGCTTGTGGTTTTTCTCCATCTTCTGTCTCTTCTCCACATCATTGAGCTTGTTTAAATTAAGGGAACAGAGATGTGAACAGGAAAAAGAAAATAGCCCGAAAGAGTTGAAACCCAACTTTTCTAGTACATTCAGAACATATCTTCATGTATATACATGTGTTTGTATTTGGGAATACCTGAAGCCAAGAGCCATCTTTTTTATTGTGTATGAAGTTTCATTTTGTGTGTTATGCCTCTTTGTGTGTGGCAAGAGGTGTAGATATAGAGACAAAACTGTAGGTGGTGGTGTTATAAATTCGCAAAACTAGAACAGGTATTTGGTTGTTTTCTGGTTTTATGATACTTATTCCGTGCTGGGCACATTTAAAGACATTCCCGTTGAATTCTCACGACTCCTGTGAAGGTGTGGAGTCTTGCCCGTAGTCTCACAGCCAGTAAGTGGTGGGACTGGAATTGGAATGTAGATTCGTCTGGCTCCAAAGCCCCAGTCTCTTTCCATTATACTATTTCTTCCAAACATAAATGATTCTGGGTTTTACTACTTTCTGATATTATAGCATATAAGGACCAGGCATATTTCCCCACTGGCCTCACTGTTCTTGTGTTCAATTTCTTTATATCCTGAAGTCTGTAGAGTAATTTTTCTATTTTCAAAGCATTCTAAGCTTTGATTTCTATTTTGGGATTGGATGACCCTTCCCCCATTTTCTTTCCCCAACACATATGGATTACTTTGAAAAATCAAACTGTCATTTGAGACTAAGAAGGAAAGGCAGAGTGTGTTAAATTTCTCCTTTTCTTGTGGGCATGGTTTTCATTAAGCTCTCTCCCTTTCTTGTAGGGAGCAGCCCTATGGGCCCAGGCTTATACTTAATTTTGTTTTATGCGGACATTGTCTCCTCCCTATTCTCAGGGTTCTTTCATGTTTGCTTCATAGTGGTATAGCCAAGTCATGCCAATGGCATCGTAGTGCCTTGGCCTTCAGCACTCGGCCACTATTGTTAATGAGTTGCTTTCTATCTGTTCTTCACTAAGCACCAGATGTTCATCCTTCAGCTGTATAATTATTGATTTTCCTTAATTCCAAAGGAGGAGGTCGTGCCTTTGCCATATATAATCAGGTATTAAACATAGTGTACCCTTTTCTTAGGAGATACTTGTTAAAATTTTAGGTTGCCCCCTATGAAATTGCTGCTATTTTACTTTTCTTTAAATCTGAAAAAAAATGGCCATTTGGTGTGGTTTAACCTAATATTTTAAAATAGGACTATAAGATGATTCCTTAAGCCACTTAACTATGATGCTGATAAGAATAAAAGCTAACATTTACACAGGCCCTGCTACATGCCATGTACTTTATATGTGATTTCTCATTAACTCCTCTCAAAAACCTTAGTACTGATATAGTATTATTTCCTTATCAAGGAAGAAACTGAGTCTCAGAGAGGGTGAGTAACTTGCTCAAAGCCATACACATTAATTAGCAAAGCTGGGATTCCAACCTAGGTCTGGCTGATTCCAAAGCTTGGGTCTCTTCCAACTGTGCCATCATTCTCATGTTGTCATTGCATATAGGGAATTGTGTATGATCAGGCAGAGGAAGCAGAGTTCATTGGTGACCACATTCAAAGTTAAGCTGTCTTCCATCTGATTCCAACTTTAACCTAGAACTTGACCTTATATTTTACTACCCCCAAGTCCTAGACTGTGTCTGCTCCCTTTCCATGGGCTCAGTTCCTTTCCTAAGGCACTCTGGGAGAGGGAGTTCCAGGAAAGGCCACCCACCTTTATTTTCTTCCTAGTGTGAGATGGGGGCAGGGAACTGTTGGAGGGGTGGGGAGTGGACTGGGCTGAAGCCCTATGGATGGCCCAGTCTGTGACACTACCACAACTTTCTGTGACTGTTTGATTTTTGTGTTTGATATATTTCCCTTTGATTTGCAAGACTAAATAATAGATCTGATGATTCAAAGGCTACAGCTTGAATTCTATTTTTTTTAAAGATTTATTTATTTATTTTAGAGGGAGAAAGAGCTTGAGAGAGAGAGCACAAGCAGTGGGGAGGGGCAGAGGGAGAGGGAGAGAGTTCAAGCAGACTCCGCGCTGAGCGTGGAGCCCAACTCAGGGCTCCATTTCACGACCCTGGGATCACGACCTAAGCCCAAACCAAGAGTCGGATGCTTAACTGACTGCACCACCCAGGTGCCCCTTGAATTCTGTTTTCATATATTTAGAACAACTCCAGGGCCAATTTTTTCCCAAGTGTGCCTGCTTCTGAGTAATCTGGTGAATAAACAGTCTCTCTGAAAAACTAATGTTGGAACTTGCCTCTCCTGATACTTCACTGATACTTTAATCAGGACCTTTTTTAGATGGACACCATTTGGTATCTAATGGTGATATTCCATCTTTGCATACAGATAATATTATACTCCTATTAGATTTTTGTAAATAAAGCAGGATATTTCCTAGGGTCCATTACTTTAAAAATATATGTTATGTGAAGAAAAATGGCAAATGCAGGATGGTAAAGGTTTGTAACAGATTTTTTAACCGTTAGCTTTCATTAAAAATTATTTTTAAAGGAAGATTAAGATATAAGGTTGGGAACAAGTTAGAATTCTAGTTCATAGAAATGCAAGAGATCTTGGCCCAGGTCTGTTTTTCACGTGAAGAAAAGGAACTTTTTGTGGGAGGGGAGCATCCAAGATTGTGACATAGGAAGACCCTGAACTGACCTCCTTCCGTGGATACACCAAGTCTGCAGCTACATATGGAATAGTTCTCACTGAAAAAGGACTGAAACCTAGCTGAACAGCTCTTCCACAACCAGGGATAAAAGGACTACATTAAGATAGATAGGAGAAGCAGAGACAAGGTCTTGCTAAAAACCCCTCCCCAATATGGTGACACACAATAGGGAGCTTCCTCATGGGTCCAGAGCTTCTCCCTAAGGAGTGAGAGGTTCGTGTCCCACGTTGGGCACCCCAACCTTGGAACGTGCACTGCAGAGGTGAAGCCTCAAAAATGTCTGGCTTTGGAAACCAACAAAGTTCATATCCAGGGACCTGAGGGGCTGTGGGAATCTGACATACTTCTTTTGAGGGGGGCTCATGCATAGATTCACCCATCCAGGGACCCAGTGCAAAGGCAGCAGTTTGAGAGGTGACTGGATTATATGTGAACAAGATGCATTTTGCTAAACTTCAAGTGTCTGCCAGGGGGTCAGAGACCAGTTGGGACCTCCTTTGTGGATGAAGGCACTGGGTGTATCATTTTTGCATTCTCCTTCTACCATGCTAGGGCAGGTATATGCACATGGACATGGCCTCATCAAAGCCACAGGCATGTCCTGCCTCCATTGCTCTTCTCCTAAATCATTAAAGCCACAGGTATGCACCATGCCCAGTGATCACCCCAGGCTCCACTAAAGCCCAGGGCATGCCCCAACCCAGCACTCTTTCCCTGCATCATTAAAACCACATTGGTGCCCCATCAGTACTCTACCACAGCCTCGCTGAAGCTGGCAGGTGAGCACAGTCCACCCAGGGGATGCCTCTTGATTACCTGCCTCTGGTAGCCAGAGGGTCTTGTGTTCCTGGGCCCCATGGGACTATGACAATAAGAAAGACAATTCAGAGCAGGCTACTACACTCAGGGCACTGCATAGACGGCAGACTGAAACACACCCCAAGCCAGCCTATGAAAAAGTCCCAATTACTTGTCCTGGAGCTTCAACCTGAGAGATGGGCTTCAGGTTTATTACACATCTAAAGGCTACAGAGGCGCTCTCAGGGATTATAGGCAGAGAGACACCATCTTTGTGCCTTGCCTTGGCCTCACCATAAGCTCACAGGCCCAAAAAGGAGATTATACATTTGTCTGAAGCCCCAGTTCTTGCAGCTGTCACCCCAGGGGACACCTCCAGATCTGGTCTGGTCGTTGGCAGTATCTACAGTTGTGGTCCCACTGGACTGTATATATTTACGTATGTTAAATCTGCTGCCTGAGGATCTGGCTTTCAATCAGCCTGAACAGGTGCTGACTGAGATCACTCCCTTTGGAACACTGACTGGTCTTGGCAAACCCTCAACAACTGGGACCTATCAAGAATAAATCAGCCTTACGCATTTAATGCAATCCCTATCAAAACATCAATAGCATTTTTCACAGAGCTAGAACAAACAATCCTAAAATTTGTATGGAACCACAAAAGACCCCAAACAGCCAAAGCAATCTTGAAAAAGAAAATCAAAGCTGGAGGCATCAAAAGTCCAGACTTCAAGTTGTATTACAAAGCTGTAGTAATCAAAGCAGTATGGTACTGGCACAAAAAGAGACACGTAGATCAATGGAACAGAATAGAAAACCCAGAAATGAATCCACTATTACATAGCCAATTAATCTTTGATAAAGCAGGAAAGAATATCCAATGGGAAAAAGATGGTTTCTTCAACAAGTGGTATTGGGAAAACTGGACAGCAACATGCAAAAGAATGAGACTGGACCACTTTCTTACACCGTACACAAAAATAAATCCAAAATGGATGAAAGACCTAAATGTGAGACCTGAAACCATAAAAATCCTAGAAGAGAACATAGGCAGTAACTTCTTTGACATCGGCCATAGCAACTTCTTTCTAGACACGTCTCCCAGAGCAAGGGAAACAAAAGCAAAAATAAATTATTGGGACTACATCAAAATAAGTTTCTGCACAGTGACATAAATAATCAACAAAGCCAAAAGGCAACCTACGGAATGGGAGAAAATATTTGCAAATGACATCTCTGATAAAGGGTTAGTATCCAAAATCTATAAAGAACTTATCAAACTCAACACTCAAGCCCCAAATAAGCCAATTTAAAAATGGGCAGAAGACACAAATAGACATTTTTCCAAAAAAGACATACAGATGGCCAACAGATACATGAAAATAGCCTCCACATTACTGATCATCAGAGAAATGCAAATCAAAACTACAATGAGATATCACCTCACACCTGTCAGAATGGCTGAAATAAATACAAGAAACAACAGGTGTTGGCAAGCATGTGGAGAAAGGAAAACCCTCTTACACTGTTGGTGGGAATGCAAACTGGGGCAGCCACTCTGGAAAACAGTATGGAGGGTCCTCAAAAAGTTAAAAATAGAACTACCCTATGATCCAGCAATTGCACTTCTAGGTATTTGCCCAAAGAATACAGAAATACTAATTCAAAGGGATATATGCACCCCAATGTTTACAGCAGCATTAGCTACAATAGCCAAACTACAGAAACAACCCAAGTGTCCATGGATTGATGAATGGATAAAGAAGGTGTAGTATATATATTTGACGGAATATTACTCAGCCATAAAGAAGAATGAAGTCTTGCTATTTGCAATGACAGGGATGGAGCTAGAGTGTATTATGCTAAGTGAAACAAGTCAGTCAGAGAAAGACAAATACCATAGGATTTCACTCGTATGTGGAATTTAAGAAACAAAAACAAATGAGCGAAGGGGGAATGAAAGAGAGACAACCTAAGAAACAGACTGTTTACTATAGAGAACAAACTAATGGTTACCAGAAGGGATGTGGGTGGGGGAGATAGGCTAAATAGGTGGTGGGGATTAAAGAGTGCACTTGTGATGAACACCGGGTGTTGTATGGAAGTGCTGAATCACTATATTGTACACCTGAACTAATATACTGTATGTTAACTAACTGGAATTTAAATAATAACTTTAAAAATATTAAAAAAAAATAACTAAATTAAAAAATAACTTTAAAAAACAACAAAAATAAGAACTTTGTTGGTTTCCAAAGCCAAACCTTAACTAACTGGAATTTAAATAGTAACTTTAAAAAAATAATAAAAAAGAATAAATCAATCCACTTAGACAATCACAAAGGTTCAAGAGACAACTGAGAGCTAGGGCAATGTAGAATGATAAGGTTCATCTCCTACTCAAGGCTACTCCTTCAAGACTGAGAGAGGTAGCTGTTTCACATAATACATAGAAACAAACACAGAGAGTCAAGCCAAATGAGGAAATAGAGGAATGAGCTCTAAAAGAAAGAATAAGACAAGACCTCAGAAAAAGATCTTAATGGAGATAAGTAATCTATCTGAAAGAGAGCTCAAAGTGATGGTCATAAAAATGTTCACTGAACTCAGAAGAAGAGTGGATGAACACAGGGAAAACATCAACAAAAAGAAAATATAAGAAAGTACTAAACTGAAGTCATGGAGCTGAAGAATACAATAACTGAACTGAAAAATACACTAGAGGGGTTCAACAACAGACTAAATGAAGCGGGAGAAAGGATCAGTGACCTGGAAAAGAGAGGAGTGGAAGTTACCCAAACAGAGCAGCAAAAAGAAAAAAGGAATTTTTAAAAGCGACGAGAGCTTAAAAGACCTATGGGACAGCATCAAGCAGGACAAGATTTACATTATAGAGGTCCCAGAAAGAAAAGCAGAACAACATTTATATTATAGAGGTCCCAGAAGGAAAAGACAGAGAGGAAAGGGGGACCAAAAATTTATTTGAAGAAATAATGGCTGAAAACTTCCCTAACCTGGGAAAGGAAACAGACATCCAGGTCCAGGAAGCAGAGAGAGCACCAAATAAAATGAACTCAAAGTGATTCACACCAAGACACATCGTAATTAAAATATCAAAAGTTAAAGAATCTTAAGCAGCAAGAGAAAAAACAACTTGTTATGTATGAGAACCACCACAAGACTATCTGCTGATTTTTTAGCAGAAACTTTGCAGGCCAGAAGAGAGTGGCATAGTATATTTAAAGTGCTGAAAGGAGAAAACTTCCAACTAAGAATACTCTGTCCAGCAAGGCTACCATTCAGAATTGAAGGAGAGAGAGTTTTCCAGACAAGCAAAAGTTAAAGAAGTTCATCAACACTAAACTGGCCTTATAAGAAATGTTAAAGGGACTTATTTAAGCTGAAAAGAAATGGCACTAATTTATAATAAGAAAACATTTTTTTCCTCTAGGTTACTGTAAGAACACAATATGTAGTACATATAACATACAAAATGTATGTTAATTGACAGTTTATGTTATCAATAAAGTTTCCAGTCAACAGTAGAGTATCAGTAGTTAAATTTTGGGGGACTTAAAAGTTATATGTGAATTTTCAACTATGTAGAGGGTCAGCATCCCTAACCCTTGCATTTTTCGAGGGTCAAATGTAGACACACAAAAAATAATGAGAAAGGAATCTAAGCATAATGCTAAAGAAAGTCATCAAACCACAAGGGAAGAGAGCAAGAGAAGAAAGGAACAAAAAGAAATTACAGAAAGAGCCAGAAAACAGTGAACAAAATAGCAACAAATACCTACCTATCAATAATTATTTGAAATGTAAATGGACTAAATTCTCCAGTCAGAAGACATGGAGTCGGCTGAATGGATTAAAAAACAAGACTCATCTATACACTACCTATAAGAGAATCACTTCAGATCTAAGGACACACACAGACTGAAAGTGAAGGGATGGAAAAAGATGGTCCATGCAACTGGAAATGAAAAGAAAGCTGGTGTAGCTATACTTATATCAGACAAAATGAACTTTAAAACAGACACTGTAACAAGAGACAAAGGGCATTACATAATGTTAAAGGTATCAATCCAGTAAGAAGATATAGCATTTATAAATATTTATACACCTAACATAGGAATACCTAAATATATAAAGCAAATATTAACAGACCTAAAGGGAGAAATTGACAACAATACAATAATAGTAGGAGATTTTAACACCCCGTTTACATCAGTGGATAGATCATCTAGACAGAAAATCAATAAAGAAAGATTGGTCTTAAAGGACACATTAGACCAGGTGGACTTAATAGATATATGCAGAACATTCCTTCCAAGAGGAGCAGAATACACATTCTTCTCAAGTGCAACATGGTATAGTCTCTAGGATAGATCACATGTAGGCCATAAAACAAGTCTTGATAAATTTAGGAAGACTGAAATCAGATCATGCATCTTTTCTGGCCACAGCAGTATGAAACTAGAAACTAATCATAAGGCAAAAACTAGAAAAATCACAAATGTGTAGAGATTAAACAACGTGCTACCAGACAACCAATGGGTCAATGAGGAAATCAAAGGAGAAATAAAAAAACCATTAAGACAAATGAAAATGGAAAGAAAACAGTCCAAAGTCTATGGGATGCAGCAAAACATTTTAAAAGAGACGTTCATAGGGATACATGCCAACCTCAAGAAACAATCTTAAACAATTTTTAACTTTACACCTAAAGGAACTAGAAAAAGAACAAACAAAGCCCAATGTTAGTAGAAGGAAAGAAATAATAAAGATCAGAGGAAATAAATGAAATAGAGACTAAAAAAAAAAATAGAAAGGATCAATGAAAGTAAGAGCTTTTTCTCTGAAAGGACAAACAAAATTGACAAACCTTTGGCTAGACTCCCCATGAAAAAAAGAGAAGGCTCAAATAAATAAAATCAGAAATGAAAGAGAATTTATAACTTACCATAGATGATTATAACAGACTACAATTAACAATTACACACCCAAAAAATTGGACAACCTGGAAGACTTGTATAAATTTCTAGAAACATACAATCTTCCAAGACTGAAATATGAATAGAAAATCTGAATAGACTGATTATTAACAAGGAGATTGAATTAGTAATAAAAAAACTCCCAACAAACAAAAGTCTAGGACCAGACGTCTACAGTTGTGAACTCTACCAAACATTCAAATAAGATTTACTACCTATCCTTCTCAAACTCTTCCAAAAAATTTAAGAGGAAAGAATGCTTCCAACCTCATTTTATGAGGCCGGCATTACCCTGATTTCAAAACCAGGCAAGGACATCACAAAAAAAGAAAATTACAGACCAGTATCCTTAATGAATACCAGTGCAAATATCCTTAACAAAATATTAGCAAACCAAACTCAACAGTACATTAAAAGGATCATACACCACGATTCAGTGGGATTTATTCCAGGGAGATTCAAAGATGGTTCAACATACACAAATCAATCAGTATGATAACTGATTAACAAAATGAAAACAAAAGATAAAAATCATCTCAGCAGATGCAGAAAGAGCATTTGACAAAATTCAACATCCTTTTATGATAAAAACACTCAATGAAGTGTATATAGAGGGAACATATCTCATCATAATAAAGCCCATGTATAACACACCCCACAGCTAACATCATACTCAATGGTGAAAAACTGAAAGCTTTTCCTCTAAATTCAGTAGTAAGATAAGGATGTCCATCCTGACCACTTTTATCCAACACAGTATTGGAAATCCTGGCCACGGCAATTAGGCAAGAATAAGAAATAAAAGGCCTCCAAATTGGAAAGGAAGAAATAAAATCATCACTATTTGCAGATGACATGATACCATATATAGAAAACTCTAAAGACTCCCACCCAAAAAACCTGTTAGAACTAATAAAAGAATTCATTAAAGTTTCAGGACACAAAATCAATGTATAGAAATCTGTTGAATTTCTACACACTAATAACTATCAGAAAGAGAAATTAAGAAAACAGTTCTATTTACAATTGTATCAAAAAGAGATGGGGCATCTGGGTGGCTTAGTCAGTTAAGCGTCTGACTCTAGATTTCAGTTCAGGTCTTGACTCAGAGTAGTGAGTTCAAGCTCTGCATTGGGCTCCACGCTGGGCATGGAGCCAACTTAAATTTTAAAAGAGAGAGAGAGAGAGAAAACCTAGTGATAAATTTAGCCAAGGAGGTAAAAGACTTGTACACTGAAAACTATAAGACATTATTAATGAAAGAAATTGAAGAAGACACAAATAGATGGAAAGATATTCCATGCTTGTGGATTGGAAGAATATTGGTAAAATGTTCACACTACTCAAAGCAGTCTGCAGATTCAATTCAATCCCTATCAGAATTCCAAAATTCCATTTTTCACAGCACTAGGATAAACTTTTCTAAAATGTATATGGAACCCTCAAAGACCCCAAATAGTCAAAGGAATCTTGAGAAAGAAGAACAAAGCTGGAGGTATCACACTCCCTGATTTAAAACTATACTACAAAGCTATAGTATTCAAACAGTATAGTATTGCAATAAAACAGACACATAGATCAATGGAACAAAGAGTCCCCGCCCCCCCAAATTTATGCAAAAATGGTCAATTAATTTGCAATGAACGTGCCAAGAATATACAATGGGGAAAGGATAATCTCATCAATAAACTGTTTTGGGAAAGCTGGGTAGCCACATGCAGAAGCATGAAACTAGACCACCATCTTGCGTTACACAAAAATTAACTTAAAATGGACTAGAATGAAATCATAAAACTCCTAGAAGAAAATATAGGCAATAAGCTCCTTGGTATCAGTTATGGTGTTGAATTTTTGGATCTGACACCAAAGCAAATTTGTTAGTCTCATAAAGAGTACAGGTTACATCAAACTAAAAAGCTTCTGCACGGCAAAGAAAACTGTCAACAAAATGAAAAGGCAACCTACTAAATGGAAGACAATATGTAGAAATCATATATTTCATAAGGGGTTAATATCCAAAATATGTAAAGAACTCAATAGCAAAAAGCAAAACAATCTGATTAAAAAATGGGCAGAGGATCTAAATAGACATTTTTTCAAAGAAGACATCCAGATGGCTAACAGACACATGAAAAGAGGTTCAACATCACATCACCAGGGAAATGTAATCAAAACCTCAATGAGATATCACCTCATACCTGCTAGAATGGCCAAAATCAAAAGAGAAGAAATAGCAAGTGTTGGCGAGGATGTGGAGAAAAGGGAACACTAGTGCACTGTTGGTGAGAATGGAAATTGGTGCAGCCACTCTGGAAAACAGTATGGAGGTGCCTCAAAAAATTAAAAATAGATTTCTCATAGGATACAGCTATTCCACTATTGGGTATTTATCCAAAGAAAATTAAAACACTAATTCAGAAAGATATATGTACCCCTATGTTCATTGCATGATTTTTTTTTACAATAGCCAAGATAGGAAGCAACCTGTGTCCCCCTGTGGATGAATGGATGTGGTACACACACACACACACACACACTCACACACACACAGATGCACATACACACAATAAAATACTACTCAGCCATAAAATAGGAGGAAATCTTGCCATTCATGACAACATGGATGGAACTAGAGGGTATTATGCTAAGTGAAGTCAGAGAAAGACAAATACTGTATGATTTCACTTATAGGTGGAATCTAAGAAACAAACGGACAAACAAAACTCGTAGACACAAAGAACAGATTGGTGGTTAGCAGAGGGGAAGGGGGCCTGGGAGATAGGTGAAGAGGGTTAAGGGGGTCAATTGTATGGTGACAGATGGTAACTAGACTGATTGTGGCGATCACTTTGTAGTGTATACAGATGTCAGATTATTAGGTTGCACTCCTGAAACCAATATAATGTTATATACCAATTTTACCTCAATTAAAAAAAATTTTTTAAGAAGAACAACCTGATATCAGACTTAAAGAAGGACCAAGTTGGAACAGAAAAGAGAGAGATTCAGTGTTTTGGCCTCAATGCATTTGAGGTGCCGCTAAGACACCCAGAGGGCTTGCCTGGGGCTCACGAGAGAAAGGTCAGGGCTGGAGAGAGATGGAAGAGAGCAGGGTTCATAACTGAGGATGGGGTGGTCTGCTACAGGTGTTTTGGAACTGGTTAAAAATGCAGATTTCTTGGTTCTGCCCTGGGAGTTTCTTGGACAGGGCCTGTTCTTCTGTGTTGTTGTTGTTTTGTTTTGTTTTTCCCTTTTATTTAATAAGCTCCCCGGGCCATTCTGATTTGCAGCCCGGTTAGTTCATTGGCTCATCCATCAATTCAGGACTTGGCTGTTGCTTTGTTGGCTCCAAAGGGGATCATAAAATGTGAAAGATTCTTCTCCTGTCCTTTCAAAAGAGGGTAGTTTCCAAAGCAAAGCAAGTTTTAGAAATATATTTTAAGGAAATATTTATGAAAACTCCAGAGGCAGTGGGGCCATTTCCCTTGCAATCCTGGGTTTGATTTGTTTAACTTTTTAAAGGAAAGGAAATCATTTTGTTGAACTTAACCCAGAATTTGAATGGGTAATTTTTGCATATTTTCCGAAGTCTCATAAAGAGTAATAATTTAGAACAAAACTAGAAAGTGGGCTAATTTTATTATGTTAAATAAAGAGTATACTTAGCAATTATTTGTGGCTTCCACACTAAAAATACTATTTTATTTTTTAAAAATAGAGCCCTCTAAATATGAAAATCATATCTGGACTTAAAGAAAAAATTGTCTTTGGACAGGTACAGATGGTGGGCTGTATTTGAGGTTGACTTTTGGATATTTTCCTCTAAGGGTTATCTCCAGCTCTAAGTGTAATCCCAGGGCACTCCACGCTTCCTAAACAGATGTTTCTCACTTGAGACATATGGAACCATCAAGGATTTTCCCATTTGACTATATTGTAGGAGAAGAGAGTACCATTGCTTTTGGGGACACTTAGGGCCAGTCTAATTAAATTGAAGGCTGGAGGAAGCAGTGGCTATTATAAGCCCCAAAGGTTTAGAAAGAATCCATAGACTAGACTTGTCTTCTCAACCTAGAAACCTAGAATGGGGCCATTTTGAACCATGGTACCTGGAAATGTCAACTGGTCTAAATTCATGGTTGTGGAATTAAAACAAATCATATCTACTTTGGTTATCAACTTAGTCCAGCATTTTGTTTTGGCCAATCCCTGCTGGAGTCCTGTTTTGTGAGTTTCTTCTATATCTTTCCAACTCTGCTCATTCTCTCCCTCTGCTGATCTAGACAGATGTTTCCTCGTGGAGCTGGATACATTCCCTATTCCCTGGCAGGAATCTCATTAGATGGGAAACTTGGAAAGATTTCTGAATGATTGATAAGTCACTAGTGTGGGACGTATGGATCGTTTATATCAATAAGGCGTTATTGTTTATTTGGGAGCGAGTTTTCAGAACTGTTTTATATGTGTCATCTGCTTCTCACAATAGTCCTATGCGATAGAGGGGGTAGGGTAGCTTCAGCATCACCATTAATAACCGGAAACCAAGGCTTTGGAATGATCTCAGCCAAGGGTCCTTGCCATTCAGCCTTGCTATAGAATCAGGAAGAGTGATGGATAAGAGAATTTATGTGCATGGGCTTTGAAACCAGTTTTGCAAACTGCAGGCATGGGATCATCATCATTCCTAGTTTGTCCATAGGGGGAAAATTAGGAAGCACAGTGTTAGGAATCACACAACTCATACAAGACTGTTGAGGCTGGACCATGTCACATAGCTGGCTCTTAATATAGTATGTTGTTTTCATTATAATGCCTCTTTGCAAAATGCTATTAACCTTTCATGAACTGATGAAAGTGTGTGTGTGTGTGTGTGTGTGTGTGTGTGCGTATGTGTACAAACTAGTGTTTCTTGACTTTTCTCTCAATGATAGAGGGCATTTGTTCTTAGCAATGTGCTCATCTTATATATAATATTTAAGATATAGAATGCATGATCTTGTGAAATGCTGTTTGTGTCTAGAACTTCAGCTATTCCTCTCTGTGTTCTATTTGTATTGACTCTCACATCGGGGAAGGGGTTATAGGGCTTGGGATTTATGATTAAGAGTGTTAGAATTTATAATTGTGTTGGGAATGGCCAACAGAGATGGAGATGTCAGCAGGTGCTGGGTTTTTTTTTTCTAGGCCCATTTTCTGTTTCTTTGTTGCATTCTCTGTCTTGAAGCACACACACACACACACACACACACACACCCCTAGATGGTTAATTCATTCATGTGCAATTAAACTTAGAATGCAGACTTCATGGAGACGACACATAAAAAACAAAAGCTTAAGAGACCTATTAGTGAAGTTCATCAGAGTGCCTGAGGTATAAAGAATCTTTACAGCCTTGACAAAATGTATTTCTAAGTGTTCTTTGTTTAACCGAGATGTGCTAATACACGCTGTATTGTATTTTAGTGTTCTTGACCTTTTAATTAAAATCCCTTGAAATGAAAGCTTTAGGAGATGACTTAGATGTAGTCGAAGTTACCAAAGATGATTGTTTGTTAAGATAATGCCAATTTTGCTGTCAGTTTTTGACAACCACACTTGCTGTTTCTTTCCCTAGAGGGAGGGAAAGAAATGTTTTTTTTCCCCCTGCAAGATTTTATACAGTTGCACTAGACTTTATATGGATTTGCTGGATTCCTAAGCAGAAAGATGTGTGTAAAAACACATGTTAGCAAGCACATCTTGGTGTAGCATTAGACCAATGAACCTCCATTGACCAAAGTAGGAAAGGATACAGCAGCAGCACAGCTCTCTTGCTTAGAATCCTCTCGATGGAACCTGACAAAAAGCAAAGAATGTATTTCAAAGAGCATCTCTGTGTGGGCCAAAGACTGGGACCATCTATCTATCTAATTTCTGGTCTGCTTAAGATGAAAAGCTCTTGGTGGTAGACATTTCTCTTTGAATAAAAAAGAAACCCCCTCGGTGAACTCTGTTGCCACCGTGTTTTCTTGTGAGGTGTTCCTTACAAGAAAGTTTCGGGATTCATCAATCTGTTCTGCCTCTCCTACTCACCTTGATCAGTAATGCTCAGATCTCCTAGTTCATTTACAAGGGAGACACTTGTTTATTCAGCTTGTTGCTGGTAAAGGAAGATGTCTTACATGGGTACACTTCAGATGAAAGTAGTGATGCTTCTTAGAAATGGACACGTGAATGTGCTTAAACAAAAGGCTTACCTCTCCCATGAAATTGCCATGTGATACTTACCCTAGGAAGAGAGGTGGCCTTCAGCCTGACTCTGAAACTCCTCTCAGACATGGGTCATCTTCTTTGATGGTGCTTTTTAATTCCCTTAAATTCCAAGCAGACTGCTGGCCCTGTTTTGTTATCATGCCAGACCTTCCCACTGTGCACGGTTCTCATTAGAGAGCTCTTTCTACAGTCTATGCAGAATGCACTTAGGACATTTTCTGCTTTGGCGTTCTGAATCTGCAGCCCACTCTACTATTTGCAAAGCCATTAGCATGTGATTTTTCTTTCATTTCTTTTTTAAAAAATAAATGACCACCAAAAGAGATTTCAGAACAAAATGACCCCCGAAGGCTAGATTGACAGTATTCATCGCTTTACTGCCTGTCTCCAGATACCATCATAACCGTATTTCAAGAGTTGTGCTTGCGTGGTCGTTACGATGCAGGGGATGAAGTCAGACCAAGAGTGGGACTTGCAATTCTTTGCTCAAGTTCACGGAAATCTGAGTGCCCTGATTTGTCATCCCTAATATCTGGGTTGGTCTGATGTTTTAACAGCATTGCCCATTCTCTACATCAGGGGAATGTACATTTCTGCAGTACATTCAATAAAGTTCTTTGGCTCTGAGGAGCGCTCAGTTGGTGGAGGAGGTCAGATGAAGCCCAAGAGCCTTCCAGTCCCATGACAGCATCAGTATTTTTTTTGTCTGTTCCAAATACCGAACTTGGTTCTTTTTTTTCCCCCTTCACCACTACACTTTCTCCAAGGCAGTCGATCTTTGGGAGTCCAAAGGACAAAGGGATTGAAGGCGGCACGGGTCAAAGAAAATGCGAAGCCATCTCTGTTCGGAAGGGGACTGCTACCATTCTAGATGGCTCACACCACACCAGTCAGAAAGCAGAGGCTTCTCTCCAAAGTCATTCATGTGCCTTTGTGTTGACACATGGACTCATCATCGGGGCACCTCAAAAGCACTGGAGCCCATCGTTCCCGACGGGGGGCGGGGGGGGGCTAGATAAAGTGCTATTGGAAGACTCTGCCTTTCCTTCTTAGTCTCAGACTTCTGCCCTTTCGGGCTCCAGAGAGAGGTTACGGCTATCTGCAGCCCCTCATGGGAGTAACATACATTTCCAAACAAGAAGGATGGGAGTCACATTCTTCTCATAGAGGACCTTGAATGGGGTGAGGGAAAAGGCATCCGGGAGAGCTTCTGGGAGAGGGTAATGCTTCAACTGAAGCTTTAAGTGTCAATAAGGATTTGGGATGTAAAGGACAGGGAATTCAAAGAAAGACCTTTCAGGCCTAGGGAGTAAGCAGCATGTGCGAAAACCCAGGTGGCGCTATAGAACCGACTTACAAAGATGCATATGATAAAAGACCCGACCTCGCGGAGCTCACAGGCAGTCAAATACATCTTCTGAATTGCTTTCCCACTGGCGAAGGTGACTTTGTCATGATGTACGCAAGTTCAAGCCTTGTGCCCCGGGCCGGTTTCAGGAACATGCCACCTTGCCCTCATAGGGCGCCCCGCACGGAGGAGGGCCAGTCCTTGCTTTAATGCCCTGTTGGCGTCCGCTTGAGAATCTTAGTAATTTTTAAACAAGGGATCCCGTGTTTTCATTTTGTGCTGGGCCCCACAGATTATGAGGACAGTCCCGTTTGTATCCCATATTACTTTAACAAGTCTCAGCCCGAGGCGAAGCAAAAATATCCAGTGCCCCTTTTTATATCCTTCTGTCTTCACCATGCCCCCCCCCCAGCTCCACCCTAGTGTGGGAAGGCTCAGATAAACTCATTCCTCCCCAAGTTTAGAGGGCTTAGAAGATGCAAGAACTGTGTGCCGGGGGTTCCGTTTCTAAAGCAAGGTGTTTATCGCAGCAATAGCCGCAACAAAAGCAGCGTTTGAACTGTGCTGTTTACAGAACTCATTCTTGCATATTAGTCCCTGCATGAGGCATAAGCAGTCTGATGATTTCTGTGCTCTGCTCATCAAAGGTAAATAAACAAGCTCGATGGATCTGCGTAGCTCCCTAAAACAAGCATGCCCATCCTCTGTCCCATGGAGGCCAAGTACCCGGGCTCGGCATCCAGCAGTTTAGGTGGTGGCTGTAGGAGGCCTCAGCCCCCCCTTCCTCTCTTGCCAGCATCGAATTAAGGTGGAGATATTCTTTTATTGAGGTAAATTGGTTTATAACATTATATAAAGGTGGAAAATTTGAATACTGAGGCATACAAAAGGAGGAGTTAGTGTCAGGCTGAGGGACCCCATTCATCTTGTGGGCGTCCAAGCCAACTCGCCCAAAGATGTACAGACCAGACTCTCCTCCTCCTGAGCATCATCATCATACCAGCTGTCTGACCAGCACCTCTTTTCATTATCTATAGTCCAGTCTTTCAGAGAAGGAAAGCTGGTTCGCTCTATTATTTTAGCTAGATATACCTAAAATGAAGTATAAAATCTTAATGTGTTACTGAGCTC
This sequence comes from Callorhinus ursinus, assembly GCF_003265705.2. NCBI lineage: Eukaryota > Metazoa > Chordata > Mammalia > Carnivora > Otariidae > Callorhinus > Callorhinus ursinus. Next base: position 1,395,620 of record NW_027397095.1, read on the forward strand.
CAGTTGAATTTAAAATTGACCTTTCTTCACTTGTGCTATATAAGCCTTATAAAAAAAAGGGATTTCTTGATGTTTTACCCAGCTTACTGTATGGAGAAAAGATTTGTCTCCTTGAGACATCAAGAAACTTCTTCAGGGAAAAGGAATTTCTTCTTAATAGCTTTGGAAGAATTGAGAGAAGGCTTAAGATGAATGGGAGAAATTAGATTTAACAATCATGTATGCACTTTAAGCCCAAAAACTATACCACTTGTCCCCTCACCTTCAAGGAGACGTGGGGAAGGGGGGCTGGTGATCAGAGAAAATTCCAGTAATAGGAAGACGTTTATTTTTGTGGGCACAACACCAGGTTCAAGTAAACCTGGCAGCAGGTGATAAATATCACAGAGGTCTACTCATTCCGTCCCCTTTAGGCTTTCTATGTGCTGGGCATTGTGCTCTGGTCTATGGAATACAAGTGAATATAATAAGGTCTAGGTCTTGGCTCTGAATGCAAAGTCTTAGGTGGGGAGATCAACATGTGCCCAGTTGGGACATCTGATCGCAGCTGAGCTCATCTGACTCTAGTTAAGAACTTAGATTTCTAATTCAAGGCTCAGGGGCAGGACCCTGAGGAGCAGTGGCAAGGCAATTGAGAAGAACTAAAATTCTGGCCGGGAAGCCAAGACAGGAACACAGGCAAGATAGAGTGTCAGGATGGGCCAGGATGACTGGAAGTAACCCAGGTATGTGAATCACAAGAAGTTACCAAAAGCCCAGTTACTGCAACCAGGGTAAAAAGTCAGAGCAGGACTGGAGGCCCAGGGAGACTTGACCCTGAGCGCTGGGCCTCCTAGGAGCTTCCCTAGCTTTGGAGATTATCCTGAAGCTAGGCAGGGCTGGCCTACCAGAAGGAGTTCTAAGGAGGGGTTGTCTATAGTCACTCAGAAAATAGTGGTAATGAAATCGAGTGAGTTTAATTGTGGGGGCAAAGCTAAAAAATGTTAATGATTCCTAGAAGACTGAAAAAAGAGGAAGTTATCTCTGACAGTTTATAAATTGTGCCACTTAAACTGTTGGTTAGTTTGGAAAAACGTGTCCTCAGAAATCCTGATTTGAGTGGTGACTCCTCAAGTAACTGAGGCAGTGGGATATTAGAGAAACCTCATCTAACTAAGCACTGAACTGATCTGTAGGAATAGAGAATGTTCCAGACTTTGAGAAAGCTGCCTTTTTAAGTAGTTTCTGTTTTCAGTCTCAGAGAAGGTATACCTAATGCCTAATTACCTTGCTTTAACTTCAAACCATTTATCTTCTCCCAGTTCACACATTTCTCGATACTACTAAGGTCTAAATTGTCAGTACATTTCTCTTCAGGCACATTTAAGGATTTGTCATAACATGATGGAGAGCCATATTTTTAAACTGGGGTCCTTTAAAAACTGTATCAGCTTAGGGTTGATTTTGTACTTACACTTCAGCATACAGAAATGGAATTTTGTTGGTGTGTGTGTTGGAAATGGCTCTTATTGCCTTCTGAGTTTAAAAGAGAGAAATCAAAATTACTGAAATAGTAAACTATGAAAAATGGCCCTAGGCACTGCCCATAGGACTCTTGCTCCATGGAATGTACTTGAGTCCATGTACTATATAGATGATGATTGTTTATTCCAGATGCTTATGAGAGAGCTAGCCCACCATTCTTCATATGGTAGCTGTTTAGGGAAATAGTAGTATTCTAGCACATAATGTGCATTTCAAAGCGTTAAGATAATTTATATTACTTGTAATATAACCTTTTAAAAACAGATTTTTCCATCCGTAAGTATTTAGATACATGAGATAGTAAAATTTTTACTGTTTTTTTTTTCTTTTTGAAGATCTGAATGAAAGATTACACTTCCCTGGATAGTTTTCGTGACAGTCTATCTTCTCGGACCTAAGCCAGGTTGTTCAGAATAGAAGCTGGAAATTTTCTCTTGCCTCACCCCACCTTGACTAGGCATTGCAACATGAACTTGGAATTGGGACCACGTGTGACCCTTATCCATTTATTTAATATCTAATCCTAGCAAAGCATAAGCAGACTCTTTGCCTTTGTAGTTTTTCATGGCTATGACCACTTTATGTGAATTACCGCAAGGGAAGGACATGGTCCCTGACAGGCAGATAAAGGATAGTCTTTCCAAAGGACGTTGTTCCTGAGGAATGTAATAGCTTTTTAAGTGTTCCTTGCTTCTTTTGATTATACCAGTTGCTTTCTGGTTGGAGTAGCCATATGTGTTTTAACTACTAAGTTTTGGAAACGTTCTAGGATCCACGCATGGGATTCTTCTCAGTTGGCATATTTTAGGCTGAAGGCACCATTTTGTTGCCTGTGGATACACAGGGGCTTGGTTCGGTTAAACACACACTTATTAAATGGCCCCCTTCTGTGTCAGACTCTGAGGTAAATACTGCGACATAAAGACGAGAGATACAGTTCCTAGCCTCTAGGGGTTCACAGTCCAGTGGGGAAGACAAATGGATAAATAGGTATTTTCAATATATCATGACAGATTCAGGGGGAGGAATGCAATGGATACCATGGGAGCCAGTACGGAGTCATCGTTTCTGCCTCTTGGAATCTGTTCTACTTACTACTCACCAGATGGATTTTTAAGTCTTCCCTAAATTAGACTGGGAAGCCATGAGCATCTTCAGCCACGCAGTAGCCGACGTTTTATCATAGGGAAGAGTATTGACAGTGGAGATGCTGTGGAGATCGGGTACATTTAGGCTCTGGGATGCCCAAGGCCACTGTGGAGGCGGGTCTACAACCCCGATTTAGGTTTGTGGTCTTTCTCTTCCACAGGGTGGGGAGGAACAGATAATGAGTGGAAGCAGGAGGAGGAAGGGAATGGGAGAAAGCCAGAGAGGCACTGGGAGGAAGGAGTTGAGAAAATAAAGAGGCATATGGTCCACTCTTTCTCCCCTCTACCCCCCATCTACCAGCCTTAAAGCCTAAAAAGGTGACTGACCCCGGTATAGACTTCATATATTTTCAGTAAGTTGTATTTAGCCGTCTACTCCTTCCATTCCTTCTTAGCAAATTTCACACAAACGACGAGGCCTCCTTTGTGCTTAGGGACATTCTCAAGCACTTACGTTTTTATCCTGGAATTCACGGGCCTTGCTCTGTTCTGTGTTTTATTGCCTTCAGCTTACTTCCTGTTCTCTTGATTAAAAACTAAAGCCTCTGTAGAAATGATAAGAAGCTAACACTGGAGCAGACACCAAGCATTGCTTCCCAGGGTCCACACCCTGTCCAGGTGAAGCGAATCTAGGGCACTCGGGATTCAAAGCCCCAAACGGAACCAGCTTTGTGCACACATTGCTTTAGAGGCTTTGCCTTTCTGCCTTTTCGGTGGAGTTATTTAAATAAGTTTAGAGCTGTTTGTTTATTTTTTTCTTTCATTCTGCTGCCTCATGTGCAGAGAGAGGAGAAGCTTCCCATATCAGCTTGGTTTAAATGATGCTAAAAGGGATACATTTGCTGGCACTTATCAGGGGACTGACTGAAAATGATCACCTCCGACAGCCCAAGATGGACCAGCTCTTTCTTCTTCACCTCCTGAGGGTCAAAACCCTCTCAACTTTGTTAACAGGAACTTGCAGGGACAAGCCTACCCAGCTTATCTCATTCCAAATGAACACTTTAATTCACCAAAAGCTTACAGGGAGGCAACGCAGGTTTATAGAAGAAATACCATATAAAAGCCTCTCAGAGGTCCAAGGCAATGAATGATCTAGCTCTGAAGCTAGAGATTGTTGGTTTTCCACCCAAATATATAGGCCGGTAGTATTGTGAGCAGTCTACAGTTGCAGCCTGAGGGGTTGTGTGGAAAATTGCAGTCCATAAAAGGATGTACCCAGGGTGCGGAGAGGGTATTCTGAGTTTGGTGACTTAGGAAAAAATATGAGGAAAGTTTGCTCGGATGTAGGACTTGAGGCATATTTATTAAGAGCATCAAGGTTTTTATTTCACAAGAAGGTATGGCTAAAATTAAATTGATGTATGTCATAGCAGTGAAGAATTCAAAAGCACTAGAATATGCAATTGCAATAGAAATTCACATACTGAAGGGTTTTGGGTTCTCATTAAGCCCTTAAATTTCTTAATAGAAATTACATGCGTATGCACAGACTTGTTAAGTGTAATAAGTTTTTCTTCATATATATTTTGACGCACATATTTAATATTGTAGCAGGGTGTTCAATTTTGGGATTTAATTATACCCCTTTTTAAAACTCCCCAACTTATTATAATGGGTACCGTGTTTTAATTAAAATGCATTGTCACCAAGTTCCAATGATAAATGTCTCGGAGAGGCAAATCATCAGATTGTAAGGTCAGCTTCCTTTGATGCCAGGAGTTGGCTTTGTTTTGGGGGGCGGTGATAACTCGGGATAATCATAAACCAAAAGATTATCATTATCATTTTATTATATTACTCTAGTTAAAGAGAATCCATCAAAAGGAAGATTACATTTGGCAGCCCTTTGCATCATGGCCTCTTTTGTCACAGCGAAATGTGGCTCCCTCCCCTAGTGTGTAGAAAACAACCCAGGACACTTCTGGCAGCTAGCCATGGAGTCTTTCCTGGCTTTGGCAAGAACAGATGGTTTTGGGGTCTGTTGTTCACATTTGATTTCCATGTTACAAATTTTGAATGAAGTCTTTACTGAACCCTTTGTCCTGCAGTCTGCAGCTCCTCACATCAGGGGGCAGCTCGGCGCCGGTCCCGACATGCCAATTTGACACCCGAGTTCTGCCATTTATCTGGAACTTGGAGTCCCCCTACCTCTGGCCCTCTGCTGGAGGGAAGCAGTAAGTGTGGGTATACTGCCCTCCCGTGTCCGGCTCGGGGAGGTGCGGAGGAGCAGGATCGCCGAACTCCAGGAACCAGGGGGAGACCAGCACGTGAGCCCTCACTTAGCACTTGGGGGCAGCTGGGGAGGCGCCTGTTGGAATGCCAGATCCTTATCAGAACATGCTAGTGCTGAGTGCCCTTGAGTGCCGCCATGGTCCGTGGACTTTCAGCTCTGGGAAGCCCACCGCCTTCGTTGTCTTGCTCGACACATGTTTATTGAGCATCTACTATGCCTTCAGTTTTTAATTCGACAGATATTTATTAGCACCTACTAGGTGCTAGGCCCTGTTCTCTGTAGCTAGGGAGACAGCAGCGAACACGATGCAGTGACAAGGGGGTGCCTGGGGGGCTCAGCCGGTTAAGCATCTGCCTTCGGCTCAGGTCACGTCGGGCTCCCTGCTTGGCAGGGTGTCTGCTTCTCCCTCTGTACCCCCCTTCATGTTCTCTCTCTCGCTCACTCTCTCTCTCAAATAAATAAATAAAATCTTAAAAAAGAAAGACGCAGTGACAAGGACAAAAAAAATCCTGGCCTTAACAGAACTGAAATTCTATTGGTGGGGCCGGGGGCTGACTGAGGGCAAAGAGACAGCCAACAAGGAAATCATGAAGGAACGAACAGACAGATGGATGAAGGAAAAGAACGAACAAGGCAATTTCAATTTTATGGTAGGTGCTACGAAGAAAAAGTAAAGCAGGGCAGAGGTAAAGAGGGCTGGGGGTGGTGGTGACAGGTAGGGTGGTGAGGAAAGCCTGGCCAAGAAGGGAGTGTTTGGAAGGAGAGCTGAACGAAGTGAGGGAACGAGTCATTTGGAACGCGCTGAGGGGGCTGAGGCATGAGAGGGGGAGAGACCATCTTAAATACTCACAGCTTCTTCAGTGGTGGAGGTACCGCTAGAGGACATGCTCCCGGATTCCAAAACCAGTGTTCTTCTCTGTGAGCTCTAGCTACGTAAAATAGCAGGGGGAAAAATGGTTATTGAGCTTCTTCCCTATACCAGGTAGATGGCTCGACCCTGGGTCAGGAAGAGACACACAAACATGAATTAAGGTGACCGCCCTGCTGTGCAGAGGCCCAATGTCCAAATGTTTGTGTCTGACAGGTATCTTTGGCATGGAAGAGTCGGCAGTCACCCGCATGAATGGCACGCTGATTGCTCCAGTATGGCGTTGCAGTCCCGTGGTGCCTGGGACTAGACGGTTGAGTGTCGGGTGGCCTTTGTACCTCCGAGGATGGGTTTCCGGGGTAGCCGCAGCAGCGGGGCGCTTGCTGTTTCTGCCCCTACCTCCCCAGCCCTGCCCAGCACAATGGCTGCTCCTTGGATTCCGTGGTGGTGGGGACGGCTGTGTTGGCTGGCTTTGAAAGGAGCCAAGTCAGGGGGACTCTGTGGAGGGAAGGTCTCTGTTATTCACAGAGTGGTGGGGTGATGCTCAAAGGTCATCAGATTCAGAGACAGGGTCAAAGTACTAATGAGCTGGAACCCTCATCCACATGGCAGGGCAGTCCCCGAGGAGAGACAGAGGCGATGGTTGCCTTTGTGGAGAGCCCGCCCCACACGCACTTTCTGGCATGCCCTCTGCCCTCCCTGCTCTTTACCTCCCGACTCCTGTTCCTTTCATGGAACTATCTATACTATGTGGTTTGGCCTAGGTTCTGTCTTCAGAAGAATTAGTCTCTCTTTCTCATTTCTTTTCACATAATGGTTCCAAGATTGGGTGGGAGGATTTTTCTAGTTGACCGTTAAGGCCCGATGCTCATCTCTCTCAAATCTATTATCATATGTAGATACGGTGTCATATCTGACAGCATAATTACGGACACGAGTGCAAACACACCAGTAGGTGCGTTGTAGGGGTGTACTAGGTGACTGCTTTAGCATCTGTTTACCTCGGGTTTTTTTTACTACCAGAGGAAAATGTGGGTTTTTTTTGTTGTTGTTCGTTTTGTTTTCTTTTTTAATGAGCATTTTCAGAGTACAGAAATTTCTAGCGGAAAACATGTCCTTTTGAAAGATAAGTATATTTCATCTGCGACAATAACGTACCCTTTCCTCTCCCCACCACTGACTCAGAGAATGACACATGTGACAATCAAAAAATGAGAGTTTGAAGTGAAATATGATGAGTATAATCTGAGGTCAACTTTTAGTATGGCCCGTGTGAGTGTAATCAATCTCCTGAGGAAATGATCACCTCCTCTTCCCGGGGAGAGAAATGTTCCATGTGGCTGGTGGGAGGGGAAAGAATTCTTTGCCTCTGGTGCTTGCTGCTATCGAGGACCACTTTGCTACATGTACTTCTTTCTCAGGGCTTTCAGATTCATTCCCATCCTCTCTCCCCGCTTCCTCTTCCTCTTTCCCCCTCGTAAATCAGCCGGTATATCCCTTTTTTTTTTTTTTTTTTTTTGCGGATCTTTACTTCCTCCACGTCTTTCAGCCAACTGACTCCTCATTTATCAGTTGGCAACTAATTGCACACTGATGACCCTAGCCTTCTCCCGGCCCTGGCTTGGAGGTGGGGGAGCGGCACTCACTGACCTCATTTCATTGTATATCTTGCATCAGCACTGTTTGGGAAAGAAGTGATAGCCTGGGGGAGCTTAAATAAAAACAGTAGTTAACCAGGAGTTTCCCCAAGTTTTCAGCTGACTGAGAAATTTCCCTTCCTGGAAATTCTCCACTAAGTGCTCTCTACTCTCGTTTACCACCGTCTTTGGTAAAGTTGAAGGATGGCAAAAGGATCCACGTGTGCTGATTTTAAAATGATAATAGCTTATATTGGCACGGTACTTTCAAAGCCTGTTTGTGCCTGTCTTATTTTTCTCCCATGAAGGATATGGGATCATCGCCGTTTGATGGTGAGGCAGCAAGACAGGGGAAAGCATTGCAGACTCAGAATCAGAAAACCTGGTCTCGGTTGGTAGTCCATGGAGGTGACAGATGTCCCTTGAAGACTCTGGAAGTAGGTTGTTCTCTGATAATTAAACTTTAAACAAGATGCAATAGATCAAACCAGAGAGATGTCACCGGGAGGTAGTAACGTTGTTAAAGAAGTGATATGTCAATGAGAACAGAAGCTGGAGAGAGTAACTACGACAGAGCCCGTCCAGCTCTAAGGCCATGGGTGTCAAAGGGCCACTTCCTATGGCAGCTTTATCTTCATCGTGGACACCTGATGCCACTGAAATTTTACATGATTTCACTAACTCACCTGGTTATGATTCCAGGCCCACCCATCAACCTTCTGATTATAATTCATCCTTTTCATGTAGCTTGTCTGTGGAGAGCGTGGCCAGAGAATGTGAGAATCTGGTCCCCCTAGTAGTAATAAATCACATTGCAAGTCAGTACCCAGGCATTCTAATTATTTATGCCACTTTCTTGGGAGCTTTAAAAAAAAAAATTTTTTTTTTTTTTTTTTTTGAGTAAGCTCTACAGTCAACGTGGGGCTTGAACTCATGAGGATCAAGAATCTCATGCTCTACTGAATGAGCTGGCCAGGTGCACATCTTGGGGGCTTTTTTTTTTTTTAAGCATGAGTTAGATGAGCACCTAGGACGCTGGCAAAATCAGATTTCTGGATGGGCAAAATTGACCAAATTTTAGACCATGGTAAATTTGTCAAAGTGAAGAATCCTCATAGTAGCCGCCTGGTCCCGTTGGCCTTCCCTGGTGACATCCTTCCTTATTGCCATGCACACATTCTTTGGAATATCTAAGGATTTTTGTATTTGTAGGCTGTGTAGCCTTGGGCAAGTCATTTCTCCTCTCTGAGGCTCACTGTCTGCCTCTTTAGAATGCTCTGGAATCCATACAAATAAATGTCAGGTGGTAGTGTGGGGGAGGAAGAAAAAGACCAGATTGAGGTTTGACATCAAAAGTAATTTGTTTAAATCATATACCTAGCCGACGGTGGCCCAAAGTAGCATTTGACCCTTACCGTATTCTTCTCTACCAGCGGTCGTGCGCAGGGCAAGAAGGGGCTGTGACGTGAGCTGGGGGTAGGAAGGCAAAAATGGAGAAAGCTCTTGAGCAGGCAAAGGCACTGTAGCTCTTGTTTCAGAGGTGAAACAAGGAGGCTGAGTCCTGCCTGAGAAGAAGGAATTTGTCACTGAGCTTTGGAGAATTGGTAGTAGTGATAGGGCCCTTGGTGCCCTCTCCAAGGATCTGAACAGACCCCTAAATTCAAGTTTTACTTCTGCCCACTGTCTGGGTCTTGACCTAGAGCCCAGGAGCAGAGTTTTTTCCCCTAAATTTTTGTCATGACCTCCCTTTGGTTGCTAGATCTCTTTCCCTGGGAAGCGATCAGCGTTTCCCTTGGACTGTTGCAGATGCTTCTGGATCTTAGGTATATATCTCATCAAAAATCTTTGAGGGCAGAGATATAGTCCTCTTTAACTCCCGAGAGCTAACATAGCACCTGGGAAATTAGTAATGAAAGCCTAAATCACCGACTTACCAAATGAAGATCTCTTTGTGAGTGGGTCTGTCCGATCTTCTGCATTCCAAGTCCTGATGATGATAAGAGTAAAACAGAGTGGCCAAGGGTCTTGGAACTGGATCATAGGATGCAGAGAAAGATAGAGCATCTAGCTCCACCTCCACAGTTTACATATGTGGGCACAGAGGCCTGGAAGACTAAAGCCACTTCCAGGGGCGCCTGGGTGGCTCAGTGGGTTAAGCGTCTGCCTTCGGCTCAGGTCATGATACCTGGGTCCTGGGATGGAGCCCCATATCGGGCTCCCTGCTTGGCGGGGAGTCTGCTTCTCCCTCTGCCCCCACCCCACTCTTGTGCTCTCTCTCTCTCTCTCAAATAAATAAAATCTTAAAAAAAAAAAAGCCACTTCCAGATATCATACAGTTAGTTAGTGACAGAGGTAGACCGGAAGCCAGATCAGCTGACTAGGCTAGGCTAGGCTAGGAGTTGTTGAGCAGAGGACCAACCTCACTGCTACTTGGCAGCAGTGTGGGGGCCTTTTGGCACCTACCACTATTCTCTGTTCAAATTTCCTTTGTGCTGGAATGGAAATGGTTAATTGGATTCCTAGAGATTCTTTACCACCTCGTCCAGTGTTTCTCCTGTCTAGAACCAAAGCGTGACTGCCAGAAGGAGTAAAGAGCATCCACAACACGGTGGGAAAAAGATCCAAAAAGTGATTCGTTGTTTCTTAGAGCCACGGGATCCTTGGGAAGTCCCGGAGTGTTCCCTTTCCATGGCTGTTGCTAATGAGTGAGAGAAAAAGGTGTATGTTCCGATATCAGGCTAATGACACACGACTGTATCAGATTCCTGATTTCCTTTGGTCAGTGTTAGCGGCTCCCGTCTACAATTTTATGAGGCTTGGATAGTGTCCTGGACCAGGGATTTGAATGGCCCTAATTCTTTAAGATTATAGGAAATCCTCTAGAAATGGAATTCTGCTGGGATCCTACTGCTTTGTGATCATTTTCTATTGCTTTAAACAGTATTAAGCACCAAGTTATCCATCCAACCTGAGAAAGGAGTTAAATAACCACTTAAAGATAGAGTCCGATGGTAGTCCCTTTGTTTTTGTCCACCTACCAGATAGCCTGTGCGTGCAGTTATAAAATATTTGACTTTGAACTTTTTATTAGTGAAGATAGATGCCTGACTGTGTTTAAAAATCCTATTGGGTTTTCAGACATACTGTATAAGATATGTATTCTTTATTTTGACAGGATTATATTTAAAGTAGCCTTTTGATGAGAGACATTTATCTTTTCTAGATCTTTTCTCCCTGGCGACTTGCTGTAACTTTTTATAAATCAAAGGGCTTATTGATCTATAGATTTCATATTATACTGTGCATGAATGGCTGTTGCTATATTACTGGAGAAACTGCCATATAGTCAGGGTAAAACGTATTGATTTTCATGGACTATAGTATTTGCAGAAAGAACATGTTGAATTTTAATTTCCTGAGAATGTCAACTCGCCTTGCCTGTCAAGAAATTAATCTGGGACTAGTGTTTACTGATGTGATATCAGTCTCACATACTTGATCAGACATCATGTCATCTTATTACATCGATATCTTTCAGAGGCATAGCCAGCTCTTATATTCAGAATCTCATCTCTCCTTTTGATGGTGTGCACTTCACAGTAAGGAAGCAACCAGCAAATGCAAAAACCAGTACCTGGCCCACAATAGGCATTTCATTTTAGATATCATTTATTGAAATCTTATTAATGCCTGGTGTGGTACCAAGCTATCCATCTATATTTATATCTATCTATCTATCTATCTATCTATCTATATCTCATTTAGTCCTCAAAATAAATCAATCCCGTGAGGTTGGTCCTACCATTTCCCTTTTGAAGGTGAGAAACTGAGGCTCAGAGAGGTCATGTAACTTGCCCATCATCACACAGCCTGTAACCCATAAAATGTGGGTAGAGCTGTGGTTTGGACTTGGTTCGCCTGACTCTGGAGTCTACTTAGCTGTCCCGCGTCTGGCCAACAGCCTGGAACTGGCTTTGAGGTATTTAAATCTACCCTGTCTCTGACAAACAGCAAAGACCACCCCACTGCTCCACTTTCCCAGCCAAGGGAGGAAGAGAGAATCACACCTGGCGGGAAGATCTGTGCTCAGGCAGTGCTGGAAGCAGCCGTCTACATCTACAAGTAAAGGTCCCCAAGGGAAGTTGCTCTCAATGACGTTGCATACTGGTATGGGAACCTGAATTTCAGATGGAACCACCTCAACAGTTCCTACAGATATACCGTTTCCGCCAGGGAAAGACCCAGTGGTTACTTTAAAAGCAGTATAAAGACCAAAGCCCTTATGCAATGAGGAATGATTGTCCAGAATAGGCAAATCCATAGGGACAGAAAGTAGAGGAGCGGCTGCCTAGGCTGGGAGAGGAGAGCGGAGAATGGGGAGTGCCTGCTAATGTGTATAGGGTTTCTTTTTTGGGGTGATCAAAATGCTCTGGAACCAGACTGTGCTGATGGTTGGGCATCTTCGTGCATACACCAGAAACCACAAAATTACACACTTTAAAGGGGGTGAATTTTATGGTATGTGAGTTATAGCTCAGTTTTTTTTTTTTTAAAGAAATATTGTAACATCTGCCTAGAGCATCCATGTCCTTGGGGGTTCTCAGTGCTCTGGGATGCCATTTGTGGCCTATGACTTTTGACCAAGCAACAGTGGGTGTTTTTGAGATCAGCTTTGCCCGGGAGCTTGTCAGCATGGGCTCCTGGTTACCGATGGAGTTTTTTAACTCCCTGATTACAAATTTCCTATGAAAGTCACAGAACCAGTTTGGATCCCTGCCTCTCTGCAGGATACTCAGGTAAGGGCTGTTTTTTTCTTTTTTTCCTTAGAAGAAATGTAAATAAAGTGTAACTCCCCCAAATAACTTGATTTATCTTGAAGTGCAGCAATTTGCTACATGTGCGTTTTTCAGAAAGCACTAATCAATTCCAGGTCAGAATCAGTTACAGCGCCCCACAAATTGATAGTGAGGTCTTAAAAAGGCTCAGCAGCTTTGGAACGTTAAATTCACTTGCTGTAAATTTGGAATAAGAACATAAAGAATCACTTTCCAGCAAGATGATGAAAATTCATCATGTTCATTATGTGTTTCTTCAGAAGCACACTACATTAATTTTCCAGCTCAACTAAGTGGAGGAAGTAAGGTTTCTTGTTACTGAAACGTTGCTCTGATGTTTAGAGAGGCGGTCCAATTCCATTAATGAATCCAATCTGCTCTGACTTGCGATACTGTTTAATGTGTCCTAAAAACCCTAATGTTGGGAAGTGTCATACAAACCAGTATCAGGGGTTTTTCCCCCCCCTTAAAACAAGGCCCAGTTGTTTATAAAACTGCGTTTTGTTTTCCAAGGATCCAAACGCTTACAGTCAGCTCTCGGTTATCCACATTAATGGAGGTACGCAGAGGTGTGGCCCTTCTGAAAATAATCTCTCTTTGCCTCTGGGGTATGTCTTGGTATTCACTTGACTCTGGAGGATGCATCAGAACCGAAGGAAGGAGGAAAACGAAGAGGTTCCTCTGGTCAGCATCTCCCCAAAGCCCCCTTCAGGTACCTGTCCCACTCTAGACTGTGCTGGAGAACAATAGCGTCGCCGCTGAGCCCAAAGAAGCCTTCTGCCAGCGAGGTGCAATAACGAAGTGTTGCCGGGGCACCTGGGTGGCTCATTCGTTAAGCATCTGACTTCGGCTCAGGTCAGGATCCCAGGTCATGATCCCAGGGTCCTGGGACCGAGCCCCGCATCGGGCTCCCTGCTCGGCGGGAAGCCTGCTTCTCCCTCTCCCACTCCCCCTGCTTGTGTTCCCTCTCTCGTGTGCCTCTCTCTGTCAAATAAATAAATAAAATCTTGAAAATAAAAAAAAAATTTAAAAAACCAACAACGAAGTGTTGCCATGGTGAAAAGGCCCGTTGCTCAGTTGCAGGCCAGCACAGAGAAGTGAAAAGAAAGCTCAACTTTGTTAATAAGAACTTGAAAACAAGGTAACCCACCCCGGGATAGTCGAGCCTTACCGGCGCATGGCTCCAGGCCCTGTAAAGCGCAGCTTTCCGGCTCACCTTAGGAACCCCAGAAAGCTTTGCAAATCTACGCTGTGGTAGAATCGCTCCACACCACCTGAAACGCAGCCTATGTTCCTGTGAGTGGGGCCAGCTGTCAAACCGCTCCTAAGAACACAGTCCAGAAGTGCGGATCAGGAAGGGGAGGGGGCACCTAGGCTTCCTGTGGTCCCAGCACCTCCAGGCCCACGGCCCCTGGCTCGGGCCTCTGTCTGCTCGGGCTCTCCTGACCACGCTGAGTTCTGGGACACCTGTTCCATGAGCACGTTGTTTTGGCCGGACGTCCGCTGTGGATGCACAAGCCTCTCTGTCCACCCTCTGTCCACCTGACCCTTTGGCATCTGCCGGCCTCTACCGGCCTCCTGAGTTCTCAGGGCTAGCCTCTGCTAATCTGCTTCCATGCTGTCAGAGTTGAAAGCTTTAGCAGCCTGTGTGCATAGATGTGGCACCTATTCTTGTGACAGAGCTCCGTTACCATGGCAACGAGGTGCAGAAAGTCTATATGATAGGCATCCAGTCTCAGTCTCTCTGGTCATTCCTTGGTTGTCAGTGCTAATGGGAGGGAGCAGAAGCATAGGCAACCTGATGGAGCTGAGGACCCAAAATTCATTTGTGTTTGATGTTGGAATGGGCGCACACCATCCCTCGGGCAGCCATAGATGAGCAGAGACGGCCGTTAAGTCTGGTCAGGACTTGCGTTGTATAGGGTAAGGTGCGAGGGGAGGGGACGAGAAGAGGAAACGGGGACAAGGAGAAGACTAAGAGGCAGAGAGAGGGGGATAGTGAGGGGCAGATGGAATAGAACATGTAAAGAGACATGCTGAGAGGTGCAGTGTTTCCGTGAATTAAAAAAGGCGAGCGCTGAGCACTTCCAGAGGTAGCTGGCCTGCTCTGCTGGGCTCTGCTTTCCCTTCTGTTCATGAAATGGAACGTCAGATTTGCATTTCTATCACCATTTCAAGCTTGATTATTCTAACAAGTGCTCCTCAGATAGATAGCCACCTTTTTATTATACTTTCCATAGAGATGAAATTTAGCAAGTGGTAGTAATTACGGTGAAGGTCCCAGCCTCTAGCAGAGCATGTGAGCTCGCAGGGTACCTGATTAGCCGTGCTGTGGCACTGGTGCCCGGCCAGGGGCTTAGGGCTAATACTTTGTCTCCCACAGAGAAGATGGAAGGGAATATCTGGGGTCATCCATAAGTAGGATCCCTCTGGTAGCATTTAGGGTTGTCTCTTCTCAGAGCAATTGCTATTTTGGGAATGGGCTCACTGATGAATCACTGGTTTGCATGATTCATGGAGGTCTTTGCAAATGACAGTGCTTCTGACCCAAAAGGAATTATGAATTTCTGTTCTCGGAAGTACCGGGAAGATTAAAGCCCCTGGGAACCCTAAATAAGCTGGTAAAGGCATAGGAGAGGTTGGATTTCACACCAGGCAGGAAATGCCTTTAGGGCGAGAATCATGCCTGATTCTCTTCTGGGCTCTCGGAACCGTTAGTACAGGTGCCTGGCACAGAGCGTGTGCTCATGTGCTCAGGGATGGAGGCTAAACAGGTAAGGGGAGCTTTGCACTATTGCATTTTCTTAGCCTTGTCCAGTTCCCTTCTGCACCTTCCTGGGGGCACGTTTACGCCCAGCTGCTACTTCATCAGCCTTGTCTGAAGGTTTCAGAAGAGGAGTCTACTTCAATATATCACTGTGGCCAAAGATCTGGAGCTCCCCTTTGCAAACAGAAGAAGTCAGCTAGTAGAGAGGGTGGTGCAAGTCATTTTCTCAGTTTGTCGAAAAAGTGCTTTATTGGTCTCCTGTCAGCCTGGCCTTAAAGTCATTTCATGGAGTCCCCCGTTGCCTCATTCTGAGCCGTGACACCTGGCCCAGCCCTGGCCTCTGTGATCCTGGCAGTGTAGCCAGCCAGCTGTGACAGTCGCCATCTGGCCTGGTCTTTCGCTCTTCCTGCAGCAGGACCGACTAATGTGACAGGGAAACATTCCCATTACAGTCTTGTGGATGAGGCAGGCCAGTGGGTTTACTTTTGAAGGGAAGGAAATGAGACTGAGAGAGATTTCCTTCTAGCCCATGTTGCCAGAGAACTTTCCATCAGTGAGGCAGTTGGAAAAGAATAGGGAGCTACCGTTATACATGCCGAGGATCGATTCAGAGAGAAAAACAATAAAAGATACGGAATTAAAAAGGAACAAAATGTAAGGCTGTAATCGGGGGAGGAAATACAATATCTTTCATACCAAGAACATCATTTCTGCAATAATTTTCAATAAGTCAGTGGGAGCATTGTAATTCCACAGGGCTTGAGATATGAGAAAAATAAATACTTGGAATAAGCCATTATGGAGAAAGGTCCCTGATGAGTTGCTATTCACTACTATAACGCTACTAAAACAGAAATCCTTTGAAATCTTTTTGGGAAGTTTTCATCCAGGTACTCGAGTTCATTTTTTTCCTTTCCTCTGGGGTGCCAACGGCCCAAGTAGACTGTGAGGAGTTTGATCGAAGTGGTGTCGCTACCCATTGATCTCCTTCTAGACCATTAGCAGTAGAACCTGCTTCGTTTTGAGGACATTTCTGGAGGGTGGCTGTCACTGAGACTGCAGTTCCAGTGTTGTCAAAGCAAGTTGGTAGGTAATTATATGTTCCCATAGAGATTGCTTTCAGAGCTGGGTAATTATTGTGAAACTGACTAGCTGGAACTCACAATTAGCTCAGGTCCAGGCTTCCCAGGCCACCAACAACTACCTGTCTTTCAGGCAGGGTAATCTTGGACACAAATTGCTTCTCTTAAATGTTATAAGACACAAAGGCACTTAAATTGAGGTATGGCTGAACTCTCTCCTAGAAAAGCAGAATCTGTTATCAAAACAATTGTACAAATGCAAATATTAGACCACTAAAAAAAAAAAAAAGCCTCCTTGGGGAGGGACAAGTAAGAAGAGGGATGCTCTGAAATAGTTGGGCAGTTTCAAAGTTTAATATAATTAAAACTATTTCTTAAGGCTAAAGAGAAATGAACTTTACTATTGAATAGTTAGGAAGCCATAAACGGCTCTCCTGGCCTCCGAGAAGCATTCTCTTCTTTTCTTTCCCACTTTGCCTAAGTCAGAAAAATGTAGTGCCTCTCCATAGCTTATAAGATCAAACCTCAACTCTGTGGCATGGTGTCTAGGTCCCTTCCCAGTCTGGCTCCAGCCTGCTTCCAGCCCTCCTCTTTCATATGGTCCCCGTAACCATCCCATTTTGTCTATCCACATGGCATTTATGGAAAGGTGCCATGCACAAGATGTTGCTAGGTGCATTGTGATCTAACGCCCTTTTACTTCACTTTGGTGGGGGCTTTATTAGTTCACCATGCATCCTACGTGGGCCCCATTAAACAAAATTATGAGGTGCTGAGTGCTTGGGCTGGGGTTGTAGCAATGGCCTGGGGATAAAGAGGGGGCTAGGATGGAGTGGGAGAGGGAGGAAGATGGACCAGTGAATGAATTTGAGGAAACCCCAGCGAATAACGAAAGTGATGGATGTGATCCACCTCCTGTTTTCGATTTTCAAAAATTTTCCAAATTCCTATGAACTCCCCTAAAGTCATGCAAGATGAAATTGGCTAAGCACGCCATGATGTATTAACACCATGGAACATTGCTTAGCTAGATGGAAATGTGACTGTGAAATAGTGTTATTAGTAATAGCTAACATTGATAGCTTATTATATGCCAGGGACGGTTCTAAGCATTTCATATATATACATATAATCGTGTAACCCTCAGAACAACCTTCTGAGGTGAGGTACTGTCATTATCCTGATTTTACAGGTAGAGAATCCAAAGTACAGAAAGATTAAGTGACTGGCTCAAGGTCACACATCTAGCCAGGATTCGAAAGGATGGATTCTGGCTCCAGAGTTCATGCTTTCAACTACTCTGCTGCAGTTGTCTCAGTACATGAGAAAGAAGATCAGAAAGTCTGTAAACCTAGCTACGTACGTATAGGTACATTGATAAAGACAATTTGCAGTGATACAAATGAATGGATTTAACGTTAAATTCATTCTTCCGTAAAGAAGCTTAAATGCCTAAGAGAAAGGAAAGAGTGAAAATAGTTTAGTGTCATGGAGGTCAAGGGAAAGCAATTTAGGAAGGAGGATATCCACAGTGTCAAATGTCAACTGAGTCAGTAATTAACTTAATAACTTGAAGCAAGTCATTCAGCCTCCTTTGTAATTGTTTCCTTGTCAGTAAAATTTGCTGTTGCCTTACAGCTATCTTTTGAAGATTAATGAGATAACATTAATAAAGTCCTTGTGGTTTCCTTCAATAATAGAGACTTTTTTCAAAATACCATGCACAGTTGCAGACCATTTCCTAAGGGGTAAAACTAAAGGCAGAATATATGTGCGTTTTCCGAATCTTGTGCAGCCGGCTAAGATAGTTTATGTCTTTCAATTCTGGTTGAGTGGCAACATAACCTGAAATGCCTGGGTATTTGGAGGGAGAAAAAAGCAAGCAGGTTGCTTGTTTCGCGCCATGTAGGCAAACCAATTGGTGGATTGACTAAAGTTTTCATTTTTCAGCATCCACGATGGCCAGTCAGCGCCCTTTGACTTCTCTTTCATTCGTTCACCCACACCTATTCATTTAGCAAATGTACATGGAGAGTCTCCTGTGTACCCAGAGCCTATCTAGGTGTTGAATGAGACACGTAGGCTTGCCTCAGAGCACACTCATGCTGAGGAGGTGAATTTGTAAGTCTAGACTGTCATTACACCACAACGTGTACAAATTCAGCATGGGCTTTACACACAATGTACTACTATGGGAATGCCCAGGAGAGAGACCAAGCTAGGAAGGCTGTTGATTCTTTGTCATCGAATCGGAAGTTTGTGTCATTGTTCTCTCTTTCCAGGTGGACAAAATACGAATGGGTTGAAAAGCAGAGACAACAACTGAAATTTCTTAACCTTAGCAACTACACGCACAGCACAGACTTCTAATAACCTTTCTGATGGTTTCGTAGGCAACTGCCACGCAAGTGTTTCCCAGCCCACATTACATTTAGCGCTAGCGAAATTCATATCCAAATAGTCTTCATGTTCCCTCTGATCACGTATATAATAAGTCCAGTGCCCTTGTCACGTTGTTATTATAACTCTTCAGAGCCCCACCTGCTATTTCTTGATTCATCCCCGGCCCCTATTTTGTTATTATATTCACACCAAGCTCTCAGAGGCGGCCAAGCCACCCCACATCGAGAAGACAACCTAGTATTTCCCGGCGACTGTGTCTTTCATGTCTTTGGCTGCTATATTTAACCAAGTTTGAAGTGACCTTTTACACTTTTACCAAGTGAGAGATCATGAGAATGCTGTCATAGGTTTTATGTCCATCTTGCTCTGGTTGAAAAGGACTTGATTATTATCTTAAATTCTCTGTCGTTTGTATGATCTAAAAATCATACCGCTGTTTCAATTAATGTCAATGGCTAAGGGTCCATTACTTGTTTTGTTTCCAAAATATGTATCCGTAATGGAAAACATTATTTGTGTGACTTTGTGTTGGTGGTTGCATGTAATTTGTAGCTCGACAATAAGCAACTAAAGAGGGGGGGGGCATCTGAGGGGCTAGGACCTATTCGTTCTTTTTTCATGACAGCGTCTTTCCCATTTTGCTTTTGGCTCTTTGCCTTGCTTCGTGTAGTCTTCATAAACAAAGGGTACCAGGTAGTTCAGATAGCTCAAGCAATCATCCCAGTATAATTCTCTCATGCTCCAGCTCATTGCTGAAGCTCAGCAGGCCCTCCTGCTTTGGACCCATGTGAGTTTGGGGTGAGGGGAGAAATCATAAATCTGCAGCAGTTAATACGTGTCACCCCAAGATTGGCGGCCTTCGGGAGTGTGCAGACCTTTTCAAAGGAGGGTTTTTGAGAGAGTTTAACAGATAGTCCACTGTGTTCTTCACAAAACAAGCTTTTTACTGCAAATGGACTTTATAACTAGCTCTTACACAAGATAGTTCCAAAGTACTTCTCCCAGCAGGAGAGAAAGTGCTGGAAAGTGCCATGATGAACGAACAAAAACCTGGGACTCGTGGGACCTGACTCTCGGTTTCCTCATCTGTGAAATGACAGGCTTTGATGATCAGCGTGTCTAGGTCTAACTCTGAATCCGACGTGCCTGGGGAGCTTGTTAAAATGTAGATTCTTGGGACCAGTGCCTAGAAACTCTGAATTTATAGGTCTGTGGTAGGGCCCAGGCATCTCTGTGTTTAACAGGCATCCCAGGAGATCTTGATATCAGAGGTTTTCAGACCAGCGATGTCTAGAAGTCACTGAGATACAGGATTTCTAAGCTCCCTTTCAGGCTTAAACCTGTGTAATTCTAATATCAAAGATTTCTAATCTAGGCAATAGAGGCAAATAAGCAGAATTGATAAGAGGAAGCTTATATTCATATTTTCATGCCAGGCTTTTGTGTTCTGAACTCAGACTTCTGGGCATCAGGCCCAGCCAGAAGATGTCGGCAAGGTTGTGGGTCCAGCAAGTATGTTGGAGTCAGGGTTCAGAATCCTACTCTGGGAAGGGAAGGTGAGCACTGTGAGGTCACCGTTCGGGGGCAAGAATTTGGGTCCAAAGGCCTGGGGCAGGCAGTAAGGCATAGACAGGAGGCGAAGGCTACCTTACAGGAATTGGCTGAGATTTGCAATTCAAGTAAGAAGCAGCTAAGGAGGGGTAGAGACTAACAGAGAAGTGGAGAAAGGTGAGTTGAGAATAAAAATAAGAGCTTGGAATGAACTGATGGTCCGTGCATTAGTAAAGAAAGACTGTGACTGTCAAGTTTCTACACTGATTTTTGAGGACACTCATCGGTGTAAGAGGAGGAGAGCAGATGCGTGGGCTGTGATTGGAACAGAAATGTCTCTCAGGTCGGAAGGTATTAGAGATGAACCTGGCCCAATATTCTCCTGACCTTTTGGACCATCGGTGCAAGGGCTGAGGGGAATGAGTCTAACTGGAAAGGGATAATAGCCAGACAGTGTGAGCGGAAGATGGAGGTGGATCTGAAGGAGCCCAGGACAGCCGGCTCAAATGAGCCAGAGAGATCTGATAATGTGCGATAATGAACAGTGAAGGGCTTCTGGTATCTGTAGCTAAACATAAAGGAGACGCTCTTCACCTGATAGTTTTCCACACAGAGCAGTGACCTGTATAGGTACGTTTTGCTCCTTCCATTGAAAGCCTAGAAGAATATATAGGCTCATTCGGTTGATTGTCCTCAGTGCTATAGCAGTAGGACACCCTGTGGATCTAGGTGGGCCAAACGGTGCCTGAGAAGGGGTCTGTGAAGGGCTGAGGCTTGAGAAATGTTTTATGCCATCCCTGGGAAGACCAGTAGGGGGAGCCAGTCATTTGGTTGATGCCCTATAATCTTTGTCATGAGATTGCTTGAGACAGTGTTTTGACCAGAAATAGCTATGGATTTGGTTTATAATATCTCCTCAGTTTTCTGCCATATATATTATTAGAAAGATATATTTAGAGTAGATAAACTATAGAAATAACTCCATAATTACAACCCTGGAAGTTGAATGTATCACAGATTGAAAGGGCTTCTTTGATTTGACAGAAAAGATGCCTTTGACCACTGTTCACTGTGCTCACTTGTTGATATTTGCCATGCACACCACATTTTTTTCCCTTCTGGGAGGCTTTTTATTTTCCATTAATTCTGTGGTCTTATCCTTTCCACAGATAACCTTTAAAAAGAGTTCTGGGTGCACGTCTCTCTTTAAGCCCATAAACTAACACCCCCTTTTAATTTTTTTTTGTTTTGAAATAAATATATACTAAATGTCATAGTTATCAGCTCTCCTGAATTAATGTCTACAATTTTCAGACATGTTCAGAGGTGACTACTTAATAGCTTACTTTTCTGTTGCCAAGGTGTCTCTTTTTCAAAGTGGTGCTCCCAATTTTGCCAAAGTCACCCACGTAGTTAATCGTTTATGTCCGCTCCTGTAATTTTCTTGTCAATATACAAATCCTTTTGCTTTGTCGGGGAAAGATTGTATAGTCATTGACCCCTGCACAATAACAATTTTTACAGACTTTTATGTGGAAATAGCTTTCTTTTGACAATTAAGAGCTGGGCAGGCTAGACAAAGTGCATTCTCTTGAGCTCCAGTGCTAGCAAGATGGTCAGTCTTATCTGCCTGTTTGTTTATACCAATCTTACCATGTCTGGAAATGTGTAGTTGGGGCATGGAAGCTACTGAGTGGGGCCTCCCCAAGAACCTGAAGATATTAGAAGTGAAATTGCCCCCTAAGAGTTAAGCTAGAATATCAATAAGTCATGACTGAGTACAGAGCTACACAAATTCCCATTACAAAGGAACAACGTAGCCACATATTTCTTCGTAGAATTTTGTAAAGCATAAATGTAGGAAAAAGACAGGAAGCAAATTGCCGAGGGTTGACTATTATTGGCAATAATTGGCAGGAATATGGGCGATTATTATTGTACTTCTTTGAACTTTGTTTTAAATTTCAAAAAGAGAGAGAGAGCAGGACTGAGACAGAGACAGATTGAAGGGCTCCTAGGAAAAAAGACCAGACAGTAGCCTGATTGACAGCATTAACACACTTGAAGAAAGAATGTGTCAATCAGGGAGTGGGGGCAGGGGTGGTGCCATTGGTCATGAAGGGATGAAAAGGAGACAGTCACAAAGATTGTAGCACTGATCAACCCCCCTCTGCTCAGGGGGAGAGACTCTCTTGTCCAGCTCTGGACTAGGCACAGAGGCAATGTAGCAAAGCGGTTAATGAATGGGTTCCCATACCCGGACTGAGGAGGGTTCCTGTCTCTTGCCTACCACTCCCCAGCTTTATGACCTTGGGCAAGCGGCCACACCTTTCAAAACCTCACTCTCTTTTCTGTAACGTGGGGATTTTCATAATGGTGCTTACCCCATAGGGCCTTTGTGAGAACACAAGGAGATATCTTACGTATTTAGCACAGTGCCTGGCACATAGTAATTCCTCCTTAAGTGTTAGCTATTGTTTTAATATGATATTGTAGTATCCTATTTATAGAGATATATTTTAACATGATTCAACGTTCAAATCTTATAACCTGAGTTGACATCAATTCCATGTTTATTAAGCAAGTTTTGGATTGTAATTTGCCTTCCCACATTGTCTACCAGTAGGGAGATTATGTGAGGATCTGTGCCTTCATGACTTACGTTTGTCATTGTAAAGTGGTACACTGGCATTCAGCTTTGATTCAGAAGTCTTTGGAGGGTTTGACAATATGGATTCAATCAATCTGGGACGTTGTCAAAATTGAGTTTGGATTCCCCCAAACCCTGGGCTTTTTTTTTTTTTTTTTTTTTGGAGATTACCCTCTGTGATCTCGGTCGATGTGAATCCACCCCTGAGCAAAATATATACTTGACTCTGAACCTCGTGAGGTTTCCTCGAAGCCAGCCTTCCAGCATCCTCCAGCCAAACTAGCTCCCTCTGTTTCTATCAGAAATTCGACAGAATAAAATAAAAATTTCATGCTCCCTTTTGATGTTGTTTGAAGTATCGGTAATGGAGAATATGCATTTCAAACTACCCTCCCCCCCTCTTCTCCAAGGAAACACGCTAGGCTCCCACCCTGGGCATTGGAGAGAGGTGCTGAAGAGTTCAGGCTTTGGAACCAGATAGACCTCACTTTGAATTCTAGCTGTGTGGCCGAGGGCAAGTTACGTCTGCTCTCTGAGCCTCAGTTTTCTCATCTATAAAATGGGAAGAAGAAGAAGAAGAGTACCCTATCTCATAAAGTGGTTGTGGGGGTTAAATGAAGTAATAAGTGTAAGGGGCATAGAATAGTGCCTGGTCCAAATGACTGTGCCGTGTGTCCAGATATTACTTGTAACTGAGTCATTACAGAACCAGGCTGCTGACATCATGTTAACCAATGGTACTCCACCTGGGTTGTCAACATCAGCACTGGTTCCCAGGATGCTGTGGCATTCTTAAACTTTACTGAAAGAAAAGGGAGCACATAGCATTTATTGGGGGGGATGGGCTATGATGATAAGATCAGCCAAATTGGGTGACATGATTCTAGCTAGAGACATGGTTCCAGCTAGGTCGGGACCAATCACGGTGAGCGTGTTCATTGGGTCGCTTGTCGGCAGCGGACCTTTCTTGGTGTAGGTACGCACTGGCAGGACACACCAGCACCTATCTTTATGACCAATACTGATGTAGGTCTGCTCAGCTAAATTAACATTGTCATCTGGCCCACCTCATTTTGTGGAAACAAGTTGGCAAGCTCAGGTGTGAGTTGACTCCCATAGCCCCTTTGGCTAAAAACAACGGACCGTATACCTTTGTGCTTTGACTCCAACGAGCGTTGAGAAGTGGCAAACAAACTTTTCTTTCATTTTTTTTCTTTTGATGGCAACATTCACTGAGCTCCCTTGGTGTTCTTTGAGAGGCACATGGAAAGGAGACTGAAAATCAAATACAGGAATAGGAGGGGGACGCAGAGAAAAGAGGCAGGTCATAATTGGTCAGCATATGGTCAGTTATTTATAGCTTGTTCTATAGTAAAGACTCCAACCCCGACGGTTCTGAAAAGTTTAAAGACCTAGCACAGGAATGGGGCAAGCTAATTATGAGCCGATCACAGAGACGATTTGAACATCGTTTATATCAATATTCCAATGAACCGTTGACATCATGGTGTGCCAGCACCAGATGACATCCATAGCTCCTTCCCTGCTCCCTGCCCAAAGTATTTAGAGCCAAAGGAAGAATAGAAAAGAATCCACTTCTCTAATTTGTGTTCAGTCATTCTGAGCCAGCGGCATTGCCCTTAGTGACTTCCATCCATGGGCAGATTTGGGAAAATGACAAAATTGAATTTTAATTCATCTTTTTTTTTTTTTTTTTTTGGTGGCACATGTCTCAAACTGGAACAGTGACATTCTGAGGGGCTTCTCCTTTGTCTCTCTTTCTTTAAAGGGATAGAATTTTCGGGTGATGTCAACTCCACTGTTCTAGACTCCACCACCTGGAATTTATAGCCTGGCTGAGGCCGCTTAGATCAGTGAACAAGGACACAGTCAATTGTGCTGTCTCCCTTTGCCCAGAAATCGGGGCTGCCCCCAGGCCCGTACGCGGGCCCCCCCCCCCCCGGCATATTTAAAGAAAGTGCTAGGCAACAGGATAAGAAGGCCTCGTTAGGGAAAGTGACTATAACTTATATTTTAGCGATTTTCTTTAAAATGCCCAATCTCAAAATCAGCTTTTTCTAGGCACTTTGCCGAATTACAGCAATGGCCCATTTTAAAAATGCCTGTTTAAAATAAGCTTTCTTGAATGTAACCCTGTGGCAGAGGTCCTCCTGGCAGAAGGCCACTTAGACATCACATCACTCCAAGCATTATTTTAAAATAATGCCCAGGCCATTTAGTAATTGAGGTGCTGTTTTCTTTGAACCCAGAAAATGTCAGCGTACTCAAAGCAGAGAGAAATGGGGCTGGCCTGGCCAACAGCTGATTTTCCTTTCCCACAGGTGTTGCCTTTATACGGATCGAACCTGGAGCGTTTACACGATCCCTTGTTCATTGATCTGGGTCCCGTGTCCTATCTTCCCTTGATTCACCCCCTGCTCTCCCACCCCATTCCCTCCCAGATTTAAATATTAAGTTGAGTTTGGGGGGGAGTGAGAGATGGCGCAGTTAAAAGGAAGGAAATCCACTGTGACCTACTCAGGGCAAAACTCCTGGAAGCTATGAGGAAGATGATGGGGAAGGTGAGGAGGATCCTGTGCTCTGTTTTCTCCCCTCATCAGGAGTAGAAATGGAGCAGAGTAGCCAGGGCTGCTGGAGGTTTGCCAAAGAGAGTTCTACAATCATGGGCTTGGGACTGCTGCACATAAAGCCTTGCAGTTCCTTAGAAGCTTGGGGACAAATGGCAGCAAAATGCATCCATGTCTCTGATGCTGCGAGTAGCTGAGCTAGCACTGAGTGGCGGGCTTCCTGCTTTTAGCTCAGGCTGCGGGGCTCTCTCATACATTGCAATAGGATGGCTGCTAGAGGTACTCAGCCGACACAGAATGGGAAGCTGAATCAGGCACTTATATCTGTGGGAATGCTGGCTTGTCCTTCTGCCCACACCCTCTTTTCTTCCAGGTTGTAATTTCAGGATTATTTCAATCACTGGCTCTCCATTTGGATAACTTCCTGTTAAGCCCATGCCCACATTTTGTTAAAATAATCATCTGTTCGCGATTGTTTGGAAGGTCAAATTCCATCAGACCACCTCGTCCTTAGTCATTAGCGTTACATGTGATTGCTTTATAATACAATACAGACCGCCCTTGTGGCCCACAGTGTCACTCCTTTGTCACTCTTGAATGTGTGGCATTCGGCATTTGCTACAAGGAGCAAATGTGCTTTATGTAGTGATGTCTTAAGAAATGCCCATTTAAAAAGCAAATCAATGAGTTTTCAATAAAACAGATGTTTCTCTAACCCACTTCTCGGAATTTGCACTAGGGTTTTAGGCTCTTCAGATAGCTGCTGAAGCCCCCAGTCATGGCTACAGACCAGAACTCAGGCAGTAGCCAAGCCTCAAAATTTAGCTGGTTTGGTGCAAATAGCTACCAAGTAATAGTCCATCCAGCCCTAGAGAGATGAGATGGCTTGCCTCGTAGATTATATTGGTACTATGGTATCTTTTCAACTGCATCTCACCATTCTAGATGTCAGTAGAATTGGTTCTTCATCTAAAAACCAAGGTGGAGTGGGGTGCCTGGGTGGCTCAGTCAGTTGTGTCTGACTCTTGGTTTTGGCTTAGGTCGTGATCTCAGAGTCGTGGGATCAAGTCCTACGCTGGGCTCCGCACTCAGTGCGGAGTCTGCTTGAGATTCTCTCCCTCTCTCCCTTCCCCTCCGCCCCTCCCCTTGCTCGGACTTGTGTGCATGTGCTCTCTTCCTAAAATAACTAACTAACTAACTAACATCTTAAAAACCAAGGTGGAGAAGGAGGTGACGTGAAGTATGAAAGAGGAGAGAGATCACAGACAGTACTCAAGTATGTACATGCTGTCTTTTTGGATACATGATAATAATTTTCTTCTTAAACAAAAGAAAGGCAATATCAGACAGAAATTGTTGAACACCTGCTGGAAGAAGAAAGACAAGCGTGATTCCTGAGACACTCCATGGAGTCCCCTCTACTGGAGGAAGAATTCTTTATTAGGTGCTCAGTAAATCGTGAAACACTTTCTCTTCTGCATGGAAACATTTTTGACTTGTTGAGAAGCATCCAGCATTTTTCAAACTCTCCAGCCGTTGAATCATAATTGCAGATCCTAGCAGCTGCCCCACTACGTTGATGGCCCCATAAGAACAGGGAGGGGAATGGAGGCCACCACGCCCAGCTTCCCCAGGGACATCTTCACAATAACACTGCCATCTTCCTACCAGCTGACTTGTTTTGTCAGTCTCAAAACAAGAGCTTTGCCCCTGCTCCCGCCCCATTCTTTCCCAGAGTCTCATACCAGACACAAACACACGTGACGCCATCCTAAGGAGGAGGCAAAAGTCATTTTATGAAGTTTTTAGAATATAAGAGCAGCATGCCGAAAATAAGACATTCCTTCCTTTGGCAAGCTCAGGGGCAAGCCACGTGGTTGACCCGTGCTGGTGGTCTACCCCATTCCCACCTGCCCCTGACCTTGGCTGCAAGTCACTGCTGCCACACCTGGTGAGTGCACCTGCACAGCTCTTTCCCCCTGAGTTCATCAAGCCAGCCTTCACGAGTCCCCTGGCCTTGGCCCTCCCTGGGTTTTCTTGTGCCGATGTCCCCTGCAGGAGACTGAGTCCTGACAGACAGCCAAGATCCTGGCCCCCGAGTCTTGTCTGCCGGTAGCACTTTGAAGGAACTGTGGCTCAAGGGAGGGCCTGACCTTTGTGAAAAGGCCAGCTTTTCAATTAAATACCATAGTTTTACGATTAGAGCTGAGAATCTGAGATTTGATACCCATATCAACAATCCCTAGGAAATGCACAGTATTGACTTTTTTCACTTATCTTCTTATAATTTCCATTCCACCATGGCTATAAGGCACTGCAGGTGGTGTGTTTCTAGGGAATTGCTGTTCTTGGTGAGTAGTTGGAATCATTCAGGCTTTTGCTGTATTCCTCACATCTTACCCAGGTTATGGAGTTATTTTCCTGAAATGTCCAGTGAACCCAGTGCAGCCCAACAACTGAGATATTAAGGGTTTTTTGTTTTTGTTTTTGTTTTTAGAGTTGAGCCAAAAAGAAAAGAAAGGAGGGGGGGAGAGAAGCTACCCATACCTTGAGGCATTATTGCATAGTGTTTTAATGGGTAAGCTCTGGAGTCAGACTGTTTGCATGCAACTCTTGGCTTTTCTACCTACCCACAGTATAACCTTTGGCAAGTTGCTTGACCTCTCTCTGTGCCTCAGTTTTCATATCTGTAAAATGGAGACAATAGTATACCCCCCTCATAGGATGGTTCTGATCATACGTGAATTAATTCACACAAAACACTTGAAATACTGCCTGGCCGGGATAAATGCTCTGTGGATGTTAGTTCTTACTATACCTTAAGCCAATCTTATGTGCTATGCAATATTTTCCCTAGAAGGAAATGGATATAATGGGGAAAACATTGCACAGATAGGAGTCCTGTGTTGCTACCACCAGCTACTATTGTAGCTATATGCCTTAGAGTGGATCTTAGCTTCAGCTGCTTTATCTGTGAAGTTGGTATAATAATAATTCCCTGAACTACTGTTTGCACACACGTATGCATGTGCACACCGCCCACATACACTCACGTTGACTTCCAGTGATAGATAAGGAGGAGAATTAAATGAGAATATGACATTTTAAACTCTGAAATGACACGAAACACTTCAGTTGTGCTTGGTGTTGCCGCATATGCTATGTATACTGAGGCTGTAACAGATTTTCAGAACAAGGTGTTTTATGCTTTTCAAAGGAAATAGGCCATCCAGTACTTTATCATAGCTGGTTATTGCAAGCCTCTAGGGCATAAGGACCATTTTGTTTGCATGTTTTATTCACAGTCTGGCAGATAGTGTGCATTCGGTACATATTAAATGGAAAAAAACTTAGTTTTACACAAGTGAAATCAATCTAATGATACAGCTGAGATGCCTCAGAAGTGGTCTTTAAATAGGTTTCTAGCAAGTGGTTAATATTATTGACTTCCCATAACATCAGGGGCCTGTAATAATTTAGGTCCCAAACAAATTGAAATTTGGTTTGGACAGACATCTTAAGAGACTGTGTTAGGGTTCAGTGGGAGAAGCAATACCTCAACCCTTTGGGGCTTGGGATCTCTTAGCCAAGATTTACCTTATCTTTCACAAGACAGCAGACTGTCGTTGCATGGCTCTGTGTGTAAAAAGTGAAAAGAAAATTGTTACAGACAGTGCTCAGTGAGTACTTGAGTATATGAACGAATAAGGCCTTGCGGAGGGTGGGGGGAGTGTGTAGAAATTCTAAGTCGACTCAGATCGGGGAATTCTCATTAGTTAGAGGAGGAAGGATGGGAAGGCATCTTCCAGTAACCACGGGGAAGAGGAGTCTGGTGCTTTCGTAATCGCTGAAGCTTTGGCTGTGAAGCACTTGCGGAAGTACAAAGTGCCATGGAAATCCTTAATAACAGGTTACAGACGCAGTTCTTTCCAATAACAGTGGTTGCATAAACTACTGACAGTTGACCTTTCTTAGGGTACTCATTTAGTATCTTAAGTGGTTAAAGAAGGAAAGAAGAGCGAAGAAGAGCAAGACTGGGTCAAAGGAACACATTAATTGTCCTGACAACACAAAAGACCCCCTAGTTCTTGTGCTCTTTCTTTTTAATATCTAAAGGTATACTGAAGAGAAATACGGGATTTTATTAGATAAAAGCACTAACAGAATGTTTGCACTGGAACCTTTAAATGAAGCCATTCCCTCTTTATGGAGCAGAATCTTGCATTCAATATGTCTTCAAAAGCCGATTTGTATTTTCCCAAGCCATGGTTAGGAATAGTAGGTGGTTCAGAGAAGAAACTCCTTAGCCTTGATGTATGGAATTATGGTCACACACTATAAAAAGAACATTTCGCAAGTCGAGAAGACAGTAACCAAACCTAGAATGTCGCCATGATTTTTTGGTCTAGCTAAGACATAAGCCATTCTTCTCATGACAGTTTGGAGTTATCCATGTCCAGTCCCCATAAACTCTTTGGAGAAGGACCTTTTTTAAGAAAAGAAAAGATTTTAATTATGGAATGATTTGGTGAACCATGGGGGCTTTTTCACTATTTGTCGTGGGTTCTCAGAGTGATGGTAGAACTTCCCTAACCTTGGATACTATTGGGCTTTCTTTTGAAAGAGTGAACTGCAAGATCTAAGAATGCAACCCCAATGCCTCCTTTGGTAGGTGTTATTCCTTCACCATGGGAACCTTGGAGAAGTAAGAACATTTCCTAATCAACCAAGAGTTGGCTCATTCAAGTGAAAGCCTGGAAGACAACAAAGAATGAAAAAAAGACTAAGGATCATGTCTTAAAGCAGAACTAACTCATCAAGGTGATAGGGCAGGGTATGGTCCAGCATGAAAAATGCCAGCCCACACTATTCTCTTAGAAGGACCAGAGTTATTCAGGGCATGTTCCCAGTAAAATGAATTCCTGATCCCCAGTGAGTTCTGTTAAGACAAACTATCTGGAGTTCCCCTACATTCTTCTCTTTCGCCACCTTCCTGATTTCCCAAGGGTGGCTTGTTCCTGAATCCAGTGTGAAGACAGACATATGTCTTCTGAGCTGTGATGAAGCCAGCCTTATTAGTGCCTACCTAATTTTAAAGTTGTTATATACATTTGACCAAAAGTTTTAAGATATGGCTCAAGAGTAAAAAGAGAAAAGATTTTGGAAGGACCATGCATGCACGTCCAACCTCGGGCCCTGACAACTGTGAGGAAGACAGTGCTGGGCTACTGATGCGTCCCTGACAAAGGTCTGGCCATGCAGGAATACAAACGCTTCTATAGTTGCTACTCAAAGTCATGAGAATACGTTATTGAAGTGATATTTTGGCTTGAGGTGGTAGGTATAGCTCCTCTTTCTCTCCTTCTCCTTATTTATCTACCTACCTGTTTATTTACAGCCTACCTTGTCCCCAAAAGAATTTAAAGTGCCCTACAAAAGGGCACATTAATAAGAGCAGGATACAATGCGACCAAAATACATAGGGATAAGTGGCACCAGGACTAAGGTTAGGAGACGGATGCATGACCTGAAGTTTATTATGCCTCGTAGAGGCGGGCCATAAATTTCATCTGTATGTTCTAGCAACACATGTGAAGAGGGAAAAATGATCGGATGCATGAATCACAGTGTCCAGAAGGTTAAAACAAATTCGTTTTTCAGACAAGCTAGTGGAGGGTAAATGATAAGAACTAATAGGGTTGATGGAGCAGAGGTGTGGCCAATTGCAGAACCATGTAATTTTTAGCAGTTAAGGGTATTCATTCCTGAAGATTCTTCCAATCAATCATTTTAATTGCCTTTCCTGGTCTGTGATAGCCTTTGGGGGGAAAATCTATACGTACGCACGTACGTATGTATGTGTATGTATATGTTTCTATCTATGAAATGATATATGTAATAGCCCTTGAAAAATACATTGCTTTCATTGTTTTCCCACTCATTTCTTTCCTTCTAATTGATGTACCTTGGTATTTAGAAGCCTCGCATGTGAAAGTTAAAAGAAAGGCTCCATCCATTTACAGTCTGGTCATGGGCCTGCACAAATAGATGGCTGATACTTAATAGCAACTTATTTCTAAGCTTGGTCAATTCGAGTTAATGTGGAACATAAAATATCAGGTAAATCCAGCAGAAGTTGGAGCAACGCTTTGCGTATCTTCTCTGTGAGCTATTCTAGAAAACATGGGGGCTTTTCTTACAGCCTGAACTTGCCATTTTTATGTGGCTGATTTTTTAAAAATTATCCAGTATTCGAAAATAACATTGAAATGTGTTGCCTATTTGGATGTTTTGGTCCATTAACTTTTTCTGGTGGTTTTCCCAATTAAAATTACACTGATGCCATATGGCATCTATTGTATGCTAAAACTTCCTAACTCGTGGAAGGAATGTCAAAGCAGACCGAGGAAGAAGACAGAGCGAGTTAACACTTTCCAGTGATTTCTAGTCACTAGTTACATCAAGGACTAATTTCCAAGGTCCAGTTTTTCTCATTAAAAAATCAATATTTATATTTTAGAGCAGTTTTAGATTTAAACCAAAATCAGGCAGATAGTACAGAATTCCTGTTTGCTCCCTCTCCCCTGCATACAGTTTCTTCTGTTATTACCATTATTAGCATTAGTGGAGTACATTTGTTATAATTAATGAACCAGTACATTGTTATTAGCCAAAGTCCATAATTTACAATAAGACGCACTCTTTGTGTTGCACAGTTCTGTGAGTTTTAACAAATGTATTATGTCTTGTATCCTCCATTAGAATATCATACAGAACTATTTCACTCCCCTAAAAATTCCCATGCTTCACCTATTCACCCCTCTCCCCTTCTCTACCCCCAAGGCCCTGGCAACCACTGATTATTTTAGGGTCTCCATACATTCCTCTTTTCCAGAATGGCAAATAGTTGGAATCATAGAGTGTATAGCCTTTTAAGGCTGGCTTCTTTCACTTAGAAACAGACATCTGAGGCTCCTTCCTGTCTCTTCATGGCTTGATTGCTCATTTCTTTTTATCAGTAAATAGTATTCCGTTGTATGAATATACCACTTTTCGTTTATCCTGTTGAAGGATATCTTGCTTGCTTCCAGTTTGGGGCAATCATAAGTAAAGCAGCTATGCACATTCATGTGCAGGTTTGGGTGTGATTATGAGTTTTCAGCTACTCAATATGGTAAATATCTAGGAGCACATGCTGGATCATGTGGTAACAGTATGCTTAGTTTTATAAGAAGCTGCCAAACTATCTTCCAAAATGGCTGTACTATTTGATAACAGCTGTGTTGCTCCGCGGGTTCGTCAGCATTTGGTATCGTCCGTGTGATGAACTTTAGCCGTTCTAAGAGTTGTGTAGCGGAATCTCATTGCTGTCTTCATTTGTAATTCCCTAATGACACATGGCGTTGAGCATATTTTCTCAGGCTTATTTGCCATCTGCAAATCTTTGGTGAGATATCAATCCACCCAGATCTTTGGGCCACTTTCAATTGGGTTGTTTGTTTTCCTGTTGAATTTTAAGAGTTCTTTTTATATTTTGGATACAAATCCTTTATCAGATATGTTTTGCAAATTTTTTTCCCAGTCTGAGGCTTGTTTTCTCTTTCTCCTAACAGATTTTTCTCTTCATTCTCTTAACATCACATAACACATGTTTTTACTTTTAAAAAATTCCAACTTACCAATTTTTTATTTCATGGATTGAACTTTTGATGTTGTATCTAAAACCTTATTGCTAAACCTGAAGTGATCAAGATCTTCTTGCATGTTATTTTCTAGAAATTTTATAGTTTTGCATTTTACATTTAGGTCTACAATCCATTTTGAATTAATTTTTATGAAAGATATAAGGTCTATATCTAGATTTATTTCTTTGCATATGGGTATCCAATTGTTTCAGAACCAGTTGTTGAAAAGACTGTCCTTTTTCCATTGAGTTGCCTGTGTCCTTTCTGTGAGTCTTTTTTCGGGCTCTGTATTCTGTTCCATTGATCTGTTTCTTTATTCTTTTGCCAATACCATGCTGTCTTTATTACTGTAACTTTATAGGAGTTCTTGAAGTCGGATATTTCCAGTCCTTCGATTTTGTTATTCTTTAGTGTCATGGTGGCTATTCTGGGTCTTTTGCCTTTCCATATAAACTTTAGTATTGATATCCACAATATAACTTGCAGGGATTTTGATTGGGATTCCATTGATCATGTTGGGAAGGATTGACTCCATTAATACTGAGTCTTTCTGTCTATAAACATGGAGGATCTCTCCATTTGTTCTTATACATATTTTTGTTAGAATTATACCGAAGCAATGTTACATTTTTTGGGTGCTTATGTGAGTGGTATAGTGTTTTCAATTTGAAATACCAATTAATTATTGTTGATATATAAAAAAATGGGTTTTTGTATATTAACTTTGAATCCTGCAACCTTACTTTAATCACTTATTAGTTCACAGAGAATTTTTTGTCAATTCTTTGGGATTTTTCTACATAGACAGTCATGTCATTTGTGAGCAAAAACAGTTTATTTCTTCCTTCCCAATCTGTATGCCTTTTATTTCCTTGTCTTGTTGCATTAGCTAGGACTTTAAGTACAATGTTGAATAAGAGTGCTGAGAGAGACATCATTGCCTTGTTCCTGATCTTACGGGCAAAGCCTCTAGTTTCTCGCCATTAAGTACAATGTTAGCTGTAATTTTTTGTGGGTATACTTTATCAAGTGGAGAAAGTCCCCGTCTCTTTCTCATTTGCTGATGGCTTTTATCATAAATGGTGTTTGATTTTGGCAAATGTTTTTTCTGCACCTATTGATGTGATCTTATGATTTTTCTTTTTTAGCCTATTGAATGATGGATTACATTAATTGATTTTTGAATGTTAAGCCAGACTTGCATATCTGAAATAAATCCCACTTGGTCATGGTGTATGATTCTTTTTATACATTGCTGAATTTGATTTGCTAATATTTTGTTGTAGATTTTTACATTTATGTTCATGAATGATATTGGTCTATAGCTTTTCTTTCTTGAAATGTCTTTATCTGGTTTTGGTATTGGGGTAATGATGGCCTCATAGACTGAGTTAAGAAGTGTTCTCTCTGCTTCTGTTTTCTGGAAGGCATTGTAGAGAATTAGTATCCTTTCTTCCTTATATGTTTTGTGGAGTTTACCTGTGAAACCATCTGGACCTGGTTCTTTCCTTTTGGAAGGTTGTTACTTATTCACTCACTTTCTTTAATAAATACAGACCAATTTAGATTATCAATTTCTCATTGTGTAAGTTTTGGTAGTTTTGTCTTTCAAGGAATCAATGCATTTCATCAGTTTTATCAAGATTATAGCCATAGAGGGACACCTGGGTGGCTCAGTAATGACTGAGCGTCTGCCTTTGGCTCAGGTCATGATCCCAGGGTGCTGGGATCGAGCCCCACATTGGGCTCCCGGCTCAGTAGGAAGCCTGCTTCTCCCTCTCCCACTCCCCCTGCTTGTGTTCCCTCTCTCTCTCTCTCGCTGTGTCTCTCTCTGTCAAATAAGTAAATAAATAAAATCTTAAAAAAAATAAAGATTATGGCCATAGAGTTGTTCATAATATTTATGTATTATTCTTTTAATACCCATGGAATCAGTAGTACTGACTCCTCTTTCATTTCTCATATTAGTAAAGTGTGCTTTTTTTTTTTTTCGCTCTCTCTTTTTGGATTAGCCTGACTAGATATTTTTAAATTTCATTGATCTTTTCAAAGAACTAGATTTTGGTTTCATTGGATTTCTCTATTGATTTTCTTTTTTAAAAGATTTATTTATTTATTTGAGAGAGAGAGTGAGTGTGCACAGGTAGGGTGAGGGGCAGATGGAGAGGGAGAGGCAGAGAATCTCAAATATACTCCCTGCTGAGCATGGAGCCCGACTTGGGGCTTGATCTCATGACCCTGAGATCATGACCTGAGCTGAAATCAAGAGTTGGACGCTTAACTGACTAAGCCACCCAGATACCCTATTTCTCTATTGATTTTCTGTTTTCAATTTTATTGATTTCTGCTCTAATTTTTATTATTTCTTTTCTTCTGCTTGCTTTAGGTTTATATTACTCTTCTTTTTCTGGTTTCTTTTTGAGTTGAGATCTTTTTTCTTTTCTAGTATATGCATTAGACATTCAATGCTATAAATATCCCTCTAAGCACCTCTTTTGCTGCATCCCACCCATTTCTTTTTTTTAATTAAGTTTTTTATTTTAATTCCAGTATAGTTAACATACAGTGTTATATTAATTTCAGGTGTACAGTATAGTAATTCAACAATTCTATACGTGACTCTATTCATCATAAGTGTACTTTTAATCCCCTTCACCTATTTCCCCTATTACCCATCTCCCCTCTGGTAACCATCAGTTTGTTCTCTAGAGTTAAGAGTCTGTTTCTTGATTTATCTGTCTCTCTCTCTCTCTCTTTTCCCTTTGCTCATTTGTTTTGTTTCTTAAATTCCACATATGAGTAGAATCATATGATATTCGTCTTTCTCTGACTTATTTTGCTTGGCATTAGCCTCTCTAGCTCCATCCATGTTCTTGCAAATGGTAAGATTTCATTCTTTTTTATTGCATCCCAATTTCAGTAAGTTGTATTGTCATTTTATTTATTGTATTGTCATTTTAATTTAGTTAAAAATATTTTAAAATTTCTTTTAAGACTTCTTTGTCCCATGTGTTATATAGAAGTATGTTGTTTAATTTGCAAATGATTGGATATTGTCTTGTTATCTTTCTGTTATTTATTTGTAATTTAAATCCATGTGGTCTAAAAATATTCTTGGTATGTTTTCTATGCTTTTAAATGGGTTAAGATGTATTTTATGGCCCAGAATGTGGTCTATCATGGTGAATGTTCCATGTGAGCTTGAGAAGAATGTATATTCTGATGTAGGTGGATGGAGTATCCTATGTCAATGAGATCTATTTGATTGATGGTGCTGTTCAGTTCAACTATATCCTTACTAATTATCTACCAGATGTATTTGTTACTGACAGAGGGATGTTGATGTCTCCAACTATAATTGTAGATTTGTATATTTCTCTTTATAATTCTATCAGTTTTTGCTTCACATATTTTGATACTCTGTTGTTAGGTGCATACACATTAAGGATTATGTCTTCTTGGATAATTGACCCCTTTATCCCTAATAGTTTTCCTTCTTCCAAAGTGTGCTTAGTCTGAAATTAATTTAGCTCTTCTAGTTTTTCCTTAGTGTTAGCATGGTATGTCTTTCTCTATCCCTTTGTCTGTATCTTTATATTTAAGATGTGTTTTCTGTAGAAATCTATAGTTGGGTCTTGTTTTTATATTTACTCTGATAGTCTCTATTTTTTACTTTGTGTATTTAAAGATTGTGTGTTTAAGTAATCTCTACACCCAACGTGGGCCTCGAACTTACAACCCTGAGATCAAGAGTTGCATGCTCTACGGACTGAACCAGCCAGGTGCCCTTACTTTGTGTATTTGAACCATTGACATTTAAAGTGATTAGTGACACAGGGCACCTGGGTGGCTCAGTCGTTAAGTGTCTGCCTTCGGCTCAGGTCATGATCCCAGGGTCCTGGGATCGAGCCCCGCATCGAGCCCCGCATCGGGCTCCCTGCTCGGTGGGAAGCCTGCTTCTCCCTCTCCCACTCCCCCCGCTTGTGTTCCCTCCCTCACTGTGTCTCTCTCTGTCAAATAAGTAAATAAAATCTTAAAAAAAATAATAAAGTGATTAGTGATGTAATTGGATTAGTATCCACCATGTTTGTAACTGCTTTCTATTCATTGCACTTATTCTTTGTTATGGATGCTTTTAACTTTTCTCTCTTCCTTCTCTGGTTTTAACTGAACATTCTTTATGATTCCATTTTTTCTCCTCTCTTAGCATATCAATTATATGTCTTTTTGAAAAATTTTAGTGGTTTCCATAAAGTTTGCCATATACATTCTAAAACTATTTTAATCCACTTTCAAATAACACTATATTGCTTCACTGGTAGTACAGGTACCTTATAACAGATTATTCCTAATTTCTCTCTCCTGTTCCATCCACGTCCTATAATCACCAAATACATTGTTGCTATTATTGCTTTGAACAGTTATCTATTAGATAAGTTTTTTAAAAAGAAAAATAAAATATTTTATTTTACTTTTATTTATTCCTTCTCTGATGCTCTTCCTTTCTTTATGTAGACCCAATTTTCTGACCTATGTGATTTTCCTGAGAAATTGCTTTTAACATTTTATGCAAGGCAGGTCTACTATGTCAAATTTTTTCTATTTTTGTTTGAGAAGGTCTTTATTTTTCCTTCCCTTTTCAATAAAAATTTTGCTGGAAACAGAATTCTACATTGGTCAGGTTTTTTTCTTTCAACACTAAATATTTCACTTCCCTCTCTTTTTTGAGAGAGTGAGAGAGCGAGCAAGGTGGGGAAGGGGTAGAGTGGGGGAGAGAGAGAGAGAGAGAGAGAGAGAGAGAGAGAGAGAGAGAGAGAGAATCTTAAGCAGGCTTCATGCCCAGTGCACAGCCTGATGTGGGGCTCAATCTCATGACCCTGAGATCATGATCTGAGCTGAAATCAAGAGTCAGACACTTGACCAACTGAGCCACCCAGGCACCCCACTTCCCTCTCTTTGCTTGCATGGTTTCTGATGAGATGTTTGATATAATCCTTATGCTTATTCCTCTATAAGTGAGATGACTTTTTCATCCTCTGGCTTCTTAGAAGATTTTTCTCTTTCTCTTTGGTTTTCTGCAGTTTGACTATGATATACCTAGCAGTTGGTATTTTGATATTCAACCTGCTAATAAGCAGGTTCTCTAAGCTTCCTGGGCCTTTGGATGGTGTCTATCATGAATTTTGTGAAATTTTTGGCCATTATTACCTCAAATATCTCTTCTTCACTGTCCTCTCTTCCTTCTCTTTCTGGAATTGCAATCACACATATTCTACACCTTTTGAATTTGTCTCACGGTTCTTAGGTATTCTTTTCTATTTATTTTTTCTTGCCCCATTTTGGTTTGGGAACTTTCACTGACATTTCTTTAAGCTCACTGATTCATTTCTGTTTGTATTTTTGATTTCTAACATTTCCTTTTTATATTTCTGGCATTTTCCATCGTTGTATTTACATTACCCAATCTGTTCTTGTATGTTGTTCACTTATTTCATTATAGCTCTTAACATGTTGATAATAGTTATTTTAAATTTCCTGTCTGATATTTCCAAAATCTGTGCCATGTCTGATTATGGTTCTGATAATTGCTTTTTCTCTTCAAACTGTTTTTCTTACCTTTTAGCATGGCTTATGATTGTTGAAAGTAAGGCATGATATAGGCTAATAGGAACTAAGGTAATTACACTTTTAGTGTGAATTTTTATGGAACTGGGCTATTTAATGTTTGCTCTAGCTATAAATGCCAGAAGCTTTAGTTTTCTATAGTTCCCTTATTTTATTTTTTTTCTCACCAATTGTTTTTGGGTTTCCCTAATAACTCCTTCTTAAATAGGGTCTTTGTCTTTCTGGTGGTAAATTATAGGAGGAATAGTAGTGGTCTGTAATCTTATGATTAATCTTAGGCTTTCAGTGAGTCTAAGTTCTTGGGCTGTGACCTTCAGAAGGTTTTCTCAGCTTTTGTTTTCTCCCTTAAGATAGAACTAGAGGGCTAGAGGGGGCTAGACTTGTCTAATTGCCCGTCTACCAGGTATATTAAGCTTTGGTAAAGTTGTGTTCTTTGGAGAACAGGTATTTGTTATGGAGAATGCTCATGGTGTATTCCTAAATTATTATTTCCCCCCTCCCCCTGCCTGAAAAACAAGGAGACTTTTCTTAGATCTTCACCATGAGAACTCTGTATGTTTCCTGGAGATAAGTTCATGGAGGTATGGGGGGCTTATAATACTGGGGGCCCGGGAGCTTTTAGGTCTCAAGCTAGTCCACATTTAGCCTCTGTCAATTTGTCAAAATTGCCCTTTAAGTGTTCCTACTAGTTTATGGCTCTAGTGGCTTCTGCTCCAGGTAAGCTGATCGTATCTGTGATTCTCTGTGTTTGCCTATCTTCCCTTATTTCTGAGTGGCAGTTTGCCCTGTGACCTCAGTTCCTTGATGGGTCTAAGAAGAATTGTTGATTTTCAGTTTGTTCAGCTATTGTCTTGTTGTGGAGGATGGGAACAATGAATTCTAGGCTCTTTACATGTTGGAGCCAAAACCAGAAGTCTCCCAATGTCCAGTTTTCAAAGGTGGTAGATATTGTAAGATTAATAAGGGGTTTGGGGGAGACTGCCCTACATTCAAATTCAGGACCTGGCCTTTAATTAGAGGTAGTACCTTGTACAAGTCATTTAACCTGTCTGGGCCTCAGTTTCCTCACCAGTCAAATAAAAATAACTCCAAGTACATATGGCTATGTTAAAGTTAAATGAGAAGACATATATGAGCAAGCTTATCACAGATCCTGGCATGTATACTGCAGGTACATCGCAAATGTTACTTTCCTTTTTCCATTAAAGTACCTGTGCTTGAAACCAAGGACCATTTTGAGTCCAGCTTATCACATGGCATGTATCTGAGGAATTTAAAAAGTTTTTATAAAGTATTTGCCATTCTTACAATGTGGGGAAAAGTGCTTTGAAAAAAGAACCTGCCTCTGTAAGGACTGCCCTATTCTTAAGGGCTTGAAGGAATTCAGCTGTTCATTCATTCCTCTCTTCCAACTGCAAGTATAATATCCTTTTTGAAAGTATGCAGCCTTCTGAAAAAGCCCATGAAAACACATTTCTTTCTGTCTGAGTAGGAATACAGAAACATTATTACCAAATACTAAAGACGATCATTTTGCTACAGTGGTAGGCTATATGTCCAGAGGTTAGGAGGGTGGTTAGTAGAAGTTGTTGAATCACTTAGAGAGATAATAAATAACCTGATTGCAAAATTCACTGTCAAACCACATCTGGATAATTGTGTCCCCTTTTGAGCACCATCATTTAAGGAGGATGTTGACAACACTAGAGTGTGTCCAAATAGTGGTGCCCAGGATAGTGATGGGGGCATCTACAAATTGAGAAAACTTGCTATATTGGGATGTATATTAACTCAGTTTATTAGCTCTATTTATCTGTATCATTTATCTTTTTATATAGTATAAAATATATTTTTTTGTTCAGTGCCAAATTTTTCTTTATAGCTCTGATTTTTACATTGTTCCAGTTTTTCTTGGATATAACTCTTGACTCCTTTCCAGGAAAGACACAGAGGGAATCCTCCCCTAGCTTAAGTGTACATTATTATCTGACCCCCCCCCAAAAAAAATCAATGGGCTGAACTTCCTTGCAGTAATTCTAGCCCTTGGCTTCATTTCATGAAATCTCCAGTTGCCAACCTCAAGCTGAGCATCACTTTTCACCTCGCGTTGTTTCCTAGAAGTCCCCAAGGAGCCTTCGCTTGAGCAGTTATGGTTTGGTCTGTTGTCCTGGGATGTAGAAATAAGGGGGTTGGGCAAAACCCAGAGATGTGTTAAGTGGATTCCGAGCTGTGAAAGTTAGAGCAGGGAGCACATGTGCGCTTGAGGTTAGATGTGAACTGGAGCCTTTTCACCCTGCCATCTGCATTGTTTTTATTCTTTCTGCAGAAGAGTTCATGATCTTTTGTAATTTTCTTTTTCTATTGATCCAGCAGTGCTAGTAACAGAAACTTAAAAAAAAAAAAAGGTTATGGCAGTACAGTCTATGGAATTTCACTGTCATATATCTTGCACGTTAGAGAACACATGCACTGTGGGATGAAGAGATGAAATTTGCCTTGTAGAGAATTCAGTTTAGGGTAGCAGTCCTCCTTCCCTTACCTCATGCTGCCCCAAGCAAAGGTGAAAGTACGACTCTGCTTTGTCGGTCTTTGGGCTGTAATTTCTTCTAATACAATTCCATCTGGAGAGGTGAAGCCAATGGGAAAATAATGAACTTTTAAAGGAACTTAACTTTCTACAAAGATTTTCGAGGATATGTGTGTTGGCTCTAGGGCTGAGGGCAGCTAGAGTGTAACCATTGCTGGGAGACAATAGTCTGAAGCTGACTACTTCTACTTTGCAGTTATGTGACCCTGTGAAAGTGCTTAAACTATGCTGAGCATCAATTCCATCAACCATAAAATGGGGATCACAATATCAAATTGAGAAGATTGTTGTAAAATGTAGATATCATAATATTCTTGGAAATGCTTTGTAAACACCAAATCATATAGTTCGTGAGTAATCTTAAGACGGGATGGTCTATCATTTATTTCCATCTACCCAGCACTTCTATACCCCTACCACTTAGCACAGAGCCTAGTATATAATACGTGATTGGTAGCTGAAATTAAAATGAATGAATAGTTTTAAATCTCCAAATTTCTGATGATTTTAAAGAATTCATTGACTGATCCTTTGTATTGCGCTGGATGATCTCTTGGCCTCATGGCCTCATTCAACCTTTAGATGCAAGGATTGAGACTAGAGTAGCATGTGGGGTTAGGAAGAAATTGCCATAAAGTAGATAACTTCTCCAGGAATTGCCTTATGTTCTAAACAAAATAGGACAAAACAAACAAATGAGCATGTAGCAGTTGATGGAAATGAAGATTAACTTTCTTGAGTGGGCTTGGAAGCCCAGTAGAATTACACTGGCATCTGCTCACCATTGCTGGGCATGTCATAAGCCCAAGGGAAGAATCTAGCAAGCGTGTTCTACCTTGTGAGGGATCTGGGGCAGATGGTGGTGGCACAACCTAGAGCTCACTTCTGCCACAGATGACTGCGATATTGGACTAAGTGATCCCAAG
This sequence comes from Callorhinus ursinus, assembly GCF_003265705.2. NCBI lineage: Eukaryota > Metazoa > Chordata > Mammalia > Carnivora > Otariidae > Callorhinus > Callorhinus ursinus. Next base: position 1,437,732 of record NW_027397095.1, read on the forward strand.
GAGCTGGTGGAGTACAGTCTCTCTAGTAGTCTTAAAGTAGTAATAATTTGATTTTTCAAGGCTCATGAATTGGCATCATTTAGACTACATCTGTCATGGACCTTTGCACTTTGGAAGGAAACAAAAGTACTAAGTTCATTTTAAATGTCTCAGGATACTTGGTTATTTTTGTTTGTTGTTAAGCTGTCTTATTTCTTGAAAAACCTATCATTATGGTTATTTTCCTTTCCTTCATATAAATGTGGAACTCTGATTATTTGGGATAATTTGTGTCTTGAGTGTTTCAGTTTGGAGAAAATGAGATGATGACATTACTACTTTCTTTCTCAAACCAATGACACTAATTGGGCCTTATGCCAGGGGGTAGGGGCAGCAGATGTAATCTTGAATTCATAGTCTCTGTAGAATAGATAAGGCTTCCAAGCCAATTGGAAGCCAAACTTTACCAAGGAAGCTCAGCAGTCATCCTTCCAGATGTTTGGTTTGCAAATACCAGAGGTGTTATTTGCAATATCAAATGTATAGATAAGTGCATGGATTGTTTTTTTTTTTTTCCATTCAGATACCCATTTGGGGGATACATTTCATTTTCAGGTCTGACAATCTGTCAGAGAGCTCCCTTTAAAGTTATCTTGAGAAAATCTACCAAAAATGATTAAATTCGTGATAGTTTTTATACTCGGCTAAGACCTTGCCTCTCCTCTGGGGCTGAACGGGCTTAAAACTGTTATGTGAATTTATATGGTAGTATATGGTTTGTTGCCAAATATTTATCTCTGTCTAAAAATGAAATGTCTTGAAATACATTTTCTTTTTAACTGAATAAATCAATGAGAGAAAGAGAAATAACTTCTCATTTAGGCAATTTTTAATCGATATTCTCGTGAGAGGCCGAAATGTTAACCGAATCCTGGCTTTTGTCATTTGAAATACAATTTGTGTGTTTAAGAATTTATGTGCACATCAGGGTTTGGACTTCATGTTCAGAAAGGAAAATTGATTTATAGGAGCAAACAACCGCAGGAGTAGAGGTAATGCTGGAAATGAATATGAGTCAATTATTTAAGGCAAATGGGACTTTAATCACCACAGCAATAGAGAAATCTCAAATTCAGTTGCACCCTGTGTTTTCAAGCTTTAATCTCTGGGCATTTCTGTATCTCTTATTTTGCAGAGGCCTTTGAAATTGTTGTTCGCCATGCCAAGAACTACACCAACGCCATGTTCAAGAACAACTATCCGAGCCTGACCCCACAAGCTTTTGAGTTTGTGGGTGAATTTTTCACCGACGTGTCTCTCTACATCCTGGGCTCTGACATCAACGTGGATGACATGGTCAATGAATTGTTTGACAGCCTGTTTCCTGTCATCTACACCCAGCTCATGAACCCTGGCCTGCCTGAGTCGGCCTTAGACATCAATGAGTGCCTCCGAGGGGCAAGGCGTGACCTGAAAGTATTTGGGAATTTCCCCAAGCTTATCATGACCCAGGTTTCCAAGTCACTGCAGGTCACTAGGATCTTCCTCCAGGCCCTGAATCTCGGAATTGAGGTGATCAACACAACTGATCACCTGAAGTTCAGTAAAGACTGTGGCCGAATGCTCACCAGAATGTGGTACTGCTCCTACTGCCAGGGACTGATGATGGTCAAGCCTTGTGGTGGCTACTGCAACGTGGTCATGCAAGGCTGTATGGCAGGTGTGGTGGAGATTGACAAGTACTGGAGAGAATACATTCTGTCTCTGGAAGAACTGGTGAATGGCATGTACAGGATCTATGACATGGAGAATGTCTTGCTTGGTCTCTTTTCGACAATTCACGACTCCATCCAATATGTCCAGAAGAACGGAGGAAAGCTGACCACCACGGTGAGTACTGGTCTGCAGTTTTCTAAGGAATTGGGTCCTGTTGAGGTGGGGCAGTCTGGCCAGCATCGGGTGCTGAGAGAGAGAAGTGAGGGTAAGATCAGGGGGTAGGCAGAGATGGTAGAGGGACTGAATGATCTCATGGAGCTAGGCAGCACATTAAGACCACAGACTATGGATGGGGCGCCTGGGTGGCTCAGTTGGATAAGGGTCTGACTCTTGATTTTGGCTCAAGTCATGATCTCATGGGTCATGGGATCAAGTCCTGCATTGGGAACCTGATCTCAGCAGGGAGTCTGCTTGAGATTCTCTCCCTCTGCCCCTCGTTCTGCTTGTGCAAGCTCTCTCTCTCTCTGTCTCCTCCCCTCTCTTTAAGATAAATAAAGAAATCTTCCAAAAAAAAAAAAAAAAGACCACAGGCTATGGAGTCATAATGCCTGGCTTGAATTTTAGCTCCACCTACTTAACTGCTGTGAGACCTTGGGTGAATCATCTTATCTTTATGAGCCTCATATTGCTGATTCATAAAATAAGGCTAAAAAGAATATCTTCTTCATAGGGAATAACATGTGTTAAAGCATTTGGCATGTGTGTGGTCCATGGTAAGTCTTCAGTAAATATTAGCTATCATTCCCATTGTTGTTAGTCATTGTAATCCTCCTGACAACACTGTGAGGTGGGTATAATTATCTCCATTTCATAAATGAGGAAACTGAAGCTCAGTGAAACTAACTCACCCCGGGGCACCCAGCTTTAGTTAGTGGAAGAGCCATGATCCAGAAATGGATCAGGTTTCCCTTTAATTATGTTATCACCAGTTTTTCTGATTGTGATTTCACGCTCATGCTCTTAATCGCGTATATCACATTACCCTTTTGGGTAGTGCCTTTAAACACAGGAGGCCCAGCCAGAACCCACTAACTCAACCTACACAAGAACAGAGGTGAGGCAAAGCATCTGCGTGCTCCAGCTGTTGTTTTCGCAGCCTTGGTTATACCAGTCTACCCCTGATGGGCTTTGTGATGGGGGCAGGACAGTTCTGTTAATGGGGCAGCAGTTGGCTTGGTTTCAGCCACACTGCACCTGCTGAGCTAGAGTGCACACATTCAGAACCACAGGAAACACCCACTTTCCAGCGCAGAGCAGAACCCACGACAAAGAGCTACCAGCAGATCCCATGAAGGTGGTCGTGACTGATCCCTGAATGCTGCCAGCTTTGTAGACAGAGGTGGCAAAATCATATACTACACTACCGTTGTTGAGCTCCAGCCACATTCCAGGTGCTCTGCTGGCCAGTTCACATATTATTTCACAGCAGTCCACAAGATAGGTCCTAATAATGTCCCCATTTTACACAGGGGGAAATGAAGCTTAAAGAGGTTCAATACCTTGTGCAAGGTCTCAAAGCTGTTAAGTGGAGGTGGGGGAATCTGTGATTCAGACCCAGGCTGGGCTGGCTTGGTTGACACAGACTCTTAGCGTTTACACAGTGCAACTGCTGTGTACTCAGAGCCATTGCTTACCCGGAATGTGGAGGGCAGATTGGGCCATTTAGTCTGGCTTTAAACTCGGGAAATACAAAGCGATGGGGGTAATTGGTTTCTTTGGTGAGTTAAATTAGGAAGGAGGATAGAAATGGTGCAAGCGGCAGCATGGCTACTCACGGAGCTGTTCTAATTGCCCCATTCACAATGTTAGCCATTTAAAACACATTTACTGAGAAAATATTTTATAGTAAAATGAACAGAAATGTCCTATCTAACGATAGTGTTCTTCAGTGGCTAATTATTCCCTTGACTGCTTTATAATTTGAGGCCAGATTCTGGGGACTTCTACAAAAGTAAATCTCATGGAACTAGAAAAATGAGAAGTCGATGTGTTTGTGAGTTCCCCCACCTGATAGTGATTGAGGGCCCACTATGTGTCAGACACAAAGCAAGGGTGCCAGGGGTGTGGAGGTGTCTTTAATGAGAGGGAAAATGAGGAGACAATATTAAAGACAGGGTATGGGGATGTTTAAATGTTGCCTCTGATATTGGTCACTTCACGGCAACATAATGAATCTTGAAAACATGTGTTCTCCTCTGGTGCTTCTAAACACAAAAAATAGGGTGGGGAACTGGTAAGGGGTTAAGGGCACTGTTTTGATGGGGCTCTAGGTGTAAAGGCTTATTTAGTAAACATTTATTAAGCATCTGCTTTGTTCATGGCACTTTGCCAGGTGCTGGGTATTCATAGTTACCCAAGACATAGTTCTTGAGTCTTACAAAGGTCAGTCTAGTTGACAGACAGATGTGTAGCTGAATAAATTTCACCATAGTGGACATTTCACCATAATGTGAATGTTGGAAGGGCCATGAGAGATTAGCTAGTCCAATCCCATTGATCTACAAATGAAGAAATACAGTTCAGGGAGGCTTGCCCAAAGTTATATAATTAATGGAAGAGCCCAAAAGACTAGAATCCAAGGTCTTCTGCGGCTTCAGTCTGGTGCTTCTCTTAACTACCATGCTGGTCTGTCTCCCATTAGACTCCCCACTTTCATTCTAAAAGCTCCATTAGGATTTTGCAAAGACATCATGAACTTAAATTGGATAGCTATTTCAGGGTGCCAGACCTGCTATATTTTAGGTGCATACGTGTGTGTGTGTGCATGTGCGTGCACGCATGTGCGCATGTGCCCACATGCACGCTCATGCAAGAGGGCGTACATTTCATGTCATTATCATTCAGGAAGAAAGGCCTTGGCTGTCAAGAGGTGCTCAGTGATGCAGTCCCTTTCTGTTTTGGCCATTAAGGGCCTGATTGCTCCCAGCTCCCAGCTGGTTATGAGAGCGTGAAGTCTGCCTTCCCCAGGGAATGCCTGAACTAGAACAGAAAGCATATGTAAACTCTGCCTTGTTACTGTTTTATGACCACCAACTCTAAGTAATATATCCCAAATGGTGGGGGTGGGGGAATCATTGGCCAGGTGTGATCCAGCCCATACTCTGTACAGGCCAGAAGGGGGCTGGGCCATTTATGGGGGTGGTGAGGGGAAGTGAGGGTTGGGGAGACTGCAGAAGTCTATTCATGTTAACAACCCCACAGAATGCCCCAGAGCGAAAGCTGATTTAAAACTAAAGCATTAATGAGGTTCTGCTGTAGCACCCTCACCTTCCTGTTGTGATAAAATGTAAAATCCTGCCAGTCCGTCCTGTTTGAGGTTAAGTTGTGGTGAGAGACCTCTTTGAAAATATGCTCTTTCTGAGTTCTGATGAGACCACCTTTTTAGCCAGCTATATGCCATGCCGTAAGTCCTGCCATACCGGGACTTTGCTCCTTGCTTTGGTGGCTTCTATCTTCCCCAGATTATGAAGGACATTTTGGTCTTCTAAGTGAACCAGGCACTATTAAAGTTTTGTAAGTACAGCCTGTTAGTGCTTTCATTTTCCCTAAGATAGTTTTCACTTCTTCCACCTACCCAGTGGAGGCATGCGAGTGAATGTCGGGGGTGTTCCTCACTGGCAGCTCTCCTGGAGGTGGTAAACATCTGGTTCCTAAACTGGGCTCATCATTGCTATCCCCCGTGGAACATGTTAAACAGACTCCTGAAGTCTAACCCCGGGGCTTCTGATACCACAGGTCTGTGGAGAAGCTGGAGAATTAGCCATAGAATTTGTCAGTTTAAAAGTACCCTCAATTGATTCTGATACTCCTTTGGGAACAAATCCAGCCACCTTGTTTTGAAGATAAGGTAAGGCCCAGAGATTGGGAGTGAATGACAGTTAATGGCAATGCTAGGATCTCTAATTTCTCATCTATAAAATGGGATTGATATATGGAAATGAATTGAAATGATAGGTACAAAGTACCTGGCAGAGTTCAAGGCACATGGCAGGTGCTCGCTTAAACCCGGTCTAGTACGTTTTCTGCTACATTTTTCTAAGTGCCAAATGGACAATGAGTTCTTCTTAAACTTATTTTTTCTTAGATTTTATTTAGTTTTTTGACAGAGAGATAGAGCACAAGTAGGCAGAGAGGCAGGCAGAGGGAGAGAGAGAAGCAGGCTCCCCGCTGAGCAGGGAGCCCGACATGGGGCTCGATCCCAGGACCTTGGGATCATGACCGGAGCCGAAGGCAGCCACTTAACCAACTGAGCCACCGAGGTGCCCCTTAAACTTATTTTTTAAGTGCCAGGACATTTCATGTCATGTTTGTCCAAAGAGGTGACTAAAATATTGTGTGAAAATGTGTGTGTGTGTGCACGTGTGTGTGAGAGAGACAGAGAGGCACAGAGACTGAGCGAGATTGAGAAAGAAGAGGGAGGAAAGAAAGGGAAGGAGAGAAAATTTGTGCTGAGATGTCCAAGAAGGTTTAAATGATGGGACTGTAAATAGATCCATCTTGACTCTTTATCTACATTTGTGAACTAGGTTAAATATCATGGCCCCAAGTGAGTACTGAGCAGGTTTTTAATAGTATTTGGGTGAGAGCATCACTGTTAAATTTATCAGCACATTATTGAATTCCACGTCTTACACCTTGAAGCAAATACAAATATGTACAGTCATTAGTACGTGTGTTTTCAACATTGTTGTCGCACCACAGCCCCATTGTCAAAGGCGACAGCCTTCTTTTAAAAATGCAATTGTTTTTATTTGGAAACCATTTTGATTGTCATCACCACATACCAGTGTATGGATTAGAGGCATAACCACTGTGCGTTTCCTACCCATTGATTAAATGATTAATAAGCAACAGTTTGGATGTTTACTGCTCTCCCAGAAAGTTTCCCAAAAGTCTCTCTGATTTCATTTACTTCCTGTACCCCCCACAGTCGTTGCTCACATATCCTCATGCGGCTGTTTGCCCTGTCAGTTTCCCATTTGTACTCATGTACTTTCTTTATTGATTCATCTCAGAGTTTCTCGGCATTAGTTCCTCCTCTCCCACAAGTTCATTACCTTGGCTTGTTATATGCTTCACTGAACGGTGGGCAAAATTGCAACCTTTCCTACCACCACTCCTCCCGGTCTTTCCTCGCTGTGATATTTATTTTAGCATGATCTGAAATAGGACTGATTTCAGGGAACATTAATGAGTGCTCATTGCAGAAGCACCACGATAGACACCAGGAGCCACAAGGAGTGGTAGAAAGATGACCGTGACCATGTCGCCGTGCTCAGGGGTCACTTGGCTAGCAGGTAGCCAAGCTAACACCTAAAGCCAGACCTGTTGGACTCCAAAGCTCATGCTTTTAACCATCACTCTATGGCTCTCTCAAATACTTCACCTCTGTCTTCACCAGAATCTCCATTCCCTGAACAGAGGCTAACTCGGTGTTTACCATCTTGTTTAATATCCTGTCTTACTCTCCGCTGTTTTTCCAGCTGCACAATCAGGGTTTGAATTCATTCTCCCTCCTTGGAGACTCTTGCTATGGTTTTTCCCAATGAAGGACCAAAAGACACGAGATTTTTAGTCTTCATAACACTTAAAGGCACAGAGAAGTTGCTTGGGGAATGAGGACTGTTTGTGCAGGTGATCAAAGAGCCAGTCACGCATTGAAATGACTTTGCCTAGAATCTACGTGAGCAGTGCCAGTGGTGAGGAATAGCTTATTTTTCCATGGCAATGTTTGGAATCTGCCCATTAGACCAACAGATGGTTTTTAATGCATTTGCCTTTGATTCTGCCCCTTCCTGGTACATCCGGGTCTCCATTATGGAGTTTCCTCAGCAGGAACATTGAGTACTGAGAACCTAACCTACTCCGGTATCCAAGTACATCCATTTCCTTTGCTAGAATTTCTGAAGATACCTGCAGCGAAGTCAGTATTTATGTGTGCTAGGAAGCTCTGGGGAAGATTCTCTGTTGATCCTCAACAATAATTCACTCTATCGAATTCTTATATTTTGCTCTCTGTGTGAGTGACTGTAACTCATCAGAATTTCCAAGATGAGCCCTCCCTTCATCTCTGCTTTGAAGGCTGAGGTTAGAATGTCAGAATGTCAGTGTTTCTCTCCTTGTGCTATCACTTTGGACTTTCATTTTTTAGTCTCCGATAGAGATACCTTGTCTGAATTCATACAAGCTGTTTTCAGTACAAAGTGGTTTCAAAGGGATAAAAACAAGTAAATGACTCACTACCTAATTAGTGTCCGCCGGTCAGCATCTAGAACTGTGGTAAGCAGCATCATTTGCATGAGGTCCATTTCTGGAAAGACAAAAATGTTTATAGGCTGCCATTCTTTCTTCACTCACAATAAAAATAGCTTTAGTGGGTCCCATGGGGGGAAATACATAGTTTTTAAACATAGATTACCTACTTATTGAAGAGAAACGTACAAAGGAAAAAATTGGTACCACTTTTAGGCACTAAATGTTAATTTCAGGGCGCGTTTCAAACGGTGGTCACACTGGGGAAGCTTTTATACATGCTTCATCCTGAAATTATATATATTATGGCTCATATTAGGAAATTAGGCGGGCCCTTCACGAATCTAGAATTACTCACCTTTACCTTGGCAAGAAGTGGCAGCGTGATTACCAGTTGTCCTCTGTGTTCTGAATCTTTAGAAATAAGTTTTTTCTTTCTGTGGTCTGTGGACTGATGTCACAAGACCATGTCCTCAGGAACTGTGAAAGATCAGAGATCTGTACCCTAATTACAAGCTAACACGTTCGTTGGCCACACAGTTTCATGGATGCTGGTTAAAGACACGAGACTCCCTGGCTCAGAGATGAGGGACAGTTTATTTCTCACAGCAGTGGTAGCCAGAGCATCTGCATCTGTGCCAGACCCCCGAGCCCCGATTCCCATGGGGTAAGGCAAACGGGGCCAGATGGCTACCGCACCCCCAGTGAGCTGCATTACAGGAGCAGAGCCTTGAGTTTCTGGAACTCAAATCTTTGACAACAGGTAGTGAGCCTGCCTGCTCTTCTCTCTGAAGGTAGGCACTGTCTCTGTCTTCCAAGGCTGTCCACTCTTCAAGGGTACTGGAAAAAGAGCGTGGGGAGAAAGTGCCTATGTGTCCACGACAGGCAGAAACCCAGGAGACCCATGGAAAATTGGCCAACAACACAGGATCCCCCAAACTTGGGCAAAAGTCCACAAAGATCACCCCATGACTGGATCTTCCAAGAATCTCTGTGCCCCCACCATTAGCCGTGAGGGGAGTCCGAAATGATTCTTCTGTGTTGAGTGGCCAGGGCATGGGAGCACAGTGAGAGCAGCCTTGACCCTGGGGAGGGCAGGCAAGCCCCTGCATGCTTGCTGTCTCCATCACACACTGAAGCATCCCCAGGAAACCTGGAGTCATGTACACGCGCGATTCCCCTCCCCGTACCTGGAATAAGGTTCCTCTCGGCAAGGGGAGCATGACACCATTCAGGCACAGTAGCACCACTGGTGACCTTGGCTCTCTTGCCCCCTGGCGCCTGGGCATTCTGCTACCTTGCTCAGGTCTCCGGCGACAAGTGCTTTCTACTGGGACTGTTTTGGAGCAGGCAGTCTCCCCGCCCCCACCCGGAAAATTGAAAACCTATTTGAACACCACAGAAGCACGTTGAAATGAAGTTACCCTGCAGCACAGCAATTTCCTCGGGTGGGGGCGGTTATAAACTTGCCATGATCAAGTGCGTCACAAAAAGGGCAAAGACGACGGACTTTGGGGCAGATTTCTTCTAGCACATTGCCGCTTTTGGAAGGTAAACTACAAAACTGCATGACCCACAGCTGGCACAATTTTCTGAGTGCTGATACTGGGCATAGACTGGGGCTCACAGTTCACTGCTCCTTTCTTTGTGTGGGGGGGGAATGCTAATAGGGGAAGACAACTAACCTCTGTTTTGGTGAAAGTACAGACTTCTTAATGTCCTTTTAAAATGTCCCTTTGGGGAATGGGGCTCAGAATTCATCAGACTTCTCCCAAGCAATGCTGGAAGGGGCATGAAGGATCTTATTGGGGTGATGGAATGTTCTAAAACTGGTCTGTGGCGATGGTGGCACAACTTAAGTCAATTTAATAAAAATCATTAAATCGTACACTTGGCATGGGAGAATTGTACGAATCCAAAAATACGCCTCAATAACATTGTAAAAAAAAGATTTCATAAAATAAAACGCTGTGGAGTTAATATATAAAGCACTTCAAATACAGCAATGTATAAGCACATTATAAAACAGCTAGTAAAACAATACTTGTATAAATATTAACCATATCATTCAAATAAATTACTTTATAAAGTAAAACAGAAACAAACAAAAGCAAATTCTGGAAGCTAGAAGACAAAAAAAATGTCCCTTTGGGAAGGGTATAACCCAGCAAGGGTGCTTTCATATTTCATATGGGGGTGGGGGTGTGCAGGGGGGTTGATGCTGTCTTCTTATTACCCAGTTCAAATCCTTTCGGAAGAATATTCAGAAAGCGAATTAATTTTTCCTTTTTTCGTTCCACTCAGAATGCCTGAAACAGATAAAGTAGGAAATGGAGTCATTATATTTGGGCGCTGTCTATTATCATTTACTGACTGAGAATCTATCTAAGCCTTGCTGCTTTTTGCAGATAATTAATTTTGTTCCTAAATGTAGGAAAGAGTGATTGTAATCAGTATGTTTGTACTTTCAGCCACAAATAGAGCCCATCAAAGATATGCAGTACAAATAAACCTCATAAAATATGCAGCCCGAGCACTGCTTGAAGTTAATGTGCTGTCTTTTTTTTTTTAAAGAAAAAAATTATATGTATGATTTTTGAAAGTTGTTCTTGGTATTCTTATGTAGTTAATAGATGAACTCCTCTTTCTCTAACTCAAGCCCACACTCTGAATTATTTTTATCATGAAATCTCATAAACTCAAGCTCAAGGGGACTTTGATTTGGCATGGAAATCAATTCATCAACATACACATATTTCTGAGATCTGGGTGTGCGTTTCTCTTATGCTTCTAGAAAATTATGAATAATCAGATCGAAGTTTGAGGTTCAGGTTCATGGGATGAAACCCAAGAGCATGGTTATTTGTGAAGGACTCCCTCTAAACTCTTTAGAAAGACTTTTTGTACTTTTTTTTCCTGGCCGCCCACACCAGCATCTGTTCTAAGCCTGTCCCTTGTCCCTCTCCTTCACAATTGTACCTTGCTTGGTGTCTTGTTCATTTAGGCCCTGTAGTTGGTTGAAAATGGTGTTTAATCATGGTTCTGTCATCCTGGGAAGCACATTTCTGCTTCTGCTGATTCTCTAATGTGTTCCCTCTCTTGAGAAGTAAACTCACTTCACTTAGCAAAATTATATATCATCAGAAAACACTTCAAAAAGGTTATCAAGGGCGGAGATCTTAGTCCCTGTGGCGCAGGTAGAGGGGAAATATTTAAGTGTATGTGGGACCTTTTCATGCTTCTACAATTGCCCACTGTGCAAAATAACATCAGGCCAGGAATCAGAATAGGGATGTGGGGTCTCCGCCTTGTGCGGCCCCAGGAAGTGGCCTGGGAAAAGTGAGTTAGTCTGTGCAGTAAAGAAGATCGTGACCATGAGTGTGATCACGGAGCACTTGCCATGTGCCACACACAGTTCTAAGCTCTTTACATGAACAGACACATTTGATGCATACGACAATCTGGATTAGGAAGGAATTCTCAGGGCTATTTTCCAGGTTAAAGAACGGAGGCAGGGAGAGTTGAAAGTGGGTGCCAGCCACAAGGCTGCTTCAGTGGCTCTCTCCACTGCCAGGGCTCCCGAGGCTCACCTCTTGCCCGGGACCAGACCCAGTCTCAGACTATGTAGACGGAGCCTGGCTCCTGCTGCAAGAGGGTGCTGGCTGACTCGGTGGAAGTGTGGCAGGAGGGAGAGCTAGGACGTTGCTAAGGGGCTCACATCCCTGCCTGCTCGCTCAGTTCTAATTCTTCATGTTTCCTCCACGTGGCCTTGAGAATAGCATGGAAACTTCCAATGGGCTTAGCTTTTTCTTCTCTGCTCTTCCTCATACTCGTGTTAATCCTAATTAGATTTTTCTAAATCTGCTTGGAGCTCAGACTTCCCCCAGGATCAAGGGCTATTCCATTTTTTATCTTTTCTTAAAAAAAAATCCGTTCTTGATGAGCTTAGGTTGAAAATATACTTTAAAAAATATATGGCGCCTCCATTTCCCCCCTTTCAGATCAGAAATCCAAAGAATAGTGAAAAATACCAAGCGCTGTGGTTTTCTTATTCTGCATTAAAACCCTGCAATGATCCCTTTTCAAACATGGAAGGAGTTCTGTGATAACTGTTTCTGATTTACTCCAATGTCCCATTCGCCTTAAATTCTTCATGTAAATGAATGGTCTTCTTCACTGTAGCAAACTTCTAGTAGATTTTTTTTTTTTACAATTATGAACACTTCAAATCACCTTTGAACAGTATCTTCACAAGTTTCCTAGACATAAAGTACTCTACACAAAAGAAGACACTCAATTAGTGTCCTTACTCTGATTAAAAATAAAGCAATAATTGTGATAAATTGGCATAATCAAACTTGACAGAAAGAAGGTATAGAAGACATGTTACATCTCCTTCCAGTATGAAAAGGATGTTAACAAGCTCCAGATCACAGAGGGTGGAAGAAGACACACTGGTGGAAACATTTCCCTCACACATCTGTGTTTATCAAGTTTTAAAGTCTGTTTCCTCCCCGACCATTTCTTCTGAATCTGTAATCCATTGATTGCAACAAAATTAATGCATAACTCAAACTGCTCTGCTGTGAAAAGCCCCATTCAGAATTGTCTTGGCTCTGGTTATCATTGACCAAAGAGTCCTCGAGATACCAGGAACAATAAATTACAATGAACATCCATTTTTAATAGCACCATAAGAGATTTTTAAGAGCTAAGCTCTTGAGATGGAAAGCAGAGTCAATACCCTGCACAGGAATGGGTCAGCTTGGTGTTGCAAGGAGCAGAGTAAGAAAAGGTTGTGTAGTAGAAAGAACATGGGCTTCAAGGGTTAAGATGTAAATCTCTGCTCAGCCATTCTTTATCTTAGTGACCCTGGCCATAGTGCATCTTCTTCTCCCTGAAACTTCACTGCTTTATCTGTAGAATGGGGATACAAATGCCAAACTCTGGGGGGATGCCTGGGTGGCTCAGTGAGTTAAGCCTCCGACTCTTGATTTCGGCTCAGGTCATGATCTCGGGGTTGTGAACAGAATCTGCTTGAGACTCTCTACCTCCCTCTCCTTCTGCCCCCCCCCACCACTCACTCTCTCTCTCTCTCTCTCTCTCTCTCTCTCTCTCTCAAATAAATAAATAAAAAAAATCTTTTTAAAAAAAGCCAACCTCTGAGAACCACTATGAAAACTGGCAATAATGCCTGGTGCACAGTAGCACCATCAGGTCTGACATGTAACACGATCTGTCTCCTATGCCTCTTCTTTCTAAGTCTTCCCTCACATGGGGTGGTTCATCTCTGTGGTCCTCTCGTTAGCCATACCAGCACCGATAAATATTTACCGAGCTCCTGTGGCAAAAACCCTATGCCTGGGACGGGCAGCACAATTATCAACAAGCCATGTCAAGAAGCTAAACCAGTTGGGTTGCAGCAGAATTTCTGGATTCTTTGCCTAATGTTAGGGTGGCTGTTTGAGGTGAGGCTGCTCATCTGGGTACTCCATGTTCATCCTAAAGACGTGATGCTCCTACTGATCTTTGCACTCACAGCTTGGTGTGGCCTTGAGCAGGTTCATTTGGCCTGAGTGGTTGTAGGCCTCTGCTTCCATTGGCCCAACCCTGCTACTGAAAATCATGTTCTGCCAGATGTTCAGGTGACTTGATTCCCAGCCAGGCAGGACAAGTTGAGCACACAAGTTTGCTAGCTGCTCACAGTGGGCTTCATAGAAGACTCATGAATAAAGGGCAATGTGATATATCTAGATTCCCGATGGGGATTTTGAGCATTTATCTTCTTTTGCTCGGGTTTAGTGCTGAAATCCTTGGGAGGGGAGGGAGGACTCAAGCTGTGTTTATGGCTCCTTTGTTTTCGAGTGTGTGTGGTGCAGTATAATGCTAAATTGCTTTTACTGTGTACCACTGTTAAATGATGATTAAATTTAGGTTGACATAAAAATGAACAGATATCTATTATATATCTTTGGAATAATTTAATGATACCCCCTTGTTTGAGATCATATCCTTTTATTAAATCCCTAAATTTCCTTGTCTGTTCTTATCCATCTTGCCCACTCAGAGTCTCTTCCCCCTTTATAATGATTGGCAGCCACCTTTCTGATCCCAGGGATTGGGTTATCACTCTATTTCTTTTGATGGAAGGAAAGAGGAGGAAGCAAAGGGAGTTTGGGGAAATAAAAGGAAGATGGGAAATGAATCAGACCATTTAGAAATGTTTTTTTTTTCTAGGTACGTGTCCTCTGCAGGTTTTTGCTTAATATAATCATTGCCCCAGTCAAACTAGCACAATACAGATAAGTCACAAATTTCAGATTTGAAAAATACAGAAAAATACAGGGACATCTGGCTGGCTCAGTCGGTAGAGCATGTGACTCTTGACTTCAGGGTCGTGAGTTCAAGCCCCCTGTTGGGTGTAGAGATGACTTAAGGAAATAAAAAAAGTACAGAAAAATACAATATATCTCAACTGATTTACTTGCCATTCTCTTAAACCAAGCATCAGTTTTAGTGTGTGAGGCTACCATTCTCCTCCCCTCATCCCTACTAAACAATTTCTTACGTGGAGTAGGTGTTTCGTTCTTCTCTTAAATCAAGCTAAAGGGGAATGGAGTTTCTGCTTGGGATAATGAGGAGCCATTAAGAGTACAGAGAAGATGAATCTCCACCCACAAAATCAGAAGTATAAGAAGAAGTACATTTATTATTATTATTTTCTTGCTTTCTCTTTTTAAATGATAGACTCTTTTTAGAGCACTTTTAGGTTCACAGCAAAACTGAGCAGAAAGTACCGAGTTCCCATGGACCTCCTGCCTCCACATCCCCCAAAGTCCATGGTTTACATTAGGGATCACTCTTAGTATTATAAATTCTATCAGTTTGACAAATGTATAGTGAGGCATTATAATATCATACAGAGGCTTTTCACTGCCCTAAAAATCCTGTGTTCTGCCTGTTCATCCCTCCCTCCTCTCTAACCTGTAGCAACCACTGATTTTTTTTTACTGTCTTTTGGTTTTTCCTTTTCCCGGATGTTATATAGTTGGAATCATACGGTATGAAGCCTTTTTAGATTGGCTTCTTTCACTAAGTACTATGCATTTCAAGGTTCCTCCATGCCTTTTCATGGTTTTGCAGCTCATTTTTTTTCTAATGCCGAATAATATCCCATTGTCTGGAGCATCTTTTATTTTTAAATCAATTTAATTTCAACTCCAAATCTTTATTCCCATTGGGTTAGTGGTAAATCCCCCCTCATTACTTTTTTAAAAAAACAGCTTTGTTGAGATAGAATTCATATAGAACACATTCACCACATATAACCACTGAACTGTACACTTTAAATGGGTAAATTGGTGAATATATTCACCATGGAGTTGTGCATCTATCACCAAAGTCAATATTAGAAGAGTTTTAGCATTCCAAAAGAAACTCTGTACCAGATAGCTGCCACTTCCCATTTTGCATTCCCCTGCTCCTGGCGACTGCTAATTTACTTTCTCTCTCTCTGGATTTGCCTATTCTGAACACTTCATATAAATGGAATCCTACAATATATGGCTTTTTGTGTCTGGCCTCTTTCACTTAACATAATGTTTTCGAGGGCCATCCATGTCGTAGCATGTATGAGTATTTCATTCCTTTTTGTGGCTGAATAACATTCCATCCTATGGATAGACCACATTTTGTTTATCCATTATCAGCTGATGGACATTTGAATTGTTTCCATTTCTTGGTTATTATTCATAGTGCTGCTAAAATCATTCATGCACAACTCTTCGTGTGGATATATATTTTCATTTCTCTTGGAAATATACCTAAGAATGGAATTGTGGGTCATATGGTAACTCTAGGTTTAACCTTTTGAGGAATTGCCAAACCATTTCCCAAAGCAGCTGAACCATTTTACTTTTCCCACCAGCAATATATGAGGGTTCCGGTTTCTACACATCCTCACCAGCAATTGCTATTATCTGTCTTTTTTTTATTATAGCCATCCTAGCGGATTTGAAGTGGTATCTCATTGCAGTTTCAGTTTGTGTTTCTCTAATGACAAATGACGTTGAGTAATTTTCATGTGCTTATTGGCTAGAGATGTATATCTTCTTTGCTGAAAGGACTATTGAGATTCTTTCCTAAATTTTTAATCAGGTTTATGTCATTTCATTGTTGAATTGTAAGCATTATTTATATATGTTGAATACTAGACCTTTATCAGATATGTGATTTGCAAGTATTTTCTTCCATATGGTGGGGTGACTTTTCACTTTCCTAATAATGTTCTTTAAGACATAAATGTTTATGATTTTGATGAAGTCCAATTTATCTGTTTTTGTGTATAGGGCATATCTAAGAAACCATTGTCTAATTCAAACTCGTGAAGATTTATACCTATGGTTTCTTCTGTGAATTTGTTTTTAAAGATTTTATGTATTTATTTGAGAGAGAGAATGAGATAGAGAGAGCATGAGGGGGGAGGGTCAGAGGGAGAAGCAGACCCCCTGCTGAGCAGGGAGCCCGATGCGGGACTCGATCCCGGGACTCCAGGATCATGACCTGAGCCGAAGGCAGTCGCTTAACCAACTGAGCCACCCAGGCGCCCCTCTTCTATGGATTTTTATAGATTTAGCTCTTATACATAGGTCTATAATCAATTTTGAGTTAATTTTATACATTTAATGTGAGGTAGAGGTGCAACTTTGTTGTGGATACCCAGTTACATTTAATGTGAGGTAGAGGTGCAAATTTGTTGTGGATACCCAGTTGTCCCAGCTCCATTTGTTGAAAACAGTAGTGTTCTTTCCCCATTGAGTGGTCTTGGCACCTTTGTCAAAGTGAATAGACCATAAATGTATGGGTTTATTTCCGGACTCTCAGTTCTATTCCATTGATCTGTATGTTTATCATTATGACAGTACCATGCTGTT
This sequence comes from Callorhinus ursinus, assembly GCF_003265705.2. NCBI lineage: Eukaryota > Metazoa > Chordata > Mammalia > Carnivora > Otariidae > Callorhinus > Callorhinus ursinus. The sequence continues at coordinate 1,454,672 of NW_027397095.1, forward strand.
TTGATTACTCTTGCTTTGTAGTAAATTATAAAACTGTGAAGTGTGAGTCTTCCTACTTTGTCGTCTTCCAGATTGTTTTGGCTATTTGGAATCCCTTGTAATTCCATTTCAATTACACAAGCAGCTTGACCATTTCTACAAAGAACTCAGCTGGGATTTTGATAAGGATTGCATTAAATCTGTAGATCGTTTGGGGGGAATATTGCCAGCTTAGCAATATTAAGTCTTCTGATCTATGAACATGGACTGTCTTTACATTTATTTAGGTCTTCTTTAATTTTTTTCATGGTTGTTTTGTAGTTTTCAGTATACAAGTTTTGCACTTCTTTTGTTAAATTTATTCCTAATATCATAGTTTTGTTATTGTAAATGGAATTGTTTTCTTTTTTTAAAAGGTTTTATTTATTTATTTGAGAGAGAGAGAGAGAGAGAGAAAGCACAAGCAGGGGAAGAGGGAGAGAGAGAGGGAGAAGCAGGCTCCCTGCTGAGCAGAGAGCCCAACCCAGGGCTCGATCCCAGGACCCAGAGATCATGACTTGAGCCGAAGGCAGATGCTTAACTAACTGAGCCACCCAGGTGCTCCTGGAATTGTTTTCTTAATTTAATTTTTGCATAGTTCATTACTTGAGTATAGAAATACAACTGGTTTTTGTATATTGATGTTGCACCTGGTAGCACTGCTGAACTCATTTATTGATTTTAATAGTTTTGTTTTATTTTGTTTTGTTTAGTCCTTGATGTTTTCTGTATATAAGATCATGTCATCTGTAAATACAGATGGTTTTATTTCTTCTTTTCCAATCTAGATGCCTATTATTTCTTTTCCTTTCCCATCCATCCCTCCCTTCCTCCTTTCTCTCTCTCTTTCTTATTCTCTTTCTTTCTTTATTTCATTCATTCATTTTTCTTCCTCTTGCTGTCTTTCTTTCTTGCCTCATTACTCTGGCTTATACCTCCAGTACACTGTTGAACAGAAATGGCAAGAATGGACATCTTACTTCAAATGTCCTTTTCCTAATATTGGAGGAAAATTCTTCTGTCTTTCCCCATTAAATATAGTGTTAGCTGTGGGTTTTCCCTAAATGCCCTTTATTAACTTGAGGAAGTTCCCTTGTATTCCTGGTTTGTTGAATACTTTTATTATCAAAGTATGCTGGATTTTGTCCAATTCCTCTTCTGCATCTAGTTTATTTCTCCTTCCAATCCAATTTTGTATGTGTTCTTTATTCTATTAATATAATAATTATATTGATGACCAGATGTTAAACTACTCTTGTATTCCTGGGATAAAGCTCACTTGGTCATGGTGTATGATCCTCTTTATACATTCCTGGATTTAGTTGGCTAGTATTTTGTTGAGGATTTTTGTATTGATATTCATAAGAGATTCTGGTCTGTAGTTTTCTTGTAGTCTTTGTCTGGTTTTGGTATCAGGATTTAATACTAGCCTCATAGAATGAGTTGAGATGTGTTCCCTCCTCTGTTATTTTTGGAAGAGTTAGATAAGGATTGGCATTAATTCTTCTTTAAGTGTTCAGTAGAATTTGCCAGTAAGGCCATCTGGTCCTGGGTTTTTCTTTGTGGAAAGATTTAAATTGCTAATTCTATCTCTTTATTTGTTTTAAGTTCATTCACATTTTCTATTTCTTTCTGAGTCAGTTAAGGTAGTCATTTTAGGAATTGTCCGTTTCATCTATGTTATATAATTTGTTGGCGTTTACTTTTTTTAGTATTCCCTTAAAATTCTTTTGATTTATATAAGGCTGGTAGTAATATCCCTTCTTTCATTCCTAATTATAGTAATTTGAGTCTTTTTTTTGTCTCAGTCGGTCTAACTAAAAGTTTATTAATCTTGTAGACTTTTCATAAAAAGAAAATTCTTTTTCTATTCTTGATTCCACTATTTCTGTTGCAATGTACTATTTTCTTCCTTCTTCTTGGTTTATTTTTAATGTGCTCTTCTTTTTCTGGTGTTATAAGGTGACAGTTTAGGCTATTGATTTGAGATCTTTTTTCCCCCCCAAAATAGTTGTCTACAGCTATAAATTTCCCTCTATGTGTTGCTTTAGCTGCATCCCATATGTGCTAGTATATTTTCATTTTCATTAATATCAAAGTATTTTATCATATTCCTTGTGATTTCTTATTTGACCCTTTCATGCTTAGGGTCTTAGAGACTACATATTAACCAGTGTATTGTTTAATTTTCACATATGTGGTTACTTAGGAGTGTGTGGTTTAATTTCCATATATACGTAGATTTCCTATATTTCTTTCTGTTATTTCTTATTTGATTCCATAGTGGTTGGAAAACATACTTGGTATGATTTCAATCCTTATTCACTTATTGAGGCTTGTTTTATGGTCTAACATATGATCTGTCCTGGAGAATGTTCCATGTGCAGTTGAGAAGAATGTGTATTTTGCTGTCATAGGGTGCAGTATTCTATAGATGTCTGTTAGGTCTTTTTGGTTTATAGTGTTGTTCAAGTCTTCTGTTTCCTTGTTGATGTTCTGTCTAGTTTTTTTTAATCCACTACTAAAAGTGAGATATTGAAATCTCCAACTATTATTGCTGAATTGTTTATTTCTTCCTCCAGTTTTGTCAGTTTTTGCTTCATGTATTTTGGGGCTCTATTTAGATGCATATGTTTATAAATGTTCTATCGTTCTGATGGATTGACCCTTTTATCAGTATAAAATGGTCCTCTTTATCTCATAATATTTTTGATCTAATGTTCATTTTTTTCTGATATTTCTATAGCCACTTCTGCTTTCTTATGTTTACTATTTGCATAGTATATCTTTTTCAATTATTTTACTTTCAATCCATTTGTATCTTTGAATCTAAAATATGTCTCCTGTAGATAGCATATAGTTGCATATATTTTTTTTATCCAAGCTGACAGTTTCTCTTTTGACTGGGGTGTCTAATCCATTTGTATTTAATTACAGATGGTGTCTGACTTAGGATGGTTTGACTTACGATTTTTCAACTTTATGATGGTGTGACAGTGATACGCAGTCAGTAGAAACCTTACTTCAAATTTTGAATTTTGCTCTTTTCCTGGGCTAGCAATATGTGATACTCTCTTATGATGCTGGGCCACGGCACTGAACTCCCAGTCAGCCACACGATCATGAGGGCAAATAACCAAAACACTGACAAGCATTCTGTCCCCATACAACCATTCTATTTTTCACTTTAAGTGCTGTATTCATGAGATATTTACCACTTGATTATAAAATAGGCGTTGTGTTAGATGATTTTGCCCAACTGCAGGCTCACGTAAGTGTTCTGAGCACATTTAAGGGAGTCTAGGCTAAGCTATGATGTTGGGTAGGTTTGCTGTGTTCAGTGCATTTTCGACTTAATATATTTTCAACTTATGATAGGTTTATCAGGATGTAACCCTATCACAAGTGGAGGAAGATGTGTACTGATATGGTTAAATTTACACCTGCCATTTTATGCTTTGTTCTCTATAGACGGCATATCTTTTTGTGCCTCTATTTCTCCTTTGCTGTTTTCTTTTCCCTTAAGTGATTATTTTCTGGTGTATTGTTTTAATCCCTTTAAAGATTTTTTCCCCACTATTCTTTGGTTATTTTCTTAGTAGTTGTTCTAGGAGTTACAGGACACAGCATGACCTAGAATCTACTTCAGATTTTTACTAATTTAATTTCAGCGAGGTACAGATATAATGGTCCTTTGGTTTTCCTCAAATGCGCTGTCCACTCCAGTGGCCAAATAACTGTCTACTTATTTTCCTAGAGTTTGAAGATGATCTGTTATGTTGGAATGGGGCCCGGGGTAGTTCTTTACCATCAGTTCTGCCAACTGATTCTGACTCTCGTTTCGCAGCTATCCGCTTTTCTTTTGCTCAACCTTCATGGAATTCTAACTTGCCTCTCTCCCTACAATCCAACATACTTTATGCTTTCTTTTGGCCACATTGTATGTCACTGTGACATCCAGGTTAGTACTGTTCAATAGAAATATAATTCAAGTCACATATGTAAGTTAAAATTTTTTTATTTTTATTTACTTTTTTTAAGATTTTATTTATTTATTTGACACAGAGAGAGAGACAGTGAGAGCGGGAACACAAGCAGGGGGAGTGGGAGAGGGAGAAGCAGGCTTCCTGCGGAACAGGGAGCCCGATTGTGGGGCCAATCCCAGGACCCTGGGATCATGACCTGAGCCGAAGGCAGACGCTTAACCATCTGAGCCACACAGGCGCCCCTAAAATTTTTTAAAACCACGTTCAGTGGTGCCTGGGTGACCCAATTGGTGAAGCGTCCAGACTCCTGGTTTTGGCTCAGGTCCTGATCTCAGGGTCGTGAGCTGGAGCCCCTCCTCAGGCTCTGTGCTCAGGGGGGAGTCTGCTAGTCTGCTTAAAAATTCTCTCCCCCTGCCCCTCCCCACACTCCTTCTCTCTCTAAAATAAATAAATAAACCTTTTTAAAAACCCACATTTAAAAAGTAGGAAGAAATAGGTGAGATTAATATTTTTATTTCACCCAATATGTTCAAAAATTAACGTTTTGGCATGTAATCAATATTTTTTGAATTGTTAATGGGATATTTTATGTTCTTTTTTTTAAGATTTTATTTATTTATTTGAGAGAGAGAGAATGAGAGATAGGGAGCACGAGAGGGAAGAGGGTCAGAGGGAGAAGCAGACTCCCCACTGAGCAGGGAGCCCGATGCGGGACTCGATCCCGGGACTCCAGGATCATGACCTGAGCCGAAGGCAGTCGCTTAACCAACTGAGCCACCCAGGCGCCCCTTATGTTCTTTTTTTATCACAACTTGGACTAGTCACATTTCATGTGCTCAATGGCCACGTGATATAGATTGGACCCTGCAGTTCCAACCTCCCCTTTGGGAAGGAATTCATAGGGCTGTGCTGTAAAGTGTATCTGAATTTCCTTGCAGTACTGACAATGGCAGTCCCTTCCCAGAAAAGCCACTTTCTACAAATATAACTAACTGCCCTTCTATCTGCCCTGCTGAGAAATGCCCACAAGCAAAAGGAAATAATGCAAAGTGTGTGTGGTCTAATATGCAACTGCCCATCCAGAGCACATTTTCAGGCAATCAAAAATTAATTTATGGGAACTAGTTAATATTTCAGTTAATGGTAGTAGTTTTTCATATCTGTAGGGAATACAGGGTAGAAGTTCAAAAGCTCTTTCAGATTTGCCATGGGAACTCTTGATACCAACAGCCTGGGGTGGATCACCTCCAAAGGACTGAACCAGAGGCCCAAGGAAGGGGAAATCTACAGAGACTGGGGAAATTTGAGCCCTCCAGAAACCTCTCCCTCCTGAACAGTGTATTTTTTCTTTTTTTGGCTAGAGATTAGGAGGTGGTAAGATGAGTGGAGCCATCTATACGTCTGCCCCAGTCTCTCCCTGTATCATTTTATCTGATTAGACTCATCATAAGGATGATTAAAGGTTTCTCATTACTAGCAAATTGCTTATTCTCACCTTACCTTTGCTCTTTAAGGAAGAGTTACCACTTGCTCATCCAATTCTTAATTTTTCTTAGCCACTCAATTCCATGCCTACCCTGTTTGCTTAAGATTGGGGACAGTCCAGCTGGACTAATCGAAGCCTCTGACTTCTTGTAAAGTTATGCGTGCTCTCTGCTCTCATCCGTTTCCTCAATGTTGCTTTCTACCTGTTACTCTCTGGCTTTGACAGTAAGTGGCTTAGGATTTAATTTCTCTTTTTTGCAAAATCCACAGCCTACCATTCAAACTCTTTGCCCGGATGCTCCTTTCCTCTTGCCCAGATTCTGGGATCAGGTCCCTGAGCTCATGGTTTCTAGACCCTTATCTGGGTCCCTAAAGCTTGTGGCCTGATTCTGTGGGTAGATCTAAATTACCTGCCTGATTCCCTTCTCTTAATACAGCATCTAGATTTCCCTGGCGAGAGTATTAGCCAGAAACCCTACCCCACACCCACCACAGCCGACTCTCCTGGGCCCTGGCCTTGGATTTCAAAGTGACAGTAGAAGAGGAAGAAAGAAATACTCATTGAATGCCACTTTCAAGGCCATGTCCAACGTTCAAGAAGCAGCAAGTGAAGACATCTGTTTGAGGAGCCTTCCTCTGCAGAATGGAAGAGGCTACTGGATAAAAAAAGAAAGCAAATCTATCTGCCGGGCAGCTAGGAAGCCTTAACCTAGACAGGGCAGACATTTCCTTGTTTTATCGTTTCAAGCCAGAATGGGGAGGTTTAGTTGGTAGAATGTGACAGACAAGCCAGCAAGGGAGAAAAGGGAGGGTTAGAAGCATAGCCAACTAAGCAAAGGCAATATGGTTGCCTGTTGTAACATCTGCAAGTTCTAGGATCAAAGGAAGAAATCCATAAATACTTCAAGATGTTTGCTTTGTACTGTTTAGCTAATGGCCAAATGAAACATCAACTTATAGGGGAAAGTGAAACACTTAAGTGTCCAAATGTAGACAAATAGTCCGGCTTAGCACATGCCCACATGCCCATAAAAGAAGACCATAAGAGCCTGGAACTTCATTCTTGGGATCGGCCTCATGGCATTTTTGTCACGCGGGGTTCTCCTGTCAGCAGCGCCCCGGCCAGTAGCCTCCCAAATCACAAGCTCCCCTTAATGGTCTGTTCTGAAAAATATCTTAAGGAAACACTGACCTTGGGTTAGACCTTTGTTTCTGTTATCAAAGCCTCTCCATCTCTGATTCTGGAAAACATTCTCCCTTTTCTTGGTCTCTCCTTCTCCTTAACCTTGTCACGTAGGTCATGTAAAGTTTTTTTTTTTTTAATCAATTTTTTGATTTACGTTTAGAGAATGCTACCTTTGGAGTGGCCCTCAAAGACCTAGTCTAGCCTCCTCAGTTTGAAGCCGAGAGCACTCAGGCATATGACTTGAGGCAAAGGATTTGCTGAAGATGAACCAGTTAATGCCAAACCAGGGTAAAACCTATGGCTTCCGACAAACAGGCCGGTATTCTTTCTGCTGTACCATTCATTTCTTTGATGTGACATAGTGACTATGCTTCTAAGGTTTGCTTTTAGGATTATTCTATCTTCTTCTGCCTTTTACAGAAAGATTCAAACTGGCATCGAAGATGCTCCTTGATTTTCTTTGCTTTTTGATTTTCGGATCTCTAGAAATCACAATAGGTGCATAATTAGTTTGGATTTCAATGCACAGAGTATTATGAGCATTTTTATGTGAAGAAGAGAAATAAAATAGGCAGAAGATGAAATTTCTTGCCAACATATTTTTGAATCTGTGTTTTTACAAGTTACCTGAGAAATTCTTTATGCAGAAAGAATCAAATATAAATATGTAATCGAGACCAGGAAAACCTCTGAAGTATGGCTCCCTATAGAAATAGCGTAATAGAACCCCAGTTTTGTCTCTCCTTGCTTAGACTCTTGCACAAGTCCAAGCAAATCAATATGAAAGTGTTGCTCAGAATGTGCCCCTGTTATAGCCAATTAAAGGTCGAAGTATATAATTTACATAAAATGGATGGGCAGGAACAAAAGGTATCTGTTGGGCCATGAGGAATGATTCTATTTCATTTGCAGATGAGTACTACATAGGTCATTGAAAATGCAAGATGCAAATCATTGTTTTTTCTTTCTAAAAAGCATTTTCCCCCCCTCAGTTTGGTCTCAGCCTGTTTTATTCTCTTGTTGCATGCATGCCATAGTCATTAGTACAATTGAATTATAGAATGACCTACACCGTGAGACTGTTAGGCAGCTTGATTGAAATTATCTTTATAATGGAAATCAGAGAACACTTTTAACCTTGTTAGAGCACCACTGTACTGTTGATTAATATATAAAGCGAGTCATAAATTTCACAGTGAGCTATTTATTTCCCGACAATCTTGTGAAAGCAGTTTGGGCCACATTACAGAAACTTTCCTCATACCTTTGTCAGGCTGACACTAATGATCCTGATTATTTCTAGGACTTTCAAAGTGTCAGTGTTAATTAAACTAATGCTTTAAAATATGGGTAGAAAAGAACATTTGAATATTATATCTTAAATGTTTGACAATGTGTATGAAGCTTCTTTCGTTACCTGGGTAATTTCAGAGAACTGACTTCATTTGATAAAAGTTTCTTTCCAGGAGCAAATGCATGCCTGATTCAGTGGCAGGAGCCAATATCACCAAGGTCACAGTTTCCTCTCTATATTCAATGAGTATTTCTTGAGTACTTTAGATATGTTCTGTGCTGGATCATGTGATACAAATAAAAAGATGTAAAAAGGGGGTGCCCGAGTGGCTCAGTCAGTTAAGTGTCTGCCTTCAGCTCAGGTCATGATTTTGGGGTCCTGCAATGGAGCCCCACTTCAGGCTCCCTGCTCAGCAGGGAGTCTGCTTCTCCCTCTCCCTCTGCCCTTCCCTGCCCCCCCCACTCTCTCTCTCAAGTAAATAAATCTTAAAAGAAAAGATATAAAAAATCTAGTACCTGCCCTCAAAAGAGTTCATGGTCTAGTGAAGGATACAGTCACAGAAAGAGAGATGACCTGTGTATAGACATTTGGAGGAGACAGATTAACGGGGTATCCAACCTAGCCTGGGGAGATCAGGGAAAGTGTCCTAGTGGACTTCTGCCTGAATGAAGGCTCTTCTGGCTGCTGAAGAGGTGAGGGCAGGGTTTGTGGGAAACACACGACTGTGACAAGAACCACAGAAGCTTGGGGTTTAGGTGGAGACTGAAGGATAATGGAGGGCAGAAGGGTCCTTCTTACTTCCAGAACTCATCCTATGGCCCGGACCCTGGTCTTTGGCTATACTACACCACCCAGATCCTGAGACCTTGCATTAACCCTGGCAGAAAGGACCCTGTTCTACTGCCTTTCCCTGAGCCCCCCCCCACCCCATAGCTGGCTCCAGCAGCAAGAAGGCAACATGGTGGCTGGAGAAATCAGGCCTCCCACACTGGACCAGCCACCTGTGGGTATGGGAGGTTTGGAAACAGGAGGATGTAAGTCTGGGAGGGCCTGGATTATTTCCAGAAAAGAAAAAAACCCAGAAAGGTTTGGTGGGGAGGGGAATTGATCCTGTTTCTTAACAAACCGCTTTCTATAAAATCATAACCTTGCTTTTAGACTCCTATTAGGGGAATGTAGAACTAATTAAGAGACCCGAACATCATTAATCATTATTTTACTTGAGTAGTAATCAAAAAAAAAAAAAGAGCCTTCGTTGAAGTCACTGGTAGAAAAGCTAATGCACAGCTTCTCAGGCATATTGCCCTTCTCGGCTCAGGCTGTATTCACTCATAAATTGCATACAAAGAACTAATTGCTCACTTCCAGAGTAAAATGTACTTACTGTCTCAGGTTGGACACATAGCTTACAAAGTCAAGCAATAGCCAGTCTCTGTTTTTAGAGAACATTGCTAAAGGCAGTACTCAACCAGATGGCCAGGACGGACATGCGCCTGAGGCCACTGGGCTGGTTCGGTGGACTTCGAGTGAGTGGGAACAGTACACTCTCTGCAACAGTAGAGATTCACGGAATGACTTCGGGCTCTCATTTAAAACGAATATCTCCTCGGGCGCCTGGGTGGCTCAGTTGGTTAAGCGACTGCCTTCAGCTCAGGTCATGATCCTGGAGTCCCGGGATCGAGTCCCGCATCGGGCTCCCTGCTCAGCGGGGAGTCTGCTTCTCCTTCTGACCCTCCCCCCTCTTGTGCTCTCTCTCTCAAATAAAATCTTAAAAAAAAAAAAAAAAACGACTTATAAAACGAATATCTCCTAGAAGGGGACTGTGTTCTCTATCTACACATTCTCCTGTTCCTTCCTCTTCTCTTCCTCCTCCTCCCCCCTTCACTCCTTTCCTTCGCCTCTCTCCTCTTCTTTTTCCTTCTTCTTCCTCAAGAAAAATGTGCTGGTGAGAACAGGTTGCAGTTTCCTTTTGAGGGAAATCCTGCCAAAGGTTTTTTTTTTTTTTTAATCCCCGGAGGCAGATCTACCACTGGCCCCGGAGTGTGGCTGTTTGCGTGCGGAACTGGGTTGGAGCAAGCCTCACGCCTTTCCCTTGCCTTCAGGACAGGTTGCAGGACTCAAAGTGGAAACTCAACAAAACTTTCAGAAGCAAATAAATAGAACCTAGAAGGCTTGTTTCCCTGGAGATGGGGAGGCACCATATGTCAGTTTCATGTTTTTAATCAAAAGGCCAAGGCTTCATCTAGATTGTAGTAATAAGTATTTGCTTTCCAGAGACTTTCACTGAAATGACAAATGTCTTTCACTATTTCTCATGCATTCCCCCGCCCCTCCAGATCAGAGAAAAATCCAGTACAAAGTAAAATGCCCTTAAGAAGCTCCTATAAATAACCTCCTGTATGATGTGCTCTCATTATCTAACCTGTTTACGAGGGAGAAGTTACAGCATTTGGTTGCCCGAGAAGCTTTGGAGCCCAGGCTGTAGCAGAAGGGGTGCTGCGTGTGAGACCCTTAGAGCTTGTTTAGTCAGATTGTGTTCTTGGGCCAGCAAGGAAGCAGAGAACCAGATCAGGGAGGAGAGATGCGTATAGAGGAGAACAGGAGGCTGGAGATAAGTGTGGTAAGAAAGAGTCAAGAGGAAGAGCATGGGGCGCCCAGGTGGCTCAGTGGGTTAAGCGTCTGTCTTTGGCTCAGGTCATGATCCTGGGGTCCTGGGATCGGGCCCCACGGCAGGCAGGGAGCCTGCTTCTCCCTCTCCCTCTTCCCCTCCCACCTGCTCATGCTCGCTGTCTTGTGCTCTCTCTCTCAAATAAATAAAATATTTTTTTAAAAAAGAGGAAGAGCATAAAGTATGTTAAAAAGCACCCTGTATTGCTTTTTTCAATTTTTGGAAAGATTATAAGGGGGTAGGGTGAGAGAGTGAGGGTGCAGTAGAGATGGGGGAAGGGAACCGCTGTGTATTGAGCCCCTTTTACGTACCAAGTGCTGTGTGAGGCATTTCGTGTAGATTCCTTCATTTAACCCTCACCAGAAGCACACAAAGTGGGACTTATTGTCCCTGTTCTACAGATGAGGAGGCTGGGGCTTAGCGAAGTCACATCACCTACGTTTTCTTTCCCTCTGAGAAGCAGCAGGAGACCTGGGACCTTGCCTCCCGGCCCATGTTGCCAAGTCTGTAACCTGAGAGCAAATAAAGACTGGCGGGCCAGTCAGGGGGTCAGTACACTGAAAGGAGCAAATTGGAGGGAGGGAAGCTAGATCTGGAGGGAGTTCTTGGTAGGAAGAGCACACGGGTGCCCTCGTTTTTTCAGCAAAGTACAAGGCCACCCAGATAGGAAGTGATTCCTGTGGAGGACGCATTTCAAGTCAAGTCCTCAATACGGAGTAAACAGAGATTTGTGAGCATGGAGGCGGGTGGGGAGAAGGAATGTTCGAGCACACAGGATCAAGAGGACGGTAGAGAGAGAGAGGAGAGTGACGGCTTGCGGATAGGGGGACCCCATGCGAAGGGGATGGGAGAGTTGACACATCAGATAGACGGGTGACTGAGAGCGAATGAGTAGGTGACAGCCAAAAGACTCCAGGGAATACCTCATAGGGTGGCTCGCTCTTCGGCCATTAGTGTAAGGAACATTTATATGCAGTGATCCGGGCAACTGAAGGCTAACTCCACATTGTCATTCTACTTCCTGCGTTTTTATTATAATTATTTGATTATTTGCTTTTTAAAGGCCCCTGTTGACTCATCCATCCAGGTCACCTGTCTCAGAGTTGCTACCTGAGGCAGTGTCCTGAGGGAGGCCTGCGCGGAGGCCCTTTGCAGAAGAGTTGGAAACTGGATGCTAGTATGTTCTTTTGTTGCTGAGCCGCCCGTGTCTGGATCAAAGCAATCCATTTCTGATTCATGTATGTTATTAGCTCTGGCAGGATGGCAAAACGTGAGTCAGATACTGTTTTGTATATTAGAAAAACCTAGATAAGCAAACAGAGAAGGAAGGGATTGCCTTTATTAGAAAAGCAATCTTTTGTGATAGATCTTAGCACCAAGCAATGAGTTTTTAATAAACTGAGCAGATAGAGCACTCATATGTCTGGTCTTGCTCCCCCTCTTCGGCTCCTGATATGTATGATTTCTTGACACTAGCAAGAGGCCCGCTGATTTGTCAGTTAATCAAAAGTTGCTAAAGGAAAGTCAATACAGAAGAAACTAATCATCAGCCTGTCTTTTTCCAGTGACTCTATGGGACTTCCAGGCTCCGAGCTGCCTGTTCTCTGTGTTAGTGTTACTCAGGGTAGTACCTGTGCCCTTGTTGCAAAGGGTGAGACTCTCATTTTGTTTCTCTCCCTCTTGATAGAAAGCTGGGGGCTGACTCCTTGGAAGAGCTGGGAGAATTATTATCACCAGCTATGTGTAGCCAAGTGTTGCTTTTCCTCCCTCTCTTCTTCGGTCATATTCACAGTACTTCATTTCTTTATCACACCTGCCCTCCTCTGGCCTTCTGTCTTTGGGGCCCCGCTCTCACTCCCCGTAAAGCAACTCCAAAATGAAGTAATTTGATTTTTCTTCAAGTGGAACAATATGTTTCAGGTGTCCCCAGTCTAAATCTAATTGCCTCGACCAGGAGTTTGTCACAGAAGCCACTAATTTTGTGCACGCAATCCCCACGTGGGAAGGATCTGATGTGATGACGGGGATTTTTGCTTAAAGCCCCTTTCCTCCTTGGAACAGACTTGCTCTGCAAATCCTCTTGGGTTGCACAGAGGCTAAATGATTTGTCCAAAGTGAGTCCATAGCGGAGCTGAGATTATGTCTATGTACGATATTCTGAGCACCAGAAAACGGCATTTGAAATCAGTAGGAGACTCTCTGTGGCCTGACACTTGGATCTGCTCTGAGCCCCAGCTGCCTGCAGACTGTGCTCTCCTGACAGGTTCCAGCCTGTCTGATCTGATGGTGCCTCACAGGAGCCCCGTGTATGGCGCCCCCCCCAACTATTTTTCACTGTTATTTGTCAACATCGTTATGCTAAATTACGAAGCCTGTAAAAGATCATGATACAGGGACCAAAGTTCTTGTCCACAAAAGTCATACTTTCTTATGGCGGCTGCAAAACCTCCAGGGACAAAATGGCAGAATGATAGGGAAAGAAGGAAATGTCCTCTACTTTCAAAGGGAAATGACTTCTCTAGGCCTGCTCTTAGAGTCCTAGGACTTGAAGATGCCAGAGTTGGGAGTGATGATTTAATCCAGTTCCCCTTCCCCTCTTTGTTTCATGGTGAGGAAATGGAGGCCCAGAGGAGAGAAGAGACCTCACCAAGGACATGAAACCCCAGTAGCCAGGCCGAGGACCATAGTGCTGGATGTGTACAACCCTGATTCAGTGACTCAGAAAGAATAAGAGATGGCTTTTAAAGTTCAAATCTGGGGCTTCCAAGATCTATTTCAAGTTCTCCTTCTACTTCAGCATAAATAAAAACAGCCCCCACTTTTTAACCCCCAAGCACAACAGGAAAGTCATGCATTCTGGGTGTTACTTGAGACCATTCTTTGTGAAGGGAGAAATAGAGAAATCAGTTGGCCAGGACTCTTTCTCTTGCTGTTCGTTGATTTTTCCATCGTCTTAAGGACCCCAGTTTCTTAAGTAACCTTCTACTAGCTAAATCTTTGATCCTCAGTTACTCCATAAGGGGCTTCCTCAAGTAGAGATTATAACAAACACATTAGGGTTTGGAGTTGTAGGCCGTGGTTTCAAGACCCTGTTTTGTCTTTTACTAACGGTGTGGCCTTAGGCAGTCCCCTCACCTTTTGGAACCTCACTTTGTAAAAAAATAGGCATACTATCTTCCTTCACAGGGCTGGTTTCCAAAGCTCCTCGGTGATAATATAACATGGACAAGTACTTTGTAAAGAGTAAAAGGGCTATACGCAACCAAAGTGTTAGTTAGTTAGAATGGGGGTGCCTACCATTCATATTTCATGAAACTAGTCTGGAATATCCTCAGTTCTTGGATGATCTACCGAAGCATTAGAATAGCCATCTCTCAATTATTTGCACTAATGGTGGGGCAGAGGATCACACAGATAATTCGAAACAGCGAGTCATCGAGAAGCCATTTCCGTTTGAGTTTAGAATGTATATTGTTTGGGGAAGCTTCTGAAATATGCTTGTTGAAAGCAAAAGTCAGCTAAGGTGGAATCACATGAGCACACCCAGTGCTTCCAGAAGCAGGCCACGGGCGAGTCCCTGCCCTTCTGCGGGCCTCTGCGCGGTACCTCCAAAAGGGAGAAGGGCCTTAAGTGACCTCACAGTCCCTGTCGGCTCTGATATCCGTGTGTCTGTGAGTCTAAACATATGGCAGCCGAGTAGGGCTGGTTTTAGACGATGCCCAAGATTTTGTGGTTGGAGCTGTGCCAATACTAGGGAAGGGAGTCACAAGCTGCCCAAATGGTACTGCCTCATTAACAGAATAGGCAGAGAGATAAGCAAGTCCAGGATGGACAAAAGCATGGCTGACATTTAAGGAACCGGGCAAAAGATGAGATTGGAGAAGAGGGTGAAAATAACACCCTCTTTGTAGCGGCACAAAGGGTTGGAATGAAAGCAATGTCCAGTGCTGCTGTCACCGAGGAAATGCACAAGACAAGCCTCTGAGCTACTTCTGCCCAGGGTCACAACTCTTCTCAATTCACCTGATTTGTTCTCTCCTTTCAATCATGTCCTTTTCAAAATGCATCTCAAAAGTGTTTCTGAGCCATTCTGATTATAACTTTTGCTAAAACCAATCAGCACAGGTCTGTCTACAGTGCAGGGCAATCAGCAGAGACTCAAGGTGTCGGTCAGAGACTATGGCTTTATTTAGACAGACTGAGGCTAATGGGTTTGACTGAAGTTTCATCTGGAACAGTCTTGAACAGAGCCGTTGCCTAGCAGATACACGGCTTCCTGTACATACAGTGCATGGTTAAATAGTGTTTTTTTAATGTTTGCCTGAGAAATGGAGGCTGAAAATGATGTATGTTGCACTCTAATATTTTTTTCCTTTTAACTCTTCTAGTATTCCTTCAGCCTGTCAGAATTGAACAACCGCAATAATAGCAGCAGATAAAATAAGCCCCCAAATTGGGCTCTCCTGACATACTGTGCTGTGTGATGGTAGCTTGCGGGCCAGGTCTTCTTGTAAATTGGGACCCCAGGGACATCGTTGTATGTGATTTGGGATTCTGTGATAGGGTGCCATGTAATGTTGCATGGTCGTCAGCCCCGGTTTCATACACCATGCATTCCTATACCTTAAATCAGACTCAAGTCTTCATTGTATAGAATGAATAGAAAGCAGACACATGAATAGCAACAAGCTATGAGAAATGAAGTACAGGTTCTTATTAGTCAGTATCAGATAAGTGACAAACTAAAGGGATTCATCAGACTACATCCATGTATATGCGATTATGATTATGATTATGATCACTACTACCATTATTTTATTGTTAAATTATAGGAGTTCCTTAGGTATTTACAATACTAAACCCTCATCAGATATAAGATTGAAAATATTATCTCCCATAGGAGGTTGTCCTTCCACTTTCTTAATAATGTCCTTCAAAACGTGGAAGTGCTTTAATTTTTATGAAGTCAAATTCACCTTTTTCTTTCTTTTATTGCTTGTGCTTTCAGTGTCATTGCCAAATAAACCCAAGGTCACAAAACTTTATGCCTGTTTTTATTTTTTCCTGAGAGTTTTATAGTTTTGGCACTTGAATTCAAGTCTTGATCCATTTTGAGTTAATTTTCGTATGTTGTATGAAGTGGGGGTTCAAATTCAGGGGTATGTTCCTGGATCCAGCTTGCTAGTATTCTGTTGAGGATTTTTGGGTCTGTCTTCATAAGTGATTTTGTCTGCACGTAATTTTCTTTCCTTATGATGTCTTTGTCTAATTCTCATATCAGGCTAATACCAGCCTCATGGAATGCTCACTTTTCTTACCAAGACTCCATCATTTTCTTGAATATATGCCCCCTCAGATTGCTGCAATCCTTTTGTTGATTTCCAGAGCTATGAAAAGTTGATTCTGACCATTTTTTGCCAGTTTTTCTCACTGCTTTTCTGGAACAGAGAATTTTCCCAAGTTCTTATTCTGAAATTTTTGCTAAGGTCCTATTATTAATATATTACTATTTCATGCTGTGTAACATTTTATTGCTTATCATTCAGTCAACAAATAAACATCTATTAATCACCTAACAAGTGGAGTGCTTTGCTAAAGACTGGAAATACAATGATGAACAAGACTGCTTTTGTCTGGGGGCTCCTGGGCGGCTCAGTCAGTTAAGCATCCGACTCTTGATTTCGGCTCAGGTCATGATCTCAGGGTCATGAGATGGAGCCCTGGGTCGGGCTCCCCTCTCAGCAGGGAGTCTGCTTGAGATTCTCTCTCCCCCTCTGCCCCACCCCTGCTCACGTGCACTTGCAGACTCGCTCTCTCTCTCAAAATAAATAAATAAAATCTTTAAAAAAATGCTTTTGTCTGTGCCCTCTCGAAGCTTACAGTCTTGTGGAGGAGGACAGAGGTTAAAAGATGCAATTACAATTCAGTGTGATAAGTGCCATGGTGACAGAAGTGAAGAGGGCTGTAGGAGATTCTAGAACGGGATCCATTTCAGACTTGGGGAAGAAGGAAAGGCTTCTGGAAGGAAGTTAAAGCAAGGGGATGGTTTCCAGGCAGAAAGCAGAGCATGTGTAAAGGCTCATGATGCTATGAAGGAACAGAGCATAGAATGTTATGGAAGGAGGGTGGCATGAAGCTAGGAGTTTCGCAGGAACAAGATCATCAAGGATCTTGTAAGTGAAATTAAGATATATACTTGATCCTAAGGGCTATGGGAAGCCACTAAGGAGTTTGAAGCTGAGCAATAACATTATCTTTGCTGTGGCTCCAGCACATAGAACACATAGTAACTGATGAATTAACAAAATATTATTAATAAATAATATTTTAAATTATAACTAACTTAATTTGTTTATAATTTTCTTACAAGTTATTATATTCAAATTATTCTGGGTGTTGGTGTAGACCAGATGTTTTGGTGTCAGGACTCTTAAAATTATAAAAATTAGCTACCACGCGACCCAGCAATTGCACTACTGGGTATTTACCACAAAGATACAAATGTAGGGACCTGAAAGGGTACATGCACCCCGATGTTTTTAGCAGCAATGTCCACAATAGCCAAACTATGGAAAGAGCCAAGATGTCCATAGACAGATGAATGGATAAAGAAGATGTGGTATATACACACAATGGAATATTATGCAGCCATCAAAAGGAATGAAATCTTGCCATTTGCAACGACGTGGATAGAACTGGAGGGTATTATGCTGAGCGAAATAAGTCAATCAGAGAAAGACATGTATCATATGACCTCACTGATATGAGGAATTCTTAATCTCAGGAAACAAACTGGGGGTTGCTGGAGTGGTGGGGGGTGGGAGGGATGGGGTGGCTGGGTGATAGACATTGGGGAGAGTATGTGCTATGGTGAGCACTGTGAATTGTGTAAGACTGATGAATCACAGACCTATACCTCTGAAACAAATAATGCAATATATGTTAAAAAAAATAAAAAGAAGAAGATAGCAGGAAGGGAAAAATGAAGGGGGGGAAATTGGAGGGGGAGACGAACCATGAGAGACTATGGACTCTGAGAAACAAACAGGGTTCTAGAGGGGCGGGGGTGGGGGATGGGTTAGCCTGGTGATGGGTATTAAAGAGGGCATGTAGTGAATGGAGCACTGGGTATTATACGCAAATGAGTCATGGAACACTACATCAAAAACTAATGATGTAATGTATGGTGATTAATATAACATAATAAAAAAATTTAAAAAAAACCCTCATCTATGAAAACTTCTTTGTCATCTCCTACCCTCTCCAAAGAGAATAAATAACCCTTCCCCTTTAAAAAAAATTTAAAAAATTAAAATTAAAAATTACAGAAGCCCCAGTGAGACTTGTTTATGTGAATTATATCTATTGTTATTTATCATATCAGAAGTTAAAACTGAGGATTTTAAATAATATTTGTTTACTATTTCATTTAAGATACTACTAATAAAGTCATCATGTGTTCACATGTATTTTTTTCTAAGAAAGTAGATGTGTTTTCCAAAACAAAGTATTTTAGTGGGATGAGTGGCATTGTTTTACATTTTGCAAATCTCCTTAATTTCTGACTTAATAGCAGACAGCTGGATTCTCATATAGGCTTGTGCGCTCAATCTGGTTAGATTGATGAAAATTAGGCTGCACACAGATATACAATTGGAAAAAAAGTGTTTTAATATGCTTTTTACATAATTAAGGCTATTTTTCTCTGATACTACACAAGAATTTGACAAGTGATAGTTTCTTAAAGGTTAGCCACAATATGGAATCTGAAACCATATCAATTAACTTTTTATTTTGTGTTACAATAAAATCTTTCTTGTGCTTTGAGTGGATCTTTAGCCGTTGTGTGATTTTGTATCAAACTGCATTGGTCACTTGAAAAATACTGGCTCACTCAATTAGGCAGATTTGCCAAAAGTTAACACTTCATTGTACAACATCAAAATATCATATATATTAATGTCACTACCTTCTCATCAGAAAAGCCTTAAGTCAAGCTTGCAGTAAAAGATATAAGTTTTCCCAAATTACAATTTTTGCTTGATGGTGAAAAAGTTTTAAATTTATTTTTAACTATTTTTTAAAGATTTATTTATTTTTTGAGAGAGAGAGGGAGAGGGAGTGGGGGGAGGGGCAGGGGGAGAGTGAGAGGAAGAGAATCTCAAGCAGACTCCCTGCTCAGCGCAGAGCCTGACACAGGCTTGAGCTCAGAATTCTGAGATCATGACCTAAGCCTAAATCAAGAGTTGGATGCTCAATCGACTGAGCCACCCTGGCACCCCAAGTTTTTTGAAAGAGATTGTAGAGAATTGGTATAATTTCTTCCTTAAATGTTTGATAGAATTCACCAGCAAACCCATCTGGGCCTGGTTCTTTCTGTTTTGGAAAGATGTTAATTATTGACTCAATTTCTTTAATAGATACAGGCCTATTCAGATCATCTGTTTTTTTCCTGTGTGTGAGTTAAGGCAGATTATTTCTTCCCAGGAATTGGTCCGTTTACCTAGATTATCAAATCTGTGGGCATAGGGTTGTCCATAGTATTCCTATGGGCATTCCTAAGTGGGTTTCATTTCAATTTCCATGGGATCTGTAGTGATGTCCCCTTTCATTTCTGATGTTAATAATTTGTGTCCTCTCTCTTTTTTTCTTAGCCTGGCTAGAGGCTTATAGAGGTTTTAGATCCTTCCAAAGAACTAGCTTTGGGTTTTGTTGATTTTCTCTATTGATTTCCTGTTTTCAATTTCATTGATTTCTGCTCTAATTTGTATTATTTCTTTTCTTCTGCTTACTTGGGATTTAATTTGCTCTTCTTTTTCTAGTTCCCTAAAGCAAAAACTTAGATTATTGACTTTAGAATGTTCTTCTTTTTTAATATATGCATTCAGTGCTCTAAATTTCCCTCTAGGCACTACTTTCACTGCAACCCACAGATTCTAATAAGTTGGATTTTTATTTTCATTTCATTTTCTTTGACCCATGTGTGAGTTAGAGCATGTGGTCTAATCTCCAAGTATTTGGGGGATTTTCCAGTTATCTTTCTGTTATTGATTACTGGTTTCATTTCACTGTGGCATGAGAACAGACATTGTATGATTTCTTTTAAATTTGTTAAGTTGTATTTATGGCCCAGAATATGGTCTATTTTGGTGAATGTTCCACATAAGCTTAAGAAGAATGTGTTGTCTGCTGTTGTTGGATGAAGGAGTCTGCCTATGTCAATTATATCCTGCTGATTGATGCTGTTGTTAAGTTCTGTGTCCTTACTGATTTTCTGCCTGCTGGATGTGTCCATTTCTGAAAGAGGGGTGTTGAAGTCTTCAAATGTGATAGTAGATTCATCCATTTTTCCAGCAGATCTAGCAGGTTTTGTCTCATATAATTTGATGCCCTGTTGTTAGGCACATACATGTTAAGAACTGTTATGTCTTCTTTATCATTATGTAATGCCCTTCCTTATCCCTGATAACTTTTCTTACTTTGAAGTCTGCTGTGTCTGAAATTATATATAATCACTCCTGCTATATTAGTGTTGATTAGTGTTTGCATGATATATTTTTCTCCATCCATTTACTTTTAATCTTTATGCATCTTTATATTTAAAATGGGTTTCTTATAGAAAACATATACTATCAAGTCATGTTTTTTGATCCACTCTGATAATCTCTGTCTTTTAATTGATGCATTTAAACTATTGATATTCAAAGGATTATTTATATACTTGGATTAATATCTACCATATTCTTTACTGTGTTTTCTATTTGTTGCCCTTGTTCTTTGTTCCTGTTTTTGTTTTCACTATTTTTCTGCCTTTTGTGGTTTCAATTTAGCTTTTTATGTGATTCCATTTTTTCCTTTCTTAGTATATCAGTTTTAGTTCTTTTTAAAATGTTCTTTAGTGATTGTGCTAGAGTTTGCAATATACATCTACAAATAATCCAGGTCCACTTTCAAATAACACTATATCACTTCATGAGTCTTGTTAAGTTCCTTATAATAGCAAAATAATCCCAATTCCTTCTTCCTATCCTTTATATTATTGACATTTATTTCACTTATATAAGCATATATAATGATATATGCATAAGATATATACATAGCATACATAATCAAACATTGTTGTTATTAGTATTTTGAACAAACTTGTATCTGTTAGATCGGTTAAGAATAAGTAAAAGTCTTTATTTTTGTTTTACCTTCACTTAGCCCTTCTTCAGTGCTCTTCCTTTCTTTATGGAGATCTGAGTTTCTGACCTATAATATTTTCCATCCCTCTATAGAACTTCTTTTAACATTTCATACAAGGCAGATCTACTAGCCACAAATTCCTGTCATTTTTGTTTGTCTGAGAAAGTACTTTTCCTTCATATTTTTTAAATGAAGTGTAGGTGACATACAATATTATAAGTTTCAAGTGTACAACATAGTCATTCATTTATATACACTACAAAGTGATCACAATAAATCTAGCTACCATCTGTCACTATGCAAAATTGTTATGATATCCTTAACTATATTCACTATATAAAATCATTAACTATATTCCCTAATGCATTGTATCCCTGTGTCTTATTTATTTTATTACTAGAAGTGAGTACCTTTTAATTCCCATCCCTTATTTTGCTCATCTCTCCACTCCCCTCCCTTCTGACAACCACCAGTTTGTGTCAACGAGTCTGTTTCTGTTTTGTTTTGTTTTGTTTTTCAGATTCCACATACAAGTGAAATCATATGGTATTTGTCTTTGTCTGACTTATTTCACGAGGTCCATCCATGTTGTTGCAAATGGCAAGATTTCATTCTTTTTATGGCTGAGTAATATTCCATTATATATGAATGTTATATAATGGATATATGAGTATGTATATATTGGATATATATTGAATATATATATTGGATATGAATATATATAATATCCAATATCCATATATATAATATCCAATATATATAATATATATATAATATCACATCTTCTTTATCTGTTCAGCTGTTGATGGCAACTTGGGCTGCTTCCATATCTTGGCTATTGTAAATAATGCTGCAGGGAACATAGAGATGTATATATTTCTTTGAATTGGTGTTTCGTTTTCTTCAGGTAAATATTCAGAAGTGCAATTGCTGGATCATATGATAGTTCTCTATTTTGTTTTTTGAGGAACCTCCATACTGTTTTCCAGAGTGGCTGCACCACTTTGCATTCCCACCAACAGTGCACAAGTTGTTCCCCTTTCTGCATATCCTCACCAACACTTGTTATTTCTTGTCTTTTGATACTAGCCATTCTAACAGGTGTGAGGTGATATCTCATTGGGTTTTGATTTGCATTCCTCTCCTTCACTGTTTTTTTTTTAAGATTTTATTTATTTATTTGAGAGAGAGAGTACAAGCTGGGGAGAGAGGCAGAGGGAGAGGAAGAAGCAGACTCCCCGCTGAGCAGGGAGCCCAATGTGGGGCTTGATTCCAGGACCCTGGGATCATGACCCGAGCCAAAGGCAGATGCTTAACCTACTGAGCCACCCAGGCACCTCCTTCTCCTTCACTTTTAAAGGTTAATTTTTCAGGGTACAGAATTCTAGGTTGGTGACTTTTTTCTCTCAACACTTTAAATATTTTACTCCACTCTGTTATTGCTGGCATGGTTTCTGAAGAAAAGCTAGATGTAATTCTTATCTTTGTTCCTCTATAGGGGAGGTGTTTTTTTTCTCCCCTGACTTCTTTCACAATTTTTTCTTTATCTTTGATTTTCTATAATTTGAAGGTGGCATGCCTAGGTGTAGTTTGGTTTCTTTTTGTTTGTTTGTTTTCTGTTCCTTTGTTTTTTTTTTAAGATTT
This sequence comes from Callorhinus ursinus, assembly GCF_003265705.2. Classification (NCBI taxonomy): domain Eukaryota; kingdom Metazoa; phylum Chordata; class Mammalia; order Carnivora; family Otariidae; genus Callorhinus; species Callorhinus ursinus. The sequence continues at coordinate 1,477,141 of NW_027397095.1, forward strand.
TATTTATTTGAGAGAGAGAGAGAGACAGAGACAGAGAAGGCAACAGAGATAGTGAGAGAGAGCATGAGTGGGGAGAAGAGGAAGAAGCAGGCTCCCCATCGAGCAGGGAGCCCAACTGGGGCTTCATCCCAGAACCCTGGGATCATGACCTGAGCCGAAGGCAATTGCTTAACAGAATGAGGCACCCAGGCGTCCCTTCTGTTCCTTTGTTTTATATTTATCCTGCTTGGTGTTCTCTAAGCTTCTTGGATCTGTGGTTTGGTGTCTGACATTAATTTGGGGAAATTCTCAGTCATTATTTTTTCAAATCCTTCTATTCCTTTCTCTCTTTCTTCTCCTTCTGGTAATCCCATTATGCATATGTTACCCATTTTGTGGTTGTCTTACAGTCCTTGGATATTCTGTTCTGTTTTGTTCTGTCTTTGTTCTCTTTGCTTTTGGGGTTTTTTAAAAAAAGGTTTTATTTATTTTAGAGAGAGAGAGCATGTGCACATGTGTGCAAGAGGGGAAGGGGGAGGGAGGGGAAAAAACCTTGAGCAGACTCCATGCTCAGTGTAGAGCCCAACATGGGGCTCGATCTCACAACCCCGAGATCATGACCTGAGCCGAAACCAAGAGTCGGACTCTTGACTGACTGAGCCACCCAGGCACCCCTGCTTTTTGGTCTTTGAGGATTCTATTGCTCTATCTCCTAGCTTAGAGATTCTTTCATCAGCTGTCTCCAGTCTACTAATAATCCTGTCAAAACCATTCTTCATTTCTGTTATTGTTTTTTCTCTTTAGCATTCTTTTTGATTCCTTCTGGGGATTTCCATGTCTTTGCTTACATTGCCAGTCTTTTCTTGCATGCTGTTTTCTTTATCCATTATTAATAAATCATAGTTGTTTTAAATTCCCAGTTTGATAATTCCAACATCCTTGCCATGTCTGGTTTTGATGTTTGCTCTGTCTTTTCAAATTGTGTTTTTTGCCTTTTGGCATGCCTTGTAATTTCTTTCTTGATAGCTGGACATGATGTACTTGTTAAAAAGAGTTGCCATAAATAGGCTTTTAGTAATGTGGTGGTAAGGTGTAGGGTGAGGATAGGCATTCTGTAATTCTATGATTAAGTCTCAATCTTTTAATGAGCCTATGCCTCTGGACCGTGAACTTCACAGGTGTTTTTGTTTTGTTTTGTTTTTATCCCCCATTAGGTGATGCAGGATGCCTAGAGTGGGGTAGAGTTGGGTATTTTCCTTCCCCAGGTGAGTTAGGCTCTGATAATACCCCAGCAGCTTAGGCTTGGGTTAACTAGTTTCTTCTTAGAGCAGGACTTGTTAAGAAGAATGGAGTGCCCTGGTGTATTTCAAAACGGTTCCTTTTTCTTCTCCTTGCTGGAAGCCTGAGGGAATTTTTCTCTGATATTTACTATGGGAATCTGGTCAGGCTCCTGCAGGTAAATTTCATAATATTGTGGAGGCCTCCTTATGACCGGGTCTCCCTGAAGATTTTAACTGTCAGAGTTTTCTGCACTAAGCTTCCAGCACTTTGTCAATTACAATTCCAGTTTTCCTACCCCAGCACTGGGTCCCAAGGTGGTTTCTGCTTCTGATTCTCTGCTCTGCTGAGCTCTGACTCCCTATATTTGCCTGTCTTATCGCTCCAGTCTTGGTGACGGTGATTTATCCTCTGTCCCTCTGTCCCTCTGTCCTTCCTTCTCCTATGGGTCCAAGAAGAGTCGATTTTTCAGTCTGTTTAGCTTCTTGTTGTTAAGATGGAGTGGCAACTTCTAAGTTCCTTATATGTGAAACTGGAAATGCTGATAGTACAAATTTTATCATTGGCTACAAACAGTGTCAGTTGTTTTCCTTGAAGTAGTAGACTCATTTTGTTCCTTTTAAAGAAAATGCCTACCAGATACTCAAGTGTAAATAACATTAGTTTGTCTGTCAGTCTTTTATATAAAAGTAATGTTTCATGAAAAAAGTGCCTGCTTCATCTCAACTCAATCACGCATGGGCTTTTCCTCTAGATGATCATCATACTTCAGTATGTAACAGAAGTACTTTATGCATACTTCTCATTTCATCACACATAATATTAAAAAAGACATGTCGTCCAAGGGTCAAGATTTACTAAAATTATTTTGTACTGCTTCTTCGAGTTCCTTCTTAAATGAAACTGGATTTTTTATTTTTTTATTTTATTTTTAAAAGATTTTATTTATTTATTTGAGCGAGAGAGAGAGTAGGGGAGGAGCAGAGGGAGAGGGACAGGCAGACTCCACACTGAGTGCAGATAGAGCCCCACGTGGGACTCAATCCCACAACTCCGAGATCATGACCTGAGGTGAAACCAAGAGTCGGACTCCCAAATGACTGGACCACACAGGCACTCCTGAAACCGGATTTTTAAAAAAGTGTGAGTGCTTAGCCCTGAAAAATACAATAATTACCATCTCAGAGTTTGGTGCCACACCCCTGACTCATGCCATTGCTTTTGCACCATCAGTGTAAATGTCCTCACATTTGCTTGAGGATAAACCATGAATTTCAACAATGTCATTCAACACCGGGACGATTTCAGCACTACTCATGTTTCTCTCCCAAAGCTCTCACTTACAGATCTTCTTCAATGATTAGTTGGCGCTGATACTGGATAAACGTAAGCAAAACAGCAAATCCAGTTCATGTCTATAGATTTGTCTATTTGAAAGGCAAAAACAATTCCACTGAGGCCATAGTAACCCCCCATCTTTATGTTTGCAGCTAACTCTTTAGTTTCTTTCATTGGAAGGTGGCATAATTTCCTCTACTGACTCTTTATCCAGTAGACACTCGGCAGTGTCAACTCTACAATGTTGTTGTTTTTTCAGCAATACCACCAATTCTTTTTTTAAAGTTTTTATTTAAATTCCAGTTAGTTAACATACAGTATAATATTAGTTTCAGGTATACAATATAGTGATTCATCACTTCCATACAACACCCGGTGCTCCTCCTGACAAGTGCACTCCTTTTTCCCCATCACCTATTTCACCCATCCCCCTACCCACCTCCCCTCTGAAAACCATCAGTTTGTTCTCTATAGTTAAGAGTCATTTCTTGGTTTGTATCTCTTTCTCTCTTTTCCCCTTTGTTCATTTGTTTTGTTTCTTAAATTCCATGTATGAGTGAAATTATATGGTATTTGTCTCTCTCTGACTTATTTCGCTTAGCATTTTACTGTCTAGCTCTATGCATGTTGTTGCAAATGGCAAGATTTTGTTCTTTTTGATGGCTGGGTCATTTTCCATTGTGTATATATACCACATCTTCTTTATCTATTTATCGGTTGATAGACGCCTAGGCTGTTTCCATAATTTGGTTATCGTAGATAATGCTGCTATAAATATTGGGGTGCATGTATCCCTTGGAATTAGTATTTTTGTATTCTTTGGGTTAATACCTAGAAGGATCATGGGGTAGTTCTATTTTTAATTTTTTGAGGAACCTCCATACTGCTTTCCAGGGTGGCTACACCAGTGTGCATTCCCAGCAACAGTGCACAAGGGTTCCCCTTTCTCCGCATCCTCACCAACACCTGTTGTTTCTTGTGTTGTTGATTTTAGCCATTATGACATGTGTGAGGTGATATTGTGGTTTTGATTTGTATTTCCCTGATGATGAGTGATGTTGAGCATCTTTTCGTGTGTCTGTTGGCCAGCTATATATCTGCTTTGGAAAAATATCTATTCATGTCTTCTGCCCATTTTTAAATTGGATTATTTGGTTTTTGGGTGTTGAGCTTGATAAGTTCTTTATATATTTTGGATATTAACCCTTTATCAGATATGTCATTTGCAATTATCTTCTCCCATTCCTTGATTGTTTCCTTCGCTGTGCAGAAGCTTTTTATCTTGATTTAGTTCCAACAGTTTATTTTTGCTTTTGTTCCCCTTGCCTCAGGAGACATATCTAGAAAGAAGTTTCTACCACCAATGTCAAAGAGGTTACTGTGTTTTCCTCTAGGATTTTTATGGTTTCATGTCTCACATTTAGGTCTTTAGTCCATTTTGAGTTTATTTTTGTGTATGGTGTAGGAAAGTGGTCCAGTTTCATTCTTTTACATGTAGCTGTCCAGTTTTCCCAGCACCATTTGTTTAAGAGACTGCCTTCAACAATATCCCCACTGGATATTCTTTCCAACTCTGCAATGTTCATTAATTTCTCCACTGTTGTGTGTGCTTCTTCATCTACTATAATACCATGCCCCACACGATGCTTTAACGGCCTTTCCATTTCTCTTCTGAAAAACCATAACAAACAATTTTGACTTTTACATAGCTCATAACATCTACTTTTAAATATTTAATTCCTTTTTCTTTAAACTCTGAATAATTGATTTCAAGATGACACTACACCTTAGGTCACACTATAGTGCTATTCTGAAATGTTCTGTTGCATCAGACACAGTAAGATAAATTATTAGTGTCTATACAGCCAAAGGAATGATAGCTTTTTGTCATATTCTTGTTTCTTAATTATGGTTGCAATCTACTGTGTAGGTTCTACCTTTCTATGATTCAGAGAACTCTGATAGGTCAGTTTAACACCTTTTAGCATCTTTAGACCTAGACATTGCAACTAGGGATTGAGCAAGTGAGTCTTCTAATCTCCCTGTTTGAAGCCATTTTTAAATATCAGAAACATATGTTGTAAATAAATTTTATTAAAATACATAATGACATATAAGTTCTTCCATAATAAGTTTTAGTTAACTTTAAAACTTAGATGATTTTTCAAAAAGTATTTCTAAATATTACAGATATGACTACAGAGTGCATTTACTTCTTTTTTAAAAAGATTTATTTATTTATTTGAGAGAGAGAGAGCACAAGCGGGAGGGGTAGGGGGAGAGAGAGAGTCTCAAGCAGACTCTGCGACGAAAGTGGACCTCAGGGCGGGGCTCAGTCTCATGACCCTGAGATCACAACCTGAGCAGAAACCAAGAGTCCGATGCTTAACCGACTGCGCCACCCACATGCCCCAAAGTGCATTTACTTCTTATGTTTTCACATAGACACAAAACTTCTAGATTTCAAAGTAACAATTTATTAAATGAGAATGAGATAACAAAGATTATAGTAGGCATCACCTAAGTAGCCAGTAAGAGCACTAAATATTGAGAATAAATTAACCTCTGAAAAGTGCATGTATTTGTCCCCTAAACCAGCTATTTTAGAAACTTTTAGAATGCACAAACACATATTCCAGGGCAAAGATTTCATTACACATTATGTAGCCTCTGGAAAATCCCTTTTTATGTTTCTGAGGGAATAAGAGTGTAAAGGGCAAACAAAGTCTTAGTATTATTATGGAGATAGGTTTGACCTCTAGAACTTCCTGAGATGGTCTCAGAGAACTACAGTTAGAGGGGATGAATCCAGGGGAGGTCAAAACTGGAGCTTGGGAGACCAATTAAGAGGATGTTGGGATGATCTATGTGGCATTGGCTTTCCAATCTGTGTGTGTATCAGAATCCCTTGGAGGGCTTGTTAAACCAGATGGCTGGACCCCACTCCCCACCTTTCTGCTTCAGTAGGTCTAAGGCTGGGCCTTAAAATTTGCATTCGTGTGTAACAAGTTCCCAGGTGATACTGATGCTGTTCATTTGGGGTGGCCACACTTTGAGAACCACCACACTGGGGCCTTGCGGCTCATCTCAGAACTTACCCTAGACTTACTGTATGTGAATCTACATGAGTAAGACTCCCGGATGATTTGTATACTTATTGAAGTTTGAGAAGCACTGTTCTAAGAGACAGTTAGTGGTATCCTAGACCTGAGGATGAAGAAAAGCGCACAGGGTTAAAAGTGATTTATAAGAACAGAAAAAGCCCCAAACTTAAATGGCTGGACATAGGGAAATAAGAGAGAGGGTGAAATCAGATATGCTTTGGTTTCAACTGAGTAGATAGGTGATTATTCCTTTCCACTGGGGGAGGGGATGCAAGCAGAGGAGTGCTTTTGGAGGAGTGGTATTTGAATTCAGCATTGAATGTTTTGGCTACATGAAGTTCTCTTTTTACCCCCACCATATTGGTCATATTGGCCATATGTGATTAAGAAATACTGCCCTGGGCTCCCAGTCCTGGGAAGGGATTGGTATTGCATAAGAAGTGTGAGGCACACGTGCAGGATTCTGTTTTTCAACTCAGAATCCACTTGTGGCAAATATAAATCAGTAAAATGCCAAGTCCCTTCCACAAAAGGGTATTGAAAACCTGTCTCCCGGGGCACCTGGGTGGCTCAGTCATTAAGCATCTGCCTTCAGCTCAGGTCATGATCCCAGGGTCCTGGGATTGAGCCCCACATGGGGTTCCCTGCTCCGCAGGAAGCCTGCTTCTCCCTCTCCCACTCCCCCTGCTTGTGTTCCCTCTCTTGCTATATCTTTCTCTGTCAAATAAATAAATAAAATCTTTAAGAAAAAGAAAAAAGAAAGAAAACCTGTTTCCCAGCCCCATAGCATCCATCGCCATGCAAGTTAGAGACAGCAGATAACCAGCAAAGATGATTTGCCACCAAATGATTACCAAATCAGTAATCGGGGCCCTGAAGAACAGAAGGGGATAGTCTAGGTATCCCAGAGCAAAGACAAGAGACTGTGTGATGGATGTGCAGACAACGCCGGCAGACTCACTGTGCTTCCCGCTCAGAGTGGGGACCCAATCTCATCAAACCTTTTTGCTGCCTTCCAAAAGTCCCCAGTTAAAGGTCTCCTCCAAGTATTACTTACAGCTAGCAATGTACGTGACCAGCGGAGCCAGGATGCTGACACTCACGGCAAGCTGCAGAAGGTGAGCAGTCCCCACTTACAGGATGAATGAGCCGGGTTTCTGTCTGGATGTGGCCGACTTTGCACGTTCACCCCCTAGTTTCTTTGCTCCTCACACAGCTGCTAGGCATGGCAGGCAGTGTTATTTCCACTCTGCAGACGAGAAAGCTGAAGGAAATTAAAGGACTTGTGTAGAGTCACTGAAACAGGAAGAGAATGGGACTAGAACCCAGGTCTCCTGACTCCAAATCGTGTGCTCTTTTCGCTATAGTATAATGCTGTAGTTCCACTGAACAGCAGACTGATCTGCAGGACAAGTTCCCCTTTTTTAGATTCCAGTTTATTTCAAGAGATGACTTCAGGGACGCCTGGGTGGCTCAGTCGGTTAAGCATCTGCCTTCGGCTCAGGTCATGATCCCAGGGTCCTGGGATCGAGTCCCACATCGGGCTCCTTGCTCAGCAGGGAGCCTGCTTCTCCCTCTGCCTGCCACTCCCCCTGCTTGTGTTCTCTCTCTCTGACAAATAAATAAATAAATAAAATCTTTAAAGAAAAAATAGATGACTTGAATGGAAGGTTCACACAATGACACCTGATTTCCTAAAATAGCGTGATTCATAATGCATTATAGTTTATTAGCAACTTTCATTTTAATGGTCAAGCAATTAATGATGAGTCACAGCCAAATGTCTGTGGCAGGAAAAAAAAAAAAAACGCTTACATTGTCACCAGGTCTGTTCATTATCCTCTGTGCCCTATATCCAGATCAATCAATAGTTAATTAATAATGATGTGCTTCCTGAAGTACAAGGTTATAAATTAACTTAATGCTCATATGCATATTTTTTGTAGGAAAAATGAGTGGAAAATGCCTGCCATGCCCATCTCATTGTAAGAAAATGTATGTAATGATTACAAGCATATAATAAGAATGGTTTGCCCAGCCAAATGTTTGTTCATTTCTGTTAATCAGTATTCATTTGAGCTACTTTCATGCAGTTTGTGGAAGCAGTGCAATCAGTTGAGTAGTGTGGCAGATTTAAATCAGTAATAAAAGCCCTGGGGAAATTAACAAGACAAAACATTAACCACAGACTAAACATTAACATATATTAGCATTTTTATTATACCTGTAGAATTGTTAAATGAGCATGGTTACCACTATTAAAAAGTTTATGTTGTAGATCACATAATTTCAATATATGTTTTGTTTTAAAACTTTTAAGATTTAATTAAATGAAACTGAACAACAGAGTAATAGACAATTCAACAGAATGAACTGAAGTTCGTCATTTTATTTCCGCTGGAAACCTACGGGATTCCCATCCCACCCTATCCCCTAGCCCCCAAGGTATCCTAAAACAAATGCCACAGGTAATACTCCTCCAGAGCGGACCACGGGATCAGAGTTGGTATTTAAATTGCATAACCGTAGAGGAAGTTTCATGTTTAATTCTTCAGGGTTCTGATGAATCCACTGACGACCCCAAACTAAATTTACACCAATTATTAAGCAACCGTTCTCAGAAAAGCACTCTTTGGGGCCACGGTAATCCATTGGATTCTAGCAGAAAAGTTATTCTGTAATTAAATAAAACTGCAGAGATCCTCTAGAGCTCCTCAAGTCTTGGTGACCTCGGGAACAGCTCTTGAGAGGGAAGGAGATATGCTGATCACCTAGTACCATTCTGTGAGACCTCCATCTTCTTCCTCAAAGGCTGTCGCGTTTCCCAGGCAGTAGGAGGTGTCTGTGGCTCTTCTACGGACTCACTAATGGGAACTTCTCTCTTTCTGTTTCTGTTTCTCCCTCCCCTTCCTCCTCTTGTTATGGGCCATGTAAGTTCACACACACACACACACACACACACACACACACACCTCTTACTTATTTCTTGAGAAAGAAAACATTGGTGTGCCTGGTTGGCTCAGTCAATAGAACCTGCAACTCTTGATCTTAGGGTTGTGAATTCAAGCCCCACGTTGGGCATAGAGTTTACTTTCTGAAAAAAAAAAAAGAAAAAATGTAGCCTTTCCTTCATCTGTTTTTATTTTTTTTAATCTGGTTTTTTAAAACCAAGCACAAAAATAGATCTGTCGGGCTAGTTAAGAGTGGGAGAGAGTCAGAGATACTCTTTAATGTATTTGCATCTCTTCCCCCATTTTCTCTTTTAGGCTATTGGAGCTAAAGGCTTAAAACTGTTGCATTTTTTGTAGCCCTAGGATCAACCAGGAATCTCCAGTTGGGGAAAACTATAAAGAATATAGTCGGGCCAGACATCAGACTAGACCTGGGTTAAATCGTAGGAATTACAGATTTTGTAGCCAATGCAAGAATCTGGCTTCAGCAGTCAGTCAAGGTCCAGGGACAGCCTGCAGCAAGCCACCTCGCCCACAGAACCGGACATCCAGTGCTTTAGGATGATTACTAATCCACTCTTACCTGGCAGGCCAAAGAGTTTAAATCACCCCACTAGAAACACTGCCTGAAACTTTGGTTAGAATTGGATGTCCGTTTTTGGCTTATCTTTAATAACTAACCCTTCTTTAAAGTATGTTTTTTAATCCTTCATAATAATTGGTCTCCTCCAGTTATGGACGGGATGTCCACAGGACTGCAAAGCTGGGCCACACTCAATACTGGGAAGCCCAGAGCCTAGTGTCTTGATTTCTGTCAAGAAATCACTGGCATGGGGGAAAAATCAAAACCAAAAACTCAGGGCACCTGGCAGGCTCAGGTCGTGGAGCGGGTGACTCTTGATCTCAGGGTTGTAAGTTAGAGCCCCACGTTGTGTGTAGAGATTATTTAAAAATAAAATCTTTAAAAAATAAGCTTGGGTTTTGGAGTAAGCAGATGTGCGTTCAAGTCCTAGCTCTGCCATCCTGCTTCAGTTCCTTAACCATTGTGAGCCTCAGGTTCCTTATCTCTAAAATGGGGTCAACAATACCAGGTCCATATGCCTCAGAGGGTTGTAGAACTCATCATCAAGAACAGAGAATGGCTGGAGAAGTTATTAGTAAGGCAGGAGGCTGGAATAAGCTATTATGTTACAAATGCGAAGTATTAGTATTATTGAGAAACTTGCAACATAGACTTTCTCTGCTCAGTCACTCAGAGGGAGAGATCAAGTCTGAGTTTTTTGGTCGCCTGAGAGTTTCCAGAACCAACAGCAAATGGGGCCTGAGAATCAGTATAGTTATATTTTAACCAATGGGGTATCTGCATTTCTTGACATGTCAGTTATGGGGTGCCTATGTGAACTGCCTCAAACCAAATGCTTTGCATGGTTTCAAAATCTTTGGTAACATATTCTACTTGAAAAGTCATTTTCAGGGGCACCTGGGTGGCTCAGTCGGTTGAGTATTGGCTCTTTATTTTAGCTCAGGTCATGATCTCAGGGTCGTAGGATCAAGCCCGGAGCGGGGCTCTATGCTCAGTGGGGAGTCTGCTTGTCCCTTTTCCTCTGCTCCTCTCCCCGCTCTTTCTCTCACTCTCAAATAAATAAAATCTTTTTTTTTTTTAAAGTCATTTTCACCTTTTTCTTTTTCAGAGGAGTTCAGAATCAAATACGGCACTTCACATATTGTATCTTCCTTTTTTGCATGAGACCCGAGTGACAGGTGGAGTGAAGCTGTGGGACCAGGTCAAAAGGAAGGCTTGTTATGGGTGACAGGTAGAAATGGGGTTGTAGGCCAGGTCTCTTGAGGCCAAGTCTCCTGGGCTTTTCACCATACATTGCTGCCCTAGTGGTATAGTCTCCTCATGCTTGTACAAAGCCAGTTCTCAGGACCCTGCTTAGAAAAGAATCCTAGGGATGCTAGGATGACCTTCTGACCATGGGTATGGTCAGAAGTCCTGCCTTCGTCTTCTTCTTTTTTTTTTTTTTTAAGATTTATTTATTTATTTGAGAGAGAGAAAGTACACGGTAGGGAAGGGCAGAGGGGGAGGAGAGAAAATCCCAAGCAGACTCCACCGCTGAGCACAGAGCCTGATGTGGGGCTCAATCCCATGACCCTGAGATTGTGACCTTAGCCAAAACCAAGAGTCAGGTGCCCAACCGACTGCACCCACCCCTCAGGCACCCCGAGGCCCTGCCTTTTTAGGTTTCAAGTCTTGTAACACCTCAGAGCACCGTTGCTTTCCCTGCCATAGGTTCTGGCACATGAATAAAGGCACCGTTAGGAATCACAGTTCGTGGAAAATGAAAGGATTTTCTATTCCAGGTCTACTGATAGAGACACTCGCCTGTCTAATAAATCCACTGGCACTAACTAAATTTCAAGATAGCAGCACCCTTGACCAGGTACATTAGTCAGTGGGAGGAAATTGGATCGCACTTGTTGTTTAAGAGTCCCAAACTCTTGGGCAGGACTTGGAGTTCTAAAATGCCACTCGAAAGGCTGGTGCTTCTTCTTCAGCAAGTGCGGCTGTAGCGTGAGACCCAGGCCTCCAGGCGTTGCCTGATGTTGCCCGAGTGTAAAGCTGAAAGGACCTCTTTAATGTGAATACTGCGTTTCTTTGTAAATTATGTTTTCTTTTTGTGGCCACCTCTCAAAATGAGCTCATAATATTCACCTACAGCTCAGACAATGTGGAGGTAAAAGATGTGGAGAGAAGAGCCCCAAGGGGGGAGGGTCTACATTTGACAAATGCTTTGTATATGTGAAAAATTTGCTTCATGGTAGATTTGTGGAAGAAAATACAGCCCATCTGATAAGATGTGGCAGATTTCAGATGGGAGTGGGTTGGGGACATTGGCAGGACACCATTGTTTGCCCCTTACCCCACACGGAGCCTTGGGGAGTCTGCCTGATAATGCCACATTGGGTGGCTTGGGAAGAAAAGTCACACTGGCTACATTCTCACTTGTTCTTAACCTTCCTACTTTTGCCTCGCTGCACCCCCTTTCCAGTAAGGTGAGGGGGGTTAGAAACTTTAAAGTCTTGCTGTGGCCCAATTAGCATTCACAGATACAAAGGGCAGACTTTCAATGGGGAGGCAGGTTTCACAGCTGTGGCTTGTGAGTAGACAAGCTACCACGAAAGATGTGTGAACGATTTTGATTTTGGTGCTGGCTTTGGAACAGGTGTCGGTCAAGAGAATGTGTCTCGTGCTCCTGAATGTGCCAAGAATACTTTGATCCTGGTGAAATAGATTCTCACACTGATGTATGTTCACGGAGTAATAAATAGAGATTTATGGAGCGGAGATCAAGGTTTGGTTCCACAAATGTTCCCCGGCTGTGTGACAAAGTAAACATGTATATGTCTATGAACATAATTTTAGGACGCACGGTCTGCCCTCAGTTATTTGTATCTGCCTTGTAAACTTTGGAAGTGATTGGAACCAAACTCCCCAGTCCAGCCAGGCAGCCCCCTCGCCTAAAGCACCGTCAGTTCGGGTAAACTCAGAGAATACAGATTCTTTATTTGAAGTTAATATCTGCCCGAGTCAAATAGCATTTCATAAACACATCTGCAAAATTCAGTATCCTACATTTCACAGGCAAGCGGAATATTTCAAAATGTCTGCACCTCTCATTTCCTTCCTGTTAAGATCTACTACTGAGAATAGCTGGTCTGAATATCAGACTATAGGCGCTGTCTTTCATCAGTGGATATGATGCCACTACTGACTTAAGATTCTTTTTGTTCTAATTCAAGAATTGATTTATATATGGAAAACGTGCCAAAGCTATACAAGCCAAATGCCATTTTTGCTTTTAGAAAGACATAGATAGCTTCCTAAATGTTATGGGGGCCATCTTGAGAAATCCAGAAACGGATGACCACATGCAGCCCGTGGCCTGTCAGTAAAATGGCGTGCCAGGCCTGACACTAGGAGTTTCCTTCCATTCATTTCAATTAATTTGCCTTTACTGAGTGCCTAACAGCATGCAAAATTCAGTCTGAATTCCATGGAGGTACAGAAGTACCAAAGATAGAACCTCTGTCTTCACCAGGTATTTCTAATATTTTTCCTAAAGTATACAATCTATATATTCACCTTGGCTATGTTGGCTATGTTTTTGAGGACTGGGAGTTCCTTTTTTAAAAAAAGAGAGGGAGAGAGAGAGAGAGTATAAGTAACTGGAAACCAAGCATCGTCTTCTAGGGAGGTGATATTGTGTAAGCTTTGAAGTCAGACAATGAATCCACTGTGTATTTACCACAGGCAAGTAACAACCTCCCCAAACCTCAGTTTCTTCACCTCTAAAATGGGGGTGATAACATTTAGCTTAGTGTCTGGCATAAGGGAGACGTGTTAATACACACTTTTTTTTTTAAGATTTTATTTGTTTATTAGAGAGAGAGAATGAGAGAGAGAGAGAGAGCACATGAGAGGGGGGAGGGTCAGAGGAGGAAGCAGACTCCCCGCCGAGCAGGGAGCCCGATGCAGGACTTGATCCTGGGACTCCAGGATCATGACCTGAGCTGAAGGCGGTCGCTTAACCAACTGAGCCACCCAGGCGCCCCCATACTTTTTCATATAGAAGTTCATTTTAGGCTTTTGTCTGAAAGCGCAAAAATAGAAACCTACAATAATTGAACCACATCATTTAGAATTGAGATAAGAAAGCTGATGCCATCTTTTAATCATTGAGTGTCAAAGAACTAAGCTTTCAAGGGAGGCATCCAACAAGTACTTTTGAATGAACAAGTGAAGGGACAGAGAAAGGAAGGAAGGAACGGAAGAGGAAGGAAGGGCGGAGGGAGGGAAAGAGCGAGGGAGGAGGGGAGATAGGCTTTCTGGAGCACCTGTGTTCTTTAGGACTCCCGGCCCTGGCCTTGTTCAATGATAACGTGATTCAGAGCTGACCACACTGGCGATTGATTCGTTGGCTTGCCTTCTTCCTTCCCTTGGGCGTTTTTACGAAAGCCAGATGAGCAATTACATTGGCCTTTTTCAGAGTACTCTACCCTGGGTCTTCTGACAGAACTCTCTGCATGAGAGGCTGCTCTATTAACAGGCTACTCTCCACATCTCTCACACCCCCTCACCTCCCGCACAGGTTCTTTCTAAACTTTGTAATTCCCATTTGCGAACTTCTTCATTCGTATAAATACCAAGGGCCATTGACAGGTATCAATAGCCTAAGTCTTTTGTAGAGGGTCCTCTCAAATGTGCAGTTCACTATAGAGGAAAAGCATTTTTCATCTTAGGAAACCTTTGAATAGGCTGTGCTCAGAGCCCCCCCCCCCCCGCCTCCGCCAGTCTTCAGCCTTCTTTTTCACAGATGGCTCTTTGCCTTAGAAGCCTATCACCTTTTTCGACTCCAGTAATAGCTTCGTTCTGCTCTTTAAAAAGAAATTGGGGGAAGACATTGAAGTGCATTTCAGAATTTGTTTCTACTATCATATCTGTGAAAGTATCGTATAATTATATTACATTTCTTTTTCAGATTGGCAAGTTATGCGCCCAGTCTCAACAACGCCAATATAGATCTGCTTATTATCCTGAAGATCTGTTTATTGACAAGAAGGTATTAAAAGTTGCTCATGTAGAACATGAAGAAACCTTATCCAGCCGAAGGAGGTGAGAGGGTTTTTTTTCTCTATTTCAGCGTACAATTAGCAATTGTGTTGTGAGGTCAAAAACCTTTGGAGTGAAGCTTCTTAAACACACATTATTTTGTTCTTTTGAGTAGAGTTTGATTAAATTCTATCATTTGTCAATGCCAGAGAAGAAAGATACCATATTATATCTAAGCCATATTTAAATGTAAAGTTACCCTATGTAGATATCCAGCAGAGCAAAACAAGGTGGAATGGATTTCTCTATTCAAGATATTTATTGATTAAACAAAACGTTTTCTGCTTGTGATCTGGTCTCACAGCTTTATGGCTTCGCTTGTGGCTTTCCCATTATTAACAGTCCAGGTCAAGTTCACCAGAGAGAAACTGGCAAGACACACTCATGTATATACACATACTGCACATTCTATACACTCTTGTAAGTATATAAAATGAAGGATTCAGTTTCTGTTTCTTAAGACAGCAGTCAGGGGACTAAATTGAAGTTTGTTTCTGATTCTCTTCATTCCTCCTCCCCTCATCCGGATGACTTCTTCCCCTGTTCTAGCTTCATGGTTACAAATAAGGAATAGACATTGGATGGGAATCCCAACACAAATCTGGGAGAGGTGCCTTCCCAAAAGGACTGCACCTGTCCCCAAGCCTGCCACTGGCTCAAGAATAGCCAGACATGAGCTCTGCTTCCTGATGACTTTGAGGGAATTGGGAGAGACTGGCCTATAGATGGAAAATTAAGAGTTGAAATCAGCAACATCTCAGATGTAGGCTACATTATGCCATTCATATCCACTTACTTTTGCAGTGATAACTCTTAGTCATATATGATCCAGTTTGGAGTGAGAGAAGGCAGTAAGGGTGCTTGAGAGATAATCCTCCCAAGAAGCATTTCAGGAAGTTCCATTTTCTTCTCTTTTGTTGACTTCCAACCGAATGGATTTCTAGTTTTCCTGTAGCAACAGTTTTAAAGTGTGACTCAAGCACCCAGGAAGTCCCAGAGACCCTTTTCAGGGGAGTCTGTGAGATGCTCCTTTTGCTAGCTACATATCCATGTGAACCTGGGTTTTGTTTATATACTTCAACCAAAACAACACATTGCAACAGATTGAATGCAGAAGCCAATGGGAGAATTCAGCTGTCTCCTAATAAGCCAGGCTAAAGATAGTTTCTAAAAAGGCAAAACCAATATCACTTCCTCACTATTTTTTTCATAAAAATAGTATTTATGTTAACACATAATGGCTCATTGTTAGTTTAAAATTAATAAATAAATATTTTTTCCCTGAGTTTTAATTTCTAAAACTGAAAGTATCAAAAGATACATATCGTACGAACAAATCTCTTTGGCGCCCTCATTCATTTTTAAGAGTGTAAAGGAGTTATATTATTTCTCCACTGCTACATAACAAATTACCCCAAAACACAGTGATTCAGAACGACCAACATTTATTATCTCACAGTTTCTGTCAGGAATTTGAGAACAGCTTAGCTGGGTGGTTGTCAGTCTCTAAAGAAATTTCGGTCAGTTTCTGGGGCTGTAGTCATACGAAGTGTAGATCTAAAGTGGCTCACTTAGCAAGTTAGTGCTGGTTTTTGAAAGGAGGCCTCGGTCCCTCACCACATGGACCTCGTGAGTGTCCCCACAGCATGGTTGCTGGCTTCCCCAGTAAAACGCAATCCATGGAAGAGAGCAAGGAGCAAGCTGTGATATCTTTTCTGACCTAGTCTGGGAAGTGACATACTGTCAATTCTGGCATCAGTTTGTTAGAAGTGAGTTCCCAATTCTAGTCCACACTCAAGGGGAGGGAAATTAAATTCCACTTCTTGAAGGAAGGAGTGTCAAAGAATTTGTGGACATATTTACAAATTGCCACAGGGGTCCTGGCACCAAAATATTTGAGACCCATTTCCCTATAATATAAGGGAACTTTGGGAAGTTTCTGTCATTCTGGGAAGACAAAATTTGGTCATTTTTCCAGACCTCCTTTAACCCCTGACTTTCCTTTGTCTGTTGTTTTCCATTGCTTTCACACTTTGCCCAAACCACCTGAGAAATTAACCTGTCATTGATCTTTAACTAAGGGAAACCCCTTGCATATTGGGCTGAAGTGAATGATTTATATTTATATTGTATTATTATAATATATATTACATATTAATGTTATATTAATAATGAATCGATATATAATTACTAATATATTAATATTTAAAATTATATAAATATAATATAAATTATATGGTTATATATAATTTATAATTATATTATTTATAAATGACATACAAAAATAAAATACAATGTAAATGTGTTGTATTATATTATACTACATAATTATTAGTTTAAAATTAATAAGAGGGGCGCCTGGCCGGCTCAGTCAGTGGAGCATGCAACTCTTGATCTCAGGGTTGTGAGCTCGAGCCCCACACTGGGTGTAGTGATTATTTAAAAATAAAATCGTAAACAATTTTGTTAAAATAAAATTAAATTAATAAATGGAATTTTAAATTATAAATGACATTTATATGTTATAAATGTAATATAATGTAATATATTTGTATAATATTGTACAATAATATGTATTTTCATATATGTGGCTTTAGCCAACTCAGCAGACATTTAGGAAATACCTATTATGTGCCAGAATGTGTGCAGAGCATCAAAAATCAAGACACAATCTCAGCTCTCCAAAGCAGTCTGATGTGGAAATAGACTTAAATGCAAATAATTCCAAAATGGTTTTATAAGTGCAAAAGATGTCCAGAGTCTATCCCTAGAGGCAGCCTACAGGAAAAGTGAGAGCCTCTGCCCAGGGAGTTATAGAGGGCCTTCACGGAGGAGGTGGTATATGAATTGGTCACAGAATCATAGGCAGAGTTTGTTCAGATGAAACACACCAGCCCAGGCCCATTTTGAGACCACCCATTTATGAGTAAGTAGGAGGCCCTACTTTATCCAGGCCCTGCTGCCATGGCCTCTGTCTGGGGCTCTTGTGGGACCCATGCCCTATTGCCTGACAGGGGAGGGCTCTGTGATGTTGATTCCTCCAAGGAAAAAAGAAATTGATGAGCGGGTTCTTGGCTGGGCACCCAGATTTGGCACTTGGTCTAGATGAGTTTCTGAACTTGTTGCTAAGCACAAAAGGAAAGAAAACGTAATAAGAAAAACTACGTAGCCTGTTGGCTTGAGTAAGTGGTGGTCAGGCAGGACTCCTTTGGGTGTTGGGAACACGAGCCTACCCCATGATGCTTCCCATCTCTTACAAACCGGAACATTAGAGTCCAAGGCCAGAGCCTTTCCTCCTGAATTCTCTTGAAGAATCAGAAAGCAAAACAACAGGAGAGTGTCTGATTTCAGTTAACTCCCTCCAATAGGCATTGTAAACCCTCTTAGGGAGAGGGGAGACTTGGGGATTAAGATGATCTCTTGCTGCATGCCCCGGCCCCTGCAGTCTGATGTTATTAGCAGGACTTGCTTTGGCAGAGTGTCAGTACCTCTATAAATTTCTCGGTATGTCCTGCACAGCACTTCACACTGTCCAGAAAAATACATGTGCCTCCAGCACCCCTCACACCCATGCCCAAGCTCCATCCTCCGTGGTTAAAAATATGATAATTGGAAAGGAACCCTATTGTAGCTTTCTGTCTGTGGAGGTTGGGAGCAAGCTGTCTGAATCTGATTATGAGTTGAAAAGCCCTTTGCCTTATTAAAATAACAACACACAAAGAAATGCAGTATTCCTTTGGTAGCATTCAGAAGTCATCTGTTTGTTTTGTCTGCCCCCAACTGGGTAGTTTGCAACACACAACTAATCTTAGAAATAGCTTAGTCCAATTTAAAGGCAATTTAATACTCAACTGGTGGCCTGCAAATGGGATTCAGTGTTCCGTTAAGGTAGAAATACTGAAAATATCTGTCATCGAATTTAAAACAGGGCAGGACAAGATGCACAAGTTAAGCAACCCGAAAAGAAGCAATGCGATTTCCGTAGCCCTTGCCAGCCCTAATATCTTCAGCCCTTCTCAGTAGCAGCCTCTCCCTCCTTGGGCCTCCTGAATGTCTCCTTCACTGCTTCCCATATGATGCTGTCTACCATGTCATTTGCGCACCCCCCCCCCCGCAAAGTTTGGTGGACTGCGGGAGCACTCTGTCCTTTTTCTAAGCCCTGCATTTCAGTCGAATAGTCCATCATGGCCCAACTGCTAACGTGTGAGAAAGTGGCACAGTCCCTCCGCCTGCATCTCTGTAACCCCACCCTTCCCCTTCCTGCGCTGCCCCTCCTCCCCTCCCCCTCTGACTTGGTCTACAGGGGCGATGGATTAGGCGACACTAGTAAATGACCTAGAAAGAAAAGAACAAAAGCCGATCTCAGTTCCCTGGTCCCAAATCAGTGCTCACTCCCACTCCCTCTCAGACTGCTGCTCTGGTTGGGCTAGGCAGCTTTGTAAGCTCAGTGGTGCCTTCCACCCTCCGAACAAAACAACAAAGTATGTCCTGCGTGAATCAACGAGTTTTGAGTCTGGTACAAGTCATTCTGCCCTAAATAGGACGCTACTTCTTTCACCATTTGTCAACACCATCTATACGCTAAGCATTGTGTACGGATTAGGCTCTGATGAATAGGAGGCGCTCCTAGCCTAGTTAGGGGGAAGACACACAAATAAATAATTTTCAAACACCGGGGGCAAGTGTCGTTGCAAAGCTGTGTCCTAAAGGGTGCTGGTACCACGGCTGGGGAAGGCAGCGGCCCCCTTGCAGAAGTCAAGAAAGGCTTCTTGGAGAAGGTGACTCTGGAGCCGGGCCTTGGCGGGAGATGAGAAACTCAACAGATGGAGGAGGGAAGAGAGGATGTTCCAGGCAAAGGGAAGTGCACGAGAAAAAAAGTACGGGCTAATCTTCGGAATGGCAGGAAATGAGAGTTTCGGGTCAGACGGTGAACGTTTCTCTGCCGCAGAATTAAACCTGATCCTGCGTCATTCCCTTTATAATTATTTTAGTTTGTTCACTTTTCTGGGTTTTCCATTATTTTTTTTTAAAAAAATAATGAGCTCCTATTACTTTATATTAAGAAAGAAAGAACCTGAATGATAAAGGAGAAAAGTTCAGGATCTGCAGTTGGGGATGAAAGGCTGTTTTTACTTGTAGTGCTTTCCAATTAGTACCGCTTTGATGCCTGCCCAAGCAAATCACTGCAAGAAAGCCAAGGGACTCCCCTCCCCCACGACCCGAGAAGGGGACGCCCCTCTTGAGGACGGTGGGAGCCCTCCAGGGGAGATCACGTGCACCCAGCTGCAATATTTCAAAATGGCTCGTGCACGCAAAGGGGCCCTGTCCCTTAGTTCCACGTTTAACACAGTGAATAGAAAGCTCTAGGAAGAGACTTTTTTTTTTTATTTCCCCTGAGCACACTGCTGTAAGCAAGTGTTGGGTTCGACCTAAGTGAGAGCCCTAGGCTCTACTATTTATATGTCAAGTGGTATGTTTGGCATGCACGTATTAGAATAAAGTAGAACTGGAATCAAAGAACATTCCCTTCAATCAAATTGTTTTTCCCATCCCGGGCAACTAATTGTCCAAACGGTCTATCTTTTTTTCTTTTCCCTAGAGACAATTCCGTTGAGCAAACTGCCTTAGTTCATGGGTGGAGGTTGTTTTGTTGCCTGTCGTGGGCTACTAGCACAAAGAAGAGAAATCTGGACTGAGTCCTACATGGGTAATTAATATGTCACCTAATTCCATTTCAGGCATCTTTCTTTAAAGAGAGAAATGGAAATAGTCACCTTGCCTCCTTTTAAGATTATAAGCAGAGGGACAGGGGGCTTTATTCAAGGAAAGATAAAAGCAAAAGACCCCCCATTCCCAGGCCAGAAGGAGTTGAGGAGTGAATGACCAAGAAGAGGGGAAATGAGAGAGGCCCAGTAAACTCGGTAGGAGGTAAACTGCGCCTGTCACACTCGCTGCTGTCAGGGCTGTGATGTCAGAGGACATTAGCACCTGTTGTCCGGCTCTTCTGAAAAGCTCATTAACTCTCCAGCAGTTTTGAAAGGCTTTCTTCTAGCCTGCAAAATAGTGCATCTGGATTTGTTTTCAAAAACCCAACTTTCTCTTGGGAGACCGAGGTCTAGTTTCCCTCCCACAGTCTGTGGAAGGTTTTGTGTGAAGGAATGGCCGACCCTGTAGCACCAGTGTGCCGAGAGCCCGGCTCTCTCTTCTCCTGAACGTGGGGACTGCCTCACCCCCAGGGGCCCCGAGAGTTCTTTGAGAACCTGCATTCGCTTCATTATTCTCGGGTGCTTTTCTCATCAAACGCACCGTGGATTCTAACGCGAATAATGTACTCGGAGAACCAAAAAGAACTCCGTGAACTTGCCTCTCAAGAAGAATAGGTTTTAGAGGACTAAACATAAAAGCCTACTGGAGAGCCAAGTCGAGAAGGAAATATATCCAAATATTCACAGTGATTATCTCTGGTTGGTAGGACTATGAATAGGGTTCTTTTTTTTTTCCCCATCTACCTTTCTGTATTTTCTAAATTCTCCATAGTGAGCATGTATTTCTTTTGCAAGGAGAAAGAAAACCGGCAGACCTTATTTTAAAGGATAAAGGAAGAAATAGATTTTAATCATTGTTTGCAGCTCTTGGGCATTTCTTTTCTCACTCCTCGCCCGTGGTTTTAGTTCACGTCGAGCCACATCTGGCCCCCCTGACTATCTCCGTCCATTGCTCCAAGGGACAGCCCTCCTCCTACTAGACAAGCCTGTCTTCCTCTGAGACGTATTTCACTCATTCTCTACCCTTTTGGGGGTTATATCTCAATAAAGCTGGTATAACACACCATTCATCCATATAAAGTATATAATTCAGGTGTTTTTGGTATAGTCACAGGGTTGTGCAACCATCACCACCATCAATTTTAGAACGTTTTCATCACCTCAAGAGGAAGTCCTATGCCCTTTAGCTGTCATTCCTCAGGCCTCCTCTCTGCCCCCAAGCCCTAAGCAACCACTAATCTACTTTCTGTCTCTATAGATTTGCCTATTCTGGACATTTCACATAAATGAAATCATATAATATGTGGTCTTCCATGATTGGCTTCTTTCACTTAGCGTAATGTTTTCAGGGTTCACCCATGTTGCAACGTGTGCGAATATTCTATTCCTATTTAAGGCCAAATGATATTCCGTTGTATGGACTGTGTATTTGTTTATCCCTTCATCAGTTGATGGACATCTGTCTTGTTCCACCTTTTGGCTATTGTTAATAGCACTGCCATGAGCATGCATTTCCACGTACTTCTTTGAGTACTCATTTGTGATTCTTTGGGGTATATACCTAGGAGAGGAATTGCTGGGCCATATGGTAACTTCTATACTTGACTTTGTAAGGAGCCACCAAACTGTTTTCCGCAGCAGCTGCATCGTTTTGCATTCCCCCCAACAACGTGGAGGTTCCGCTTTCTCCACATCTTCTGCAACACTTTATTGTTGTCTGTCTTTTTTATTTTATTTTATTTCTTGGACTTTTTTATTATAGTCGTCCTCGTGGGTATGAAGTGGTATTTCACTCTGGTTTTGATTTGCATTTCCCTGATGACTAATTGACATTTAACTGGACTTCATCTTGGCCCTCCACATCTGATTCTTACACACAAATCCCTTTGAAGGCCACCACCATCTTATCAGACAAAGACCATTCAAACTGCTCTACGAGATTAGCCCAGGGGGTTACCCAGCCCAGTACCTAGCTAGTCTTTGAAAAAAAAAAAAAATACCAGGAAGAATATGTGGGGAGAGAACACGGTTATGCTTATTAATACTCACCTCAAACAATGAAGGATTTATCCATCTTGCACATAGAAAATAGTTACCTGGAACTTGAAAAAAAAAAAAACCCTTAATTATCTTGCATACTATCTGAAACATAATGTATATTTCATTAAATATTCATATTCTACTGGCTTATAATAATGGTAATATTGACCATGACTAATGTTATGGGGGGATTACTTTGTGCCAGAGACTATGCTAAACACTTTACGTGCATTGCGTCAATCATCACAGCGACCTATTATTAGCTTCATTTTACAGTCAGGGAAACTAAGGCCCAGAGGAGTATAGAATTTGCCTAAGGTTATGCCGCCGAGTAAATGAGGGAGTAGCTGGCCCTTGACACTTACGTGGGTCAGACTCCAAAATCAGTGCTCTTACCTACTCCTCCTAACAGGTTTTCAGGGGCGGTTCGGAGACTCCAACCATCATTATAGCGTGGTTGCTAAATGAAACTGTTCCAAATTCAAAACAATTAATCCAGAAGCGAGTCTTTCAAGCACAATCTCTTCCTAGGTCCATCCTGTATGTCCTGTGGTGGTAATGAGTACTCTATGACATGGGATGGCCTTCTGTGTCTCCAAGTTACCTTGCTCAAGTTTCAAAGAGATTCCCCTGAGCCCTAGAATTTGACGACCCAGATTGTGTTCACAGTATGCACATTCTCTGCAGTTTTCTTAGACGTGTATCTTGACCCCACCAAGTAATGTCCTTCCATACTAAAGTGGGAGGTCTCGTGTTTATGGCAGCCCCTCATCCCCTTGATGTTTAGACGGACCCTCTCTGAATCTTCTCCAACTTGCCAGTGATCTTTATGATCAGCCCAGAAGACTGTAATGGTTCAGGGGCTAGGAGAAGTTCAAGAGTGATTTTTTGTTGTTGTTTTTGGGGTTTTTTTTGTCTCTTTTAACTTCTAGGCAAGTCAAACTGGAAGACTTTGCCATGAGTTCAGTTTTTCCTGCCATGTGCTATCTTAGAGAGAGTTCAGAGGTAGGAGGAGGCCTAAGGGAAACTCTTTCATTAAAGAGCAGGCCGTCGCCTCCCATAGACTGATGGCCATATTCCATTTCCTCATGGAGGTGGGGGGTTACTCAGCCTCAGCCTTTACTCTCTCAGTTTCCACTCTTGGGAACTGTATTGTTACCTTGTAAAACAGAGCATCTCTCCTATTAGCGTTAATTGAACCCATCTTTTTCCTGTTAGAAACTATAATGTTGACTTTTATTTTCCGAGCCCTGGATTGAGCCTCTTCACTTTGGAGGTTGACAGAGCTCAGCCCCCAGCAGTAGGCTGCGAGGGGGGGTTGAGCATAGCAGGAAGCAACTGTTGGGGTATCGGGAGTTATGTACATTCCAATAACCTTTCTTGAGTTGTTCTGTCCATCACCCTGGCTTTGCTGTGACCCGAGCCTTTGTGAAGATGTGCTGAGTATTGTAAGTGCTCTCCCTCTTCTAAATCATCAGTTGAAATGAATCGTTTTATGGTAATAAAGTGGAAAAATGCAAGAAAATAATTTCTACCAGTCTTCCTCTTTTGGCCAGATCCGAAAACAACCCCCAGAAGGCTTTTCTGGGCTCAGGACTCCCACCAGTGTCCAAATGAGATTCAGGCCTCTGGCTTCTCCAGAGGCCTATATATCAGGCCAGTCCATTCTTAGCCTGGAAACAGTATTGAATAATTACTCCATTGCCGGAAAATTCCCTGGCCGGAGTCTCTAAAAACTTAGTAGAGACTTAAGATAGACTTGGTTATGAAGAACGCTTTAACTTCCTTTCTACCAGGAACATTGCTTTAGAAGAATAAAGAGTATTTTATTTGTGTTTACCATCAGACATCTCTTGTGTAGATATTTTAATATTTCTTTATAAGCATAGCCACTTCTCTCCAGTCTGTAGTGTCTTATTTTGTGTGTCCATGTACAGCTGAAACAAAATAATAGGCCAGAAAATTTGCTGGGTATTTATGTGTGTGTGTTTATACCTATTTGCATATATAATGTGCTTGCTCTCTTCTCTCTGTCTCGCTCTCGCTCTCGCTCTCTCTCTCTCTCTCTCCCTCTCCCCCCCGACACACACACATTTGTCTTATATGTAGCATAAAAGCCAAAGCAAATAAATAATAAAATATACTAGGATCCACTCTCTCCTGCCTCCCACCACCACCACCACCACCACCCCCTCCCATAGTTACCACAATATACAGACAAAGAACAAAGAAACCTTCCTCCTCTAGCAGATGTGAGTTTCTCTGGCTATATTGTCAGGAGAATTTCATAGAGCGTAGACTGCTCTGAGCACCCTGTGATTCTGATCTGCAACTATTAGCCCGAGCCTATATGGAAAGGGGCCATCTCTAGGGTAATAGCATTGTAAATTACAATCAATGCACTCAATTACACCCAGAAACCAAAAGATACGTAGTGCTCCCGTGTGCCTTGTAATCAGCACCTTTGAGAACATAGGTAACAGCATTCTGAACAAAAAATGGAAGCCGAATGTGTAAGAAAATGAATGTTGGAATTAAATCATCCTTCTGCTAGGAGCAGCACCTTATATGGCAAGCAACTTTTCTTCCCCCCAATATCATTTTATTGATTTTTTTTAAAAAAACTAAATTGTGGCCTTGTAACCAAGAATGTCTTTTTTAAAATCATTTATGGCTCTAATCAGCCTGGCAGAGACTTTCTGTCATGCTGATAAGGAAATTAAACTTTTCTCATACTGGGTTTACTTGCCTCTTATGCACAGATGCTTTCTTTTTCTTTCAGGGAACTAATTCAGAAGTTGAAATCTTTCATCAGCTTCTATAGCGCTTTGCCTGGCTACGTCTGCAGCCATAGCCCCGTGGCTGAAAATGACACTCTTTGCTGGAACGGACAGGAACTCGTGGAGAGGTAATCTTTTTTTTGAATGTTAAATATAGCAGTGTTTGAGAAAGACTCATCATAGGTCTATCTCAAGGTTGGTTATGTCTTCTCTCTGCCTTCACTAACTTCACAAGAAGTGTTCTTGAAAAAAACATACATGTGAGCATCTGTGACAAGCCCTTAGAGAATTTACAAACTTTAAAGCATGTAGAGAACTGTGTATTCAGGGACATTTTACCAGGTGTAGAGCATCAAACAGCAGCCCCCTTTTTTGTCTTTGGCTTCTCCATTTCCCTGTTATGTGGACCCTTATTTATTTATTGGTTTGAAGAAATCATATACACACTAATAGCTACCGTTTAGTGAGAGTTAACCGTGTATGAAGCACTGTGCTAAGTGCTTGTCTGTATTAACTCTTTTTATCCTTACGCCAACCTTCAGAAGTAAATTATTTCCCCCCATTTTATCGATGAAGATGGAGGAGAGAAGAATGAGGAGGGGAAAAGGGGTACCATTTCACTGAGCAATATCGCTGAAATGGTTGGTCACTGAGTATAATCTGTGCTAACATTTGTCATCTGTGAAGAATTTGCTCATTGCTGGAAAGGAAATAATATATGTTCCTTTATTCAGTAAATATTTCCTGAGCACGTTCTAAGCGCCAGTCACGTTGAAGTGAACAAAACAGGCAAAATTTCCTGTCCTCCCGGAGCTCTCAATCTAGTGAGCTAATGGCACTCCTAACCCCCATGGCTTCCCATGTGTAAGGAAGAGTTTGGGATTAAGGAACGAAATCAGGAGGGTAAAATGCTTAGGAAACCATGGGGAGTTGATGAGCAGGCTCCCAAAGCTATTTGTCCAAGTGGCAGCGTCTTGTCGAGGAGAACATAGAAGCTACTTGAACTCGAGTTCTGAATCTTTTACTAATGAGTCACTTAACCTGGGGCAAGTGACTTAATCTCTCTGGGCCATGGTTTCCCCATCTAAAAAGTGAGATGGTTGGATTAGAACCTTCTAGCTCTGGCAGGCTGTGGGATTTTTTTCTCTTACCGGTTCATTTGTTCATTCATTCATATACCTTTATAGTTTGAGATACTGTGGGTTAGGCACCAAGGATATGAGGCTGAAGACAGGAAGTTACCGGCTTTGAGGAGCTTAAGGTCTAGTGGGAACCAACATCAGGGCATGGGATAATTAGTCATGATGCTAAATGGAATGAATTAGCAATGTAATGTAATGGACTAGAGGAAGGCTTTGGAGCCACATGAACTTGGGTTTGCGTCTCAGTCCTGCTACTTACCCTGCGGGGCCTTGCCGGGTGGGTCACTCCACCTAGAAAGTCCCAAGGCCCTCTTCTGTAAGGAAGGGCTTCTCACAGGGTTGTTGTCACGATTAGGTGAGGTCATAAAAGTAGAGTCCGTAGCAGACTGGCATATACCAGAAGCTCAGTTCATGTTTCTTCTCTTCCTTCTCCCTTTCTCCCTCCCGCCCCCCCTCTTCCCCACGCAAGGCAAAACACATGCCTGAAAACAGCTTGTTTCCCAACTAAGCTGTTTTACTGACCTGGGACAGTGAGAATGAGGTGCTAATGGAATGAGGCATTGAATTTGCATGGAGATAGACTTCCCTCCAGCAAATGTGAATCAGGCTACGGGGATTAATGGCCCCGTGCATCCACTCCACTCTGGAGAAATAGTATATATTTATTATCCTAAAAGCTCATCAGGTTCTAAGTAGAATCATGGAAATGTACTTAACTGTTATGACATATTTTTTTTAAATTGTCAGAGAAAAGCAGTTGGTGTTTGGCTTTGTTAAAAGCAGATGCTGTAAAACAGGTATAAACAATATAATCCTTAAAAAAGAAAATGCCCACAGGTCAAATATGTGGTTCTTGCATAAGCTTCAAGAGAAACCATCACAGTGACTTACCCACTGGGATGCTAATATGGTAAAAAATGAACAATTCCCGAATACTAATTTGTTTTAGGCAGCATATCTCCTAACCATGGTCTGCTCCTAAAGAGGAAATGTTAGTTAGCGATATATTTATTTGCTAATGTTCATTTAACAAGTATTTGAGCACCTACTATATATCAAGTGTTAATATGGGTTTCTTTATTGTTGTGACCGTTTAAGGCAAATGCTGGAACCCTGCTGGATATACCTTCTATTGTTCCTCAAGAAAAACAAAATTAGATGATCCAGTTTTAGTTTATTTAAAAGAATTTCTTCCCAGGCCTATGTTTTGTGAATTAGTGGGATTTTTTAAATTGAATTTGGTGCATATAAGCTACTTCATGCCCAGTGTGCTTTCATGAAGGATGTTGCTCGAGAACCAAGAAAGTCCTCCCCTATCAAATGGTGGAATCCAAAGCCTGCTGAATTTGAATGAGTCTAAAAATTAGCCAAATGCACTTTTGCACCATTAAAATAATTCTGTTAAATGAAGTTTTTTTTGTTTAATTTGCTGGCTTTAAATATCTCAGGGTATCAAACAAAATAATAAAATAACACAAATGGTATAGTATGGAGAAAAGGTATTATTTCAAACCCATATTTATATTTCTGAACAATCTATTGTTTTAAAACAACTTTTATTGTTGATATGTGCTATCCAGGGAGGGAGGGAGGGAAGGAAGGAAGAAAAGAAGGGAGGGACCGAGGGAGGAAGGAAAGAAAGAAGGGAGGAAGGGAGGAAGGAAAGGAGGGAGGGAGGAAGGAAGGAAATCAAACCTATTTGTAGACAGTGTAAGGGTACTATAATCCAGGAAGTGACTCTTCCTTGGGTAGTAACCTCAGGTTATAATTAACCTACACCTAAATTACTGACCTAATGTGATGATGGGTCTAGGGAATAGTGTCAAACCAGATTTTTAAAAAAAAATTACTCGGGAATATACATTTAATCATAGGAAGTTCTGTAGCCTGAGGACATGTGTGCACTCTATTTGTGCCATTTATAAAGATTAGCTTCACACTGCCTGTCTCATCTATAGTAAAACCTCTTTCCAGAGCTTTTCATTGAATTTCTCATTTTGTTCAGTCTTAAGTAATAGTTGCCACTTCACATTGTCAAATCGGTTGTAACCTTGTTATCTTTACAGGTTGGGTTTGTATTCTTTTCAAAGTATTTTACTTTTAGTCAAGAAAACTTATGAAAATCAAGGATCCTGAAAGGAAACTAAACTTGTCAGTGGAGACACCGGATTAAAAGGAAAATATCAATGCTAGGGAAAATATGGATCAATATCCATGACAGCTGGGTCGTCAGACCACTCAACTTTTCAAGAGTTCGACAAGTCGCTAAATATGGTTGTATTTCACATCCATTCAATTGTTTGCTCTTATGAAACCAATCAGTTGAAATATGAATGAAGAGAATATTTTCACAGACCTAGTCTGAGGGAGTACCACATAAGCCTGTCATTTGTCCTTCTAACCTCTCCCCACCACAACCCTTCCCCCCCCCCCCCCCCCCATCTTGGCTTGAGATAAATAAACATTGGCTCTGGGATTTAGCTGAGAAATCCTGGAATTAGCAAACTCGGGCTCGTGTGAGGTACACCCTTTCATCTGAGATACCATGGATCCTACGGGCAAAGATTTCCTACAGTTGCCAAAAGTGGAAGATCCTCTGTCTTTTGCCTTTGTGGTACTACAGAGAATTTCAGTTAGAGCATTTCTGAGAGCAAGAAAAACAGAAAGGATCCCATGGGAGTAAGTTAACACTGGGCTTAACAACAGGTAACCATGGGCTTTGCCTGCATTGGCACTGAAAATTCCTGTATGAAGAGTGAGCCATTTAGTAAATACATCCCCATATGCCCTCCTCATACCCCTTTTCAGGACTGTTAGGCCAAACATCTAGATCACGGGCTAAAATGTTCATTCTTCTTCTGGATGGTTTGATACCATCTGGAAGGTAAGCCCCATTTTACTGCTGAATCAAGTTGATCTTTAAGTTAGTGTAACAGAAACTACTTAAATTTATACATGTGCAAAAACTGCTAGTCAGAGAGAAAAAAAAAGTGCCATCTTGTCTTGACATGTAGCATCTGATAATTCAAGTTCATTCAACAGAGATGGAGCACATCTTATACACTGGGCCCTGTGGGGGCATAGTGATAAGTAGAATCCAGTGCCTGCCCCTGCTGAGGACTTTACAACTTAATGAGAAGAAAGGAAAAATAATCAGCCAGTCTCCTTCCCCAGTAGGCTCTACCCATCTGTGTGTGTGTGTGTGTGTGTGTGTGTGTGTGCGCGTGTGCATGTGTTATTGAGGTGAAATTCACATAACATAAGATGAACCCTTCTAAGGTGTACAGTTTGGTGGCGTTTCGTACATTTGTGATGTTGTATAATCACCACCTCTATCTAGTTTTAAGACATTTGCATCGCTCCAGAAAGAGAGCTTGTACTCATTAGCACTCACTCCCCACTCCCCGCCTCCCTCAGCCCCCGACAACCGAGAGTCGGCTTTCTGTCTCCGTGGATTTACCTATGCTCAACGTTCCATACAAATGGAATCATTGACTTAGCATAATGTTTTTAAGGTTCATCCGAGTTGTAGCATGGATCAGTACTCGGTTCCTTTTTATGGCCAAATAATATTTCAGTGTCTGGATGTAGCACATTTTGTGTATTCACTCGTCTGTTTCCTACCCAAGTTTAGTGACCCCTGAGCAACTACTGCTCTATCGGGCTCCACCCACCACGTCTGGAGTCAGTGTGGCTCATCCTTAACCTGGACAACAGGGCAGCCAAACCTTCAGGCCGCCCAGCCCCAACATCTTTGACCACCACCTAAAGGCTAGCCTCTCCCTCACCTCTCCTGCTCTTTATATCCCTTTGCAATTCATCTCCTGAGTCGTTTTTCTCAGCCCAGTGTGTGTGGTCAACTGGCCTCTCCTCCAATCAGCACGCCTCCCATCGGGCTTGATGCTTCCCTAGTGACTTTGCAGCTTCCTGGTTCTGTATATACAAGCGCTTGGACTTCGTGGCATGGTGCCTCAGTCCCCTCTGTGATTCAGTCCCAGCTGCTCTTGCTCCTTGTCATGTGACTGAGCCTGCATCCCGATGTCAGCTCCAGAATGTTGCTGGTATCTCCTTGGCAGTCCTACAAAGCCACTTCTGCCCATTATGACTCAGTAGATCCATCTCGAATTTTCTCAGGATGACTCTGGAACACTCAGGGGCATACATGAGGCACCTGGCATTAGAGAATAAACTCCCTGAGATCTGCAGGGGCAAATTTCACTGCAGGTAACTCCTCTCCCTGCTCTGTGATCTTACTTCCCATTTCACCTGAGGGATTGTATACATACACACACCCACCATGAATTCTCCTTTATTTCCTCTGATCACACAAGTCTTCCAGTGTTCATGATGCCTTTTCAGAATTTCTCTGCTTACTGGGGAAAGGCAGAAAGCAGGAATACACAAAACAATTATCTTAGTTCTCAAGGACTTTTGTTCTTGTTTCAAGACCTATTGGATGTTGCAGCAAAGGAGGGTAAGGAGACTTTTTCTCTCTCTTCTGCTGGGTTGGGGGCATAGACTGTGGCATATCAACCAGTGGGAGCAAACACCTGAACACCCAATTCCTGCCGTATGCAATATAATTCTAAAAATGAGAGCAACAAAGGGTGCCCGGCTGGAGCATGTGACTCCTGATCTCAGGGTTGTGGGTTCGAGCCCCACAGTGGGTGTAGAGATGACTTTACAAAATAAATACCTAAGTTATCTTAAACATGAGAGCAACAAAATGGCTTATTTTGCGCTTATAATCTAGGAAAGGTGAGAGAGAACAGGTGATTGTTTTCATGATGCACTTATTTTAAGAACACTGCATTTTGAGGAATTTGGTGGAGAGGGCCCAATTCCTAGCACCAACAGGTCTTTCACTGGTGTACAGAAAAAAATGGGAAGAACTTCAGAGCCTTCACTTTGATGGTGAAGGAATTAAGTGAAGGTAAGACCTATATGCACAGGCAGACACACAGATACAGACCCACAGCTCAATGCAATCACATCTGAATAGGTTAGCAATATGGAGCAGGGGCTAGCTATAGCCCCCAGGCTCTCGTGCTAAAATAGGTTATTTGTTATTTGGGTTTTGCTTGTTTGTTGTTTAGATTTATGTGATGGCTTTTCTCCAAATGGCTCAAGGCCATGTACATAGAACTTTATTTTTTGAACAAGATATTATATTTAGGTCCTCTCTACACCCCACATGGGGCTTGAACTCACAACCCGGAGATCAAGAGTCACACGCTCCACTGACTGAGCCAGCCGGGCTCCCCCATACAACCTTAAATATGGGATAGCCAATGGAAGCACCAATGAGGAAGTAAATATATAAGACAGAATACAGAGCCAAGAGGAAGGGGGCACAGGAAAGAAAATAAACAATGGATAATGGACACAATATTCAAAGGTATTGAGTAGGTCCTAAGGTCATTCGATTCCCAGCTTGTGTAGGCACAAGCCAGACTGAAATCATGCTGAAGCCAAGGCTCCGTGGCTCTTCTTAGCAGCCCCTGTCGTGACAGTTTGAGAGTTAGAGACTGAAGTGTGGTCTTCAGCATCCCAGCCTTTTCTTTCCGTGGCTACTTCTCCCCTTGGCCCCGATAACCCACAGGAAGCTCTGCTTACAAAAGGCTGGCAAGAGGGGAGAAGGTTGGTCTTATCAATGCCGAGCTCTACAGTTCTTGGTCGCCCTCAGACATTTTGGGATTTCATTTCTGCTTCCGTTTTCCTAGAAGCAGGAACATGACACTTTATTCTTTCTGATGTGGGGAGCTGCTGTGTTCACCCAAGTGCGTGCCCTAGAATGAAGGTACTGAAGCATCATACTGCTTTGCTCGGATGGCAGCTTACATCCTCTACCTGGCTTCATGTAAGTCACGATTGTTCATGGAGAGGCTTGGAAGGAGAAGTGGATCCTGTAGAAAATGACTTAATTTGGTATAGCATGAAATGTTTATGGCAGCTCAAGATGTTTTAAAATCCTGGTAAGGTGAGGGGCACCTGGGTGGCTCAATTGGTTAAGCGTCTGCCTTCGGCTCAGGTCATGATCCCAGGGTCCTGGGATCGAGCCCTGCATCGGGCTCCCTGCTCAGTGGGGACCCTGCTTCTCCCTCTCCCTTTGCCCCTCCTCCCTGCTCTTGCTCTGTCTCTCTCTCTCTCTCTCTCTTGCTCTCGCTCTCTTTCTCTCTCCCAAATAAATTTTTTTTTTTTTAAATCCTGGTAAGGTGAGACAGATAATTTTGGAGTGTACCCGCATGTAATAATCCCCCTAAGACCTTAGATTGGCATATTTTTCATCAGAGCTTTATCTCAAAAGTAGTGTTCAGTGACAGGTATTTTTCAGGATCTCCTCTATGGTAATATGTGACATTTATCCCTTAAGATTATGGTGTCGCATACAGTAGCTCTACCTTCAAAACCGAGAGAGGAAAAACCTGGCTCATCCCACTGACTGACAGCCTCGTGTGGTGTGCCATGTTTGGGATGGGCTGTCCTTTACTACAGTCACGTCTGAAGTAGCAGGAGATGTTTTCGCAGCTCAGTATTGATGTTTGTCACCACCTGGTGAAGGTTCGTGGCTTATTACTATAAACAGATTGTGTCCTATTAGTACTTATGCCAGCCCCTCCCGTGTTCAGCTGGATCATTTCATTGTATGGAGAACATTTGGGGGTCTTCAAGGCCGGGTCTCGGGATATCCGTATCCTCAACAATTAAGCACCCCTCACAATCTGCCTTTGAAATGTGATTCTGATGGTGGGTAAGGCTTGTCTCCTCTCACGATCGTGACTCAATGCACCAGAGCTCTTTGAGCCCAGAAGGCTTAGGAGAGGTGTCCCTGAAGGACTTATCACTGCTTTTAAGAAATTATTAACATACTAGAGTTTCTTTGCTCTGTCAGTCTTACTTGCCTCCTTCAAAGCAAGTGCACTGGGAGGTCAGAGACTGATGATATGGATGCCCCCCGTCCTCAGAACATTTTTCTACATCTTCTTTGGGAAGAGCCTTGAGGGCATATGGCCAGTCTTTGTGGTCTACAGGTTGTTGGTTCTCAGCCAGTTGGTCTTTAGTGGTGAGGATTATAGTAAGAAGACCCTGAGAGGTTAGCAAACATGAGCCAGGTGACTGGTGCATCTTGGGAAGAGTACAGTCTTTAGAATGATACAGATGGAGATGTCATTTTTTTATTTCAATTCAATTAATTAACATATAGTGCATTATTAGTTTCAGAGGTAGAGTTTAGTGATTCATCAGTTGCATATAACACCGAGTGCTCATTCTATCACGTGCCCTCCTTAATGCCCGTCACCCAGTCACCCCATCCCCCTACCCCCTCCCCTCCAGCAACCCTCAGCTTGTTTCCTAGAGTTAAGAGTCTCTTAGGCTTTGTCTCCCTCTCTGATTTCATCTTATTTTATTTTTCCCTCCCTTTCCCTATGATCCTCTGTTTTGTTTCTTAAGTTTCACAGAGGAGTGAAATCATAGGATAATTGTCTGTCTCTGACTGACTTATTTCGCTCAGCCTAATATCCTCTAGTTCCAGCAGATGGAGATTTTAATCTTGGTTCGGACACTGTGTGCTTCAGGCAGGTCATTGGACATCAAAGTCTGTTACCAGATTTGTGAGATGAGGATGATACTCTACAGCACTGTTGTGAAGATGTGTTCTGGCAAGTAGGCACTGGGTAAATGATAGCCTTGCTGATGTGACCACATCATTATCGTTTGGTTGAACAGGCCAGAGCAAGGGTGAAAAAGTATAGGCCATTCTTTCTGTAAAAGGAAACTGGATCTGGGAGACATATCTACAAGTCTTTTGGGATCCAACTGTTGAATGGGGTAGCTGATCAAACCTATTGGTCCTTCTGGTAGTTAGTCACTCAGGATCAAAGAGAACAGACTCTTGAACTTGGTCATGTGAAGGACAGGGAAAGGTCTGTCAGGGAAGCCTCACTTTGGAGCCTCCCACCGATGGCCCTGCCCTCAGACCCCTCGGGCTCCTTTGATGTGGTGACTGTCATGGTGGCAGTGATTCTTCTCCCCTACAGGCCGCAGGAAGTGACCAGCTGGTGCCACTTCTCTACTACCTCTGGCTCCAGTTCTGCCCCCAGCGTACGAGCGCTTGGCGGCTTCTTTGAAAGCAGCTCAGCTCTCCACGTTTTGTCCTTTCCTCCCATACTTAAGCCAGGTCACAATATTGTTTGAGTTTCTGGTGACTTTTACTGATAGACATACAGCGCAACAGTTGGGGGTTAGCAAAAAGCACACAGAGGCAAATTTCAACATGGCAATCGTAAGACCCAGTGTAGGCGTGTTTAAGCGTATAACTTTGGCATCAGCCAGCCTGGGTTTGGATTTCTGCTCTAGTGCGCACTAGCCCTTTTCTTCCCTGAGTCCCTAGGGTTTCCCCATCTGTACAATGGGGTTGATCATTTCTACCTTAACAGATTGTTGAGTGGATTCAGAGGGATGGTGAAATGCAGAGTATAGCGCCTGGAACACAGTAGGCCCTCGAGAAATGGTAGCTACTATTTCTGTTGTTCAGTAAGAGAAGCCTATAAAAAAGGCCCTCGCAGCTCTTCCCTGGAAGATGGACGGAGCTAGGCCTGATGTTAGCTCCATTCAAGGACCCATTTCTTAATTCTTTAGGAAGACAGCTTCACCGGCTCCCTCTCATTTTTAACTTATTTCCTCTCCTTTCTTCCAAAACAAAACAAAACCAAACAAACTCCATCTTTGGTCCCAGTTGGTGCACATTTGGTTGGTGCACCTTGGTCCTAGTTGGTAGGCATTCGAGTCCACTGGGGATGAAGTGAGAGTTATTTGCATCTAAGGCTATGTACCGGGCTGACCTCCCTCCCTCCCTTCATATTGCATTGTATAGCAAATATGGCTTAAAGAGCTTCTCCTAGGGTTTCCTAATTGTGATTAACACAGGGAATCTTCCTCAAATACTTACATTAGAAACCAGGACTGGTCTAGCTGCCGGTCAAGGTGAGTTGCCCAAGGCTCTAATGTCCTTTCTGTCACCCTTGGCTTAACCTTTGTGGAAAAGGAGAGAGATCATTAAAATCAGTTGTGATCTCCCAATTTCTCGAGCCAATGAATTTTATTCTTTTACGTGAGCATGGCTTTGATTCTTGGCTTTGTCGCCTTTATAATGACCTTGCATTTCCCTGTGAAGGAAACATTTTAATTGGTGGCTCCAGTGTCATGGGAGCTTCCTACTCTTTGCCCTCTCATATTTTAGTGACCTCCCCATATCAGGTGATCTTAAAAACCACCCAGACCGTGAACTCTTGCCTGGTTTGAGCCCCTCATTTGCACAGCTTCGGGCCCAGAGCTGGGAGGAGTCTCTGTTCAGCAGAAGCCAGACTAAGCTGTCCTCACCCGAGGCTGGGGTACATCAGCTTTGGATTGGAGGGACAGGTAGGAGGGTTGTGCTCCACAAGAACTCAGGCTGAAAACTTAATCTCCAGTTACTACTAGAGAGGATGAAGCCAAGGACTATTTTAGAAGGGGCCAGAGAAAGAGCTGTTGGACTGGCTTACCCCTACCTATCCTTAACTCAATGGCATCTCTACTGAGGAGCCTGAGTCCTCCTGCCCCATGCCCTAGTCTGGGTTTAGGACCCCCTCAGCACCTGG
Organism: Callorhinus ursinus; assembly: GCF_003265705.2. NCBI lineage: Eukaryota > Metazoa > Chordata > Mammalia > Carnivora > Otariidae > Callorhinus > Callorhinus ursinus. Next base: position 1,512,830 of record NW_027397095.1, read on the forward strand.
GTGCCCCTCTGGGCTGGCCCCTGTATTATCCTGTGTTGGAAGTTTCACACATGTCTGTCATTTTCTACTAGCTCCTTCTCCCTGCATATCCTCATTGCTTAGGTGCCCCTGCCACAGAGTAACATCTCCAAACGTGTTTATTGAATTCAGTGGGTGAACCGATGAACATACGTGTGGCTAAACAAACCGGAGTACCAGACCTGGCTCCCCTGTGGCATCACTGTGCACCTTTGGGTGGGCTGCTGCAACTCTCTCTGTTTTGTCTCCTGTGAAATGGTGAAATGAACGCCTCCTCCTTACCGCCTCCGTAGGGTTGCTGCGAGCCTCCAATAAGAAAATGCATTTGAAAGATCTTCGCAAATTATGAAGCATCCCGCATTTACTAGGTATTAATGTAGAAGTAAGTAGACCAGATATGGCGGGAAGTTCTGCCCTGAATAAATGGAACTCTGTGTTGGCTAATTAACACAGCATTACTGGGCTCTCTTCACAAAGGCATTAGCAACTTCCTGGGTATCTCTCTCTCTCTCTCTCTGCATCTTTCCAGAGATATTACTTTTTAATTTTTTTTTTTTTCTTGAAGCAAATCCACCCATCCCCACAGATTCTGTTTTTAAACAAGTCAGTCCAGGTGCTGAAGAAACCGGTTGGCCCTGGATAAGGAAATACTTTGAGGGATTGGTAGCATCAGTTTAAATTAATGAAAAGTCTGAGTGACAGACCATTTTAAAATAAATGTAGTTTTATTACTTTCAAACACATGTAATAACAGCCCTGGGAATAGAAGCTAGAGAAAGATAGCCTGCATCAGAGAATCAAAGCAAACAAATAAGAATCCGTGATAATGAGCCTATTACTGGGTGAATGTCCTGCTAAAGACTATCATCCTCAAATTGGCTAACGTTCCCCTAGTGAAATCCATTTATGTTAAGAAGCGCTTTTTTTCCCTCCCTTCAGAGATATGAGGAAAGGCCCATTAAAAGTCGCTACACATGGGGCACCTGGGCAGCTCCATCTGTTAAGCCTCCGACTCTAGATTTTGGCTCAGGTCCTGATCTCAGGGTCGTGAGATCGAGCCCTGTGTTGGACTCCACGCTCAGTGCAGAATCTGCTTGAGATTCTCTCTCCCTCTGCCCCTCCCCCCACTCACTCTTGTGCGCTCTCTCTCTCTCTCCCTCTCTCCAAAATAAGTAAATAAATAAAGTCTTTTAAAAAATCGCTACACATGTCTTCTGGGTAACCCAGCTTTTGTAAATGCTAATGGATGGCATCGAGCAGCTGTCTCCTGCACTCTGGCCCTAACAAATAGTAGTCCCAAACAGCAAACACCCTGGGGCCCCTACAGGGATCAACTTGTCCCAGTTTGCCCGAGACTTCTCCTTTTGGGCACAGAAGGTTTTGAGTCCTCAGTCCCAGGCAAAGCGAGACAGCTGGTCACCTACGGGCGCCTATGCCTCTGGCAGCCTCTAAGTATGGAAGAACGGTGTGGTTGTAGGGGTTTCCATTGGAGGGATGAAGGCGGGCTGGGGCAATTGCAGCTCACCCATTCTGTTGGTCTTTCTGCCTTCATTTTGGGACTTCTCTTACCATTTCCTCCCTGAAACATGTTGATCCCGTCTGTCTTCGCTGTACCCCCCAAATCCTATCTAAAGGCGTAGCAAAACTTGAGAAAGTAGGACTGAGACAGCGGAGGGGGTTAATGCTCGTCATAGCTAGCATGTCTATGGTGCGTCCCAGGCACCAGGCACTGTGCTAGGCACCTCGTGTGCATTAACTGAGTTATCTTCACAGTAGCCTTCTGAGTTGGGCGTTACTATTACCCTCATTTTACTGATGAGGCTAGGTAACTAACCCAAAGCCACAGCACTAGGAAGATGGGCTCTAGACTCAGGGAGTCTGTGCCCCTCTACCCACGACACTGCCCTGCTTATCAAATGCCTATCTGCCTCCGAGGCTAGCCCTCCATTCAACCTCTGCAGACATGGCTCCTATAATAAAAAGCCATTGCCTGTGTATCCCCTGTGAAGCTCTGGAGCCCTTGTAAGAAGAGACCCTCTTAGCCCATGCAGCCTGGGTCCTAGGTCTACCATGGACTGGTGTGCAACCTTGGACAAGTCACTGCCCTTCAGCTTTCTCTTTTATTTATACAATGAAGATGCTGGACAAAGTGACCTTGAAAGCTCTTTCCAGTTCTAACAGGCTCTGAGCTCCTATGACAAGGATATTTGAGGGGGAGGGAGTCTGAAACGAGGAGGAATGCCATCAAGCCTCCTTGATGACTGGGAATTCCCAGTTCTTTCCCTGATGCCTTCCCAAACAGACCAAAGTGAAAGTGCTTCCAAAGGAGCCCCAGGGTATTAATCGCTGTCCTTAGGATGGCAATGAACCCTTCATTTGACTCCTCCAGGTATCTCTGGGGCTACAGGAGAGCAGGTGGGTAGGCTGTCTGAGATGTTGTCAGAGTTGTTCTGAGTTTCTGATATTGGAGAGTTTGGGGTGAAATTCATATAATTAAACCTTAAAGAAAATGTCTCCCCCCCCTGATAGCACCACATAACCCAAAGGGGCTTCTGAGCAAGAGAAATGGAATTTAGTGTCTGTTGCCCCAAATACTCTTTGACACAACCACCCGGAATTGAAATTAGAAGCCCTCTAACCACAGAGATCTATCAGTGAGGGGAGAGCTCCGTGGAGAGAAGTGCCCAGGGCTGAAGGGCAGGTAAGAGCAGAGGAATACCAAGTGGCTGAGCAAACTGGCAGGAGGGAGACAATGTTCACTCTCTCCGAGACCCTCCGGGCTAGAGAGCGAGGCTAATTTTTGACCTAGTTGTCCTTGTGTGCGTTGCCGTGAGCTTTTATGAAGTATTTCTGTAGCCGTTTTCTATTTCACCAAGTGCTTTACAGTCACTTTTATTTGGCTTAGTAAAGTTTTCCTGGAATGCCATCTACTTTCTGGTCAGGAGAGTCCCCTCTCGTTTGCTTGGCACCTCTGTGCGCCCAGCCTCACACAATGGGCCGCTTGTTCCGGCAGCCGAGCAGGTGCAAAGAGTCGAGGGGCTGACGGCACCTGCAGCCACTGGGCTGGTTGGACTGGCGGTGCTTTACACTCTGGTTCACCTTTCCTTGATTGGTTTGATTTTATTGCTGGCAAGCAGAGCGCGGCGGTGCCCAGCTTGGGTCTGCCCAGGGCACAGCTATTCTGATCATGGGACGCTGACCAATGGTAGGCCCTTTCCGCTGTGCTCAGGGATTCTGTTCTAGTCCCCCTGCCCAGGTCCACCATCGCCACCGTCTTCCACCAAGCAGACGTGCGGACTGTGCTTCCTCCTGCCCGCCCCCCTCCCCGGGCTCTGACTACAGCCTGGATTCGGGGGCTTGGGGAATGCTTTCGAGGGAAGAAGACAGCAGAAGGAGCCAGTCCGCTCTCAGCAGACAAGACTTTTCAGTGTCCTTGGGCAAGTCTAGCACCGGGTCGCCATTATTTTTGAGGGGGGGGGGTTCCTTCGTCCTCCCATCAGCCCCCGCAGCACCCTCTGCCAAGTGCTCCCATCAGCCCCTGCGGCACCCTCTGCCAAGCTCTCTGGGTGTCGTGATGGAGGGTGGCGTGTGTGTAGGTGGGGCAGGAAGAAGTAGAGCTTCACACTCTAGGTCACAGATTTGCTGGAGGATCCAACACAGTCACTAGTCGAAGATTTCATTTTCTGAGGACCAGGTTTGCCAAAGCCAAAGGAAGGATGTGGGCTTCATGGGAAGTCCAGATTAGAGATAGTGGGCCAGAACATTGGAAAATTTGGGACCTCCAGCTACCAAGGCGAGGGGGGGTGGTTCTGTGGCTGAGCTCGGGGCTATGTAGATGCTTAACAGGGAAGTGGTGAGTAGACAGCACTTGCATTCTGTAACTGATGGAAGACGGAAAATCCTTTCTCGGATGCCCAGAGCTGAGAACCTAGGCACTTCGCCATCAGATTTGGAACTCTTTTTTTTTTATTTTTAAATAATATCTACACCCAATGTGGGGCTCAAGCTCATGACCCCGAGATCAAGAGTCTCATGGTCTCCTGACTGAGCCAACCAGACACCCCTGACACGCTTTCAAAGTTACTGCCTTGACCATAGGAAATATAACAGGTATATCACATGTGTTTTTGCAGCAGGAGAATCACATTGATTCAGACTCAGAAATGGGCTGAAGTTTACACTCGGAGAAGAATTGTTATTGCTAGCAGGTGTGTATGATGGATGGGCTTGGCATGGGCGTGCACTGCCTGCCTGGTCCATGGGGATGGTACAGAGGCTAGAAGGAGTGGCGCTTGGGCTGGGGGAACTTACCTGTCGGGCTGGCCCGCTCACGTGGGAAGTGACCCACCACCTGAATAAAGATATTCACTGGGGCCTAGGGAAGGAACCCTGCCTTTCTCCAGGTAGGCATTGGTTTCCAAAGTGGTGCCATCTAGGGGGTGGGACACAGTGGCCGGTTTTCCTGGCAGGACCCAGACAGGAGTCCAGCATAAGGCAGGTTCTCACTCAGGGGCTACAGATTGAGGGGTGGGGGGAGGCCCCGGAGAGAAGACAGCTGACAAGAGCTGGGCAGAGTAGGTTAGAGTCTCCACCATACAAGCTGAGGTCTGGGTGAGGCATTCAGTCTCCGTTCAGTTCAACAGACATTTATGGACTGCCTACTGTATGCCAGGCATGGGGTGAAGCAGAGGACTGACCCAGAGACGAATACAAACAAGGAAACCAGGACAGAGTTCAGGTGGCACAGCCCAGGGAAATCTAGCTGGCAAGAGGAAGTTATGCCCAAACCTCTGGGGCTCACTCCCCAAACAAGAAAGACTGGCTTTGAGGTGCAAGACTAATTCCAGAGCCTGGGGCTTGACAGGCCGGTCAGCCAAGTGATCGCCTTCCTGCCTTTGTCACCACGGGCTCAGGATCTGGGTAGGCCTAATCCTGCACACTGAAGGCTTTGAGGCCTGCACATGAGTGTGGCTAAGACAAGAGGAACTGACAGCCAAGCAGCGACAGGAATAGTGAGCTTTCCTTTCAAGTATGTCGGCGGTACCTATTCACGGGAACGCAGTGTGTCCTCCCCTCGTGATCTTTGGGGGGTCATTAAATAAGGTTCGGCGGGATGCCCGGAACAACACCGAGGAGGCTTTCCTTTGTTACTGCACATGCTTGAAACACAACATGAGGGAAGAAAAGAAGTCCCCTTTTTCCCTAACTCCGACATGCCTGCCTCTCAAACTGGTCAGCGAAGTGTGACTGTGGGTCGACTTTGGGGGTCCCGGCCTCCATTTGGCAGATCACTGCGTTGAAGAATGGCTGTTTGTTGTGGACCCGCGGGGACCTGCGACAGACAAAGCGGTGTCCTCAAGAGAGAGATTTGAACAAGTGTGTGGGTGTTTTCAGGAGCCATCGAATTCATGGCTTGTGCCACTTCTGCAAAGTGGGAGTAGACAGTTTGGGGTCCCAGAGAGGAGGAATGTAAAATGTGGGGGGACGAGTGTGTCGGGATTCTGACACCCCAAGTGGGTTGGTCACTGCCCTGGGCCTCAGGAAATGATTTGTTCTTCAGCGGGTGACAATTAAGTTTGAACCATTTGAAGTCCTGTCTGGTGAGTCCCCCACCCCCCTCCCCCCAGAGGCCCTGTCCCCTGGAAGCTCCGCGTGAGGACATCTCTGCTGAAGCTACGCACACATCACTGCTCAATCACAATCCGAAAGAAAGCTTTGGGTGCTTTTGGCCGTGTCATTGTTCCCTAATCCTACACCATCAGTGCCCCTGCTTCGACTTGGACTTTAGCTGGGGCGTCCTTAGACAACCAAGATGCTTTCTATTTCTTCAGGTCTCTTCAGCGTGGGGAGGAGTGGATTTGACGCTTCCCCGGACAATTCATCGCAAGGTGTCTTCATCCTCCTTCCGGAAATCCTTTTCGAATACCATTTATTGCACACCTACTGCATGTCAGCACGGTGTTCAGTGCGTTCACATAATAATAACAGCAACCCTCATCTGGATGTGCTGGGCACTGTTTTAAGCACATTGCCTGTGCTGTCCCAATGTACTAGCATTCAGGCTATCAATTCGTCCTCAAAACAAGGCCGGTGGCATCATCCCCATTTTACAGATAAGGAAACTCCAGCCCAGCAGGGTTTCATTATTTGTCAAAAGGCACACAGTAAGTGGTGGAAACCAGCTCATGAACCTATGTCTCGACGACAAGGCTGGGGCTCCTTCTGCCCCGTGACTCAGCCTTTCTACAGTGTATGATGTACTCGTGGTCTTGGTAAACTGCATATACTAAACTGACTTTCACCTCCTGAAACTAATTACTCATCACTATTTTGACCATCTGTCGCTGTGCCACAATGCTGTCATGGGCTGTTGAGGTAGGTGACCCGTTCTCCGACTCCTTTCTTGGCCCTTCCATTGGGGAGCGTGACAGCTCCATGGAAGTCATATCCGCAGGGACGCTTGGCCTCTCCGGGCCCCAGTCTGCCCATCTGTAAGTGGAGGGCATTGGACTAAATGATTTCGAGGGTTCTCTCCGACCCCGATATTCATTCCCATGAGCCAAAATCTAACTTAAAAAAAAAAAAAACTAACTTAAAACAGGTAAAGATCATTTCCTTTTGGCTTAACTCCAGTGGGACGAGAAAACATCTGGTTTTCTGGGCTAGTTCTCTGGTCTAAGAGGACTTGATAAATGAGTTTGGGGTGATTGAATAATAAATCCCCACTGCACACCCTGTCCTGTGACAACCTAACCCCCCGGTTCCCGAGCTTCTGAATTACATATTTCTTTCTGGTTTTGTAAGAGTGAAACTGGGTCGAAGTCTTCTCCTTGACATGTCCTTCCGCAAGGACATCCCCCCCTCCCCTGCTGAGAACCCTGCGCCAGTGCCGCTCGCCCTGGCCTGGCATCCGGACTGCTGGTGGTCGGGCTCTAAGCCCAGGAGGCAGTCCTTACCCGCCTTCCCACACCCTGGGCTCTGCCTAGCCCGCGGTCTCACTTTGGCTTCCTTATTTACTTTTCTCTCTCCTTACCTCAAGGTTCCATTCAGGTGATCCCCTCATCATCAGCCTTTTCTCTCTGCATTCCCTTCTCGGTGGGGGGCTGTTCCCCACAGCCAGACTCTTCTCCCCATGGCGGGTGATTTTCAACTTCTCACGCTTTCCTCACCATCTGGAAAATATTCTTTGCTTCTCTAGGTTTAAATGACTTCTTGAGTATATTCCAAGACCAATCTTTCAGTCCCCCCCCCTCCTCCACCCCTCACGGGGAGCTTTGAAACTAGGTGAAAAACAGATTCTAATAAATACAGATAGTCCCTTGTATAGTTAATGCCCACTAAAGGAGGTATAAATGGATCGACATCTCTCCGGCTTCTTTAGCTTTTACTTCCTGTCTGTTGAAATGTATTTGTAATTAATTTCTGAAAGGCTGTTGTTCGAGAACAGAGGGGCTTCTAGGAGTATGGTGGATATATGTTTCTGGCACTCTCCTGGTTGAGATTTGCTCTCAAGTGGTACTGCTGTGCTGACAAATATGGAAAACATTTTCCTTTAAATATGTGCATAAGTAAATAAGAAGCAAATTGTTGCTATCTTTATTAAATGCATTCACCAAACTCAGCTCTTTTCACCTTTGCTTTATTTTTCTGTTCCTTTATGTAAATTAAGACAGCATCCTGGATAGAAGGAACTTTTTTTTAGGCCTCTTAACAAGATGGTTTTTCTACCCTGTATTCTGGTTTGTTTTTAAAGCTATTTATACTCTTTCAATTATCCCATTTTTCCATAGTGATTATTGTGGATTATTTATTCATTTCTAAAGAAACGAGCTGATACATCAGGGGCTGTATGCAGTACTGCAGTCTTTCCATAAGATGGCGCTCTGAGAATGTGAGCTCTGTAACTTGCCGCTCTTGGTCTAACCTGGCGGCAAATTAAACTTTTGTAAAATCACTTATTTTGGGGGTGGTGGGGGAGTTAGTCCTTCTAAGACTCGCTCTCAAACACTTGCCACCATTCTAATGCCTAGGGGAAGAAGGAAAGTGCATTTTCTAGAAGCCTCCCTGCCTTATATCCGGGCTAGCAATGTTTGAAATCAGCAGGGTGCGTTTTTTTTTTAAAGATTTTTTTTATTTATTTATCTGACAGAGAGAGACACAGCGAGAGAGGGAACACAAGCAGGGGGAGTGGGAGAGGGAGAAGCACGCTTCCCGCGGAGAAGGGAGCCCGATGTGGGGCTCGATCCCAAGACCCTGGGATCATGACCTGAGCCGAAGGCAGCCGCTTAATGACTGAGCCACCCAGGCGCCCCTTAAAGGGACCTTTTAAAGAACGGACTTTCTTCTAAAGGGCGGATTGTGATACTAACAACTTGTGCTGGTAGAAAAGCCCCTCTCTGGGTCTCAGTTTCTTCACCTACCAATGAGTGGATTGGACAAGATGATCTCTTAAGGGTGCTTCCGTTTCCAGTGATTTCTACATTTGAATTCATTGATTTCTTTCCACTATACCCTTGCTGCTGCAGCCAGCACAGAAATGGGAAGAAAAGATCGCCCATTTTACGCTTGTTTGACTCTATTCCTCTTCTACAAGTGCTCTCTTTGCTTCAACTGTCCCAAGACAAGCATGCCCAGATGTCCTGTTTTAATTAGGTTCCTTTTCTCTTTATGGCTTTTGCACCGGGACCCCCCTTCTCCTCCCCCCAATCCTTGACCAATCTGCCTGAACAGAACCATGTCCCCCTTTTCACTTCACAAATAGGGATTTCTTGGCATTATGGCCGACATTTTTGTGTTAAGCAGATACCAAAGTGGATGGGAAAAGGCAAAGACACTGCATGTAATACGTAAAGGTGATGCTTCTTAGATTACATGTAACATGTCCAGCTAAGAAAACTTGAGATTCTGGAGATAGGAACTTCCCTCTTCATTTTTCTTCCTCTGCTGGCTGGTATTCATTGCCAGAACCATGGCAGAGCTTTAGGAAAGAAGCAGTATTCCTGAGAGAGGACAATTAATCTAATTAGAGATGAGTGTCACTAAGTAGATAACTCATCATTAAAATCCTCCGTGGCTGACGGCGTCCCCGTTCCTGGCGCTCTGGGCAATCTGTGGATGAGGGTCGCGCAGTGATGGCTTGTCCCCGTTCAGAGGCTCTCATGGACCCTGCACGCCAGTGGCGCAGAGGGAGCCAGTGAAAATGAAATGCTGAATTAATTAATGCAAAAGCTATGGAGACACCCCTAACCGAGTCCCTCCAGGCTTGAAGCGGAGCGTGCATGGTCCATAAAACTCCCCGGGGGCACATCACATCTGCCACATTGCTATAGCCGAGGGGACATTCTCCTGCATTCATTTTCCTGTTGTCCTTAGAGATTTTCAGATCGCCTTTGGTGCCTGTCTTGTGGCGTGCTGGTGGTGGTGGTCGTGGCAGATTATTTATTTCTCTGACCTCAATGTTGTATCTCCCAAGAATGCAAAATTTCACTGAATAGCAATACCTTTGGATCTGTGTTTGGGGGAAGTCCAGGGCAACGTCATGTATATTGCATTCTGTAAATATGCATTCTGTCCTAAGAAATCACCTTTGAGGGGTGCCTGGGTGGCTCAGCCACGAAGCGGCTGCCTTCGGCTCAGGTCATGATCCCAGGGTCCTGGGATCGAGCCCCGGCATCGGGCTCCCCGCTCGGCGGGAAGCCTGCTTCTCCCTCTCCCACTCCCCCTGCTCGTGTTTCCTCTCTCGCTGTCCCTCTCTCTGTCAAATAAGTAAATAAAATCTTAAAAAAAAAAAGAAGTCACCTTTGAGCTGTTAGGAATGGCCACCGTAACTCTTACCAAGAAGAAGGATTTCCCATAGGCCCTGCTTTTAATTATCTTTTCCTTCCTTTTGTTTTTTTTTGCCTTAAGAAAATTAACTACTATATAAAACTTCACTCGTTAAGCATTAAATTATTATAAAGCTTTAAAAATGTACAAGGTATGGAAGAATATAAAATAAAATTAAGAGTTCCCCCAACATCTCCCCTTGCTCACCAGAGATAACTGCTATTATCATTTCTTAAAAATGTTCTGCATCTATCTGGACACATAGAAAGTACAGGAGAGTCATGCCTCTGCAGACCCATTTTTTTTTTTTGGTTTGGTTTTTTAATACTTGACTTGCTTTATGGATTATTAAACTAATAAAACTGTGCCCTCTGGAGGCATCCTGGCGTCGGAGGCGGGGTGGAGGTCTCTGAAGCCCAGGTCGCTGGTGCCCGAGCCCCGCAACAGACCCATTTTTACCCCAAATGGAATCACACCGTACATTCTTGACCACTGCTTATACCTGCGGCAATGTATCTTGAATTTGGCTTCATACCAACACATACAGATCGACTTCGTCCTTTTCACGTCCTCATAATATTCCATTTAGTACTCATGGCTTTTAAGATTCCATTCTGTCTTTTGTCCAGCTAAGGAGAACAGGGTAGAGTGGTGGGAAACAGAAATGATCGGGGCGTGGGGGAGGTATTGAGACACCTAAAGACAGAGTGCAAGATCGCCAAGTTTTAAAACAGTGCCATGAAATTTTAGCAGCTATGGGAATCAGTTGGATCAGTACTTTGGGTTACTGCTTTGAGGAATACAGAAAATAAAGGCAAGTTTTAGGTCAAAGCCACAGGCCAGCTCTTCCTAACACTTCTGTAACCAGAAACCATGCTTAATTTACTAAAGTCCTTTGAGGATTTAAATAGCACATGGATAGAGCAGAACAGTGGATGCTATTTCAACTTTCAAAAAGTTTGGCAAGCTTTTCAACCCAAAGCTGTTTTTAAAAAATTGAGTCACCATGGGATTGGAGAGCAGTGTTTTGTCCTGGCTCCTGATCCATAGCTTGGAGATAAGAAACCAAAAAATAGAGCAAGCAATGGGGACACTTTTCCGGATGGCGGGAAAGAATACAGTAGGGCCGCAAGGGATCAGCTGGGGGACTAATATGATTTAATATTTATAGGTGATTTGGAAGAGGGAGCATAGGGCAAAATCGCTACATTGGCAGATGTCTTTACACTATTCCAATGAGGATCATAAACTTTAGGAAGACGTTTGTTTTGTAGGGGCAGGCATAAAAGTGGCCGGCAAGCTTCAATATGAATAAGCCCATGGAAATGTCTCTGGGGACACATTCCTGAAGTTCATTTCAGAAGATTTATAATAAGCCTTGCCTCTTTATCTGTGAATAGGGTCTCTGCTTCAGGCGTCAGTAGGTGCAAAGAAAGACATGATGAAGTTGCTGGTATCATCAGGAGGGAGATGGTATTTAAACAGCATTATGTGAACATAAAAGAGGAGGCTGGTAAGCTGATTGCCACAAGATATATAAATAAAGAACGCTGCTTTGCATTTCTTTAATACAGCCCCAAGGGCAACTGGTGTCTGGTGGTTGGTGATCTGTGTATTCACTAATCTTCAAAGTTAAATAAGCGGAATATGTTAGGCTATCATTTCAGAAGAAATGCAATCAAATGTTCTCTTCAACTTTACTACAAAATATTTTCCTTTCCATGGGGCGCCTGGCTGGCTTGATCGAAGGAGCACCCCACTCTTGATCTTGGTGTCATGAGTTCAAGCCCCATGTTGGGTGTAGGGATTATTTTAAAAAAGTATTTTCCTTTTCATTGGATGCCTTTTAATTATGAAAGTCAGAACTAGATTTCCTGACCTCCTCTGCTACCACAGGTCTTTTTCAAGGCATGTCCTTAATATTGGCAGATACATTGTATCATGGAAGGGAACACCTAACAAAACCAGGTCAATATCTTCTGAAGTTGTGGAATTTTCAGTAATAAGTAATAAAGACGTCTGCCCTACCCACGTCACAGTGTGGTTGAGAAGCTCAAGTAAGCTGAATGATAAGAAACTGCCTTGCACAGTCATATGCAAAAATACAGTAGTGTTAATTATTTATTGCACATCATAATTTGGGATTACGAAGTGAGGGGCGCCTGTGTGGCTCAGTCAGTTAAGCGTCACCCTTGGGCTCAGGTCATGATCTCAGGGTCCTTGGATCAAGCCCCACGTCAGGCTTCCTGCTCCTCCCCCTCCCCCCTGCTCATGCTCTCTTTCTCTCTCTCAGATAAATAAATAAATAAAATCTTTAAAAAAAGAAATATGAAGTGACTAAATTCTAGGAAATTATCCTTTATAGCTATTCGTGCAAATGTGCGAAGATTGGTATACGAGGATGTTCTTTGCGGCATTGTATTAGCAAATTATTAGAAATAACTCCATTGTTCATCAGGGACTGGATAAATAAATTATGATACAGCCATACCGAAGAATAAGGACAAGACAGCTGTTTATGTTCTGACATGGAAATACGTCCAAGATATATATTAAGTGATAAAAATTTGCAAATCAGCATGACTAGTATACTTCCAATTTGGCTTAGAATTATGTGTTAGTAAAAGAAACCCCTAGAAGAATATAGATCAGACTGTTAGCCATGCTTCTCTCTTGGAAGGATAGGATGATGGGGGAACTTTTACTTTATGCTTTGTTTATTTCTGTACTGTTTAAATTGTTTACAATGAACATCATTATTTTTGTAATTAAAAATACAAATAAAAGAAATACGAATTTGCCCTTAACACACCGACTATCCTATTGTAATTGGGGGGGAAAATGTATCAGGCAAGGGCAAATTTATACTGTACATGGCTTGGGAATGCCTCCTGAAAAGAAACCCAACTCCAAGGCCTACAAGAAATGGTGGGAGGAGGCAGTGGAGGAGAAGGAAGAGGTAAAGGATATATAAGCATCGTTCTTTTTCCAGTGAGTAGAGAGCACACTCAGAGTTAATGTCCCTTCTGCGTGCGTGTTCCCCTAAGACGCAGGACCTCCCTTAACTAAGTAGCTCTCATCACTCTGAGTTGCCACTGGCCCTTACCCTTCTGGACACCACACTAGATCCAGAACACAATAAGGGAGGGGACTTTGTCTGTCTTGTTCTTGTTCATTGTTGTATCCCTAACTCCTTGGGGGGGAAAAAAAAAAAGATGTTGAATTAATGTTTGTTGACTGTTGAAGGTTCTCCATTGCAAATAGATTCTTTCGGCAGTTGTTTACTTTTGCACCATAGGGTCATCCCGTGGTTTAAAAGGCTGAAGAGAGCTTGTGGTCAGCTTGACCACTGGCATCAAGTATAGTCAGCTTTTATTTTGCTTGGGACCCTCCTGTGACAAACCTTTTCTTTACTGTCCCCTTTCCAGATACAGCCAGAAGGCAGCGAGGAATGGCATGAAAAATCAGTTCAACCTCCATGAGCTGAAAATGAAGGGCCCTGAGCCAGTGGTCAGTCAAATTATTGACAAGCTGAAGCACATTAACCAGGTAAGTGGTAAATTGAACAAAAATGGAAATGGGAAAAAAAAAATGAGGGATGGTCAGTGTCCGCTGCTCCAATTGTGTTCTTGGGCTTTTGGAGAGGCAGCCGTTCCTCATTTCCTTCAAAGATTCCCTCTGTGGGGGCGCCTGGGTGGCTCAGTGGGTTAAGTGTCTGGCTTGTGATTTCAGCTCAGGTCATGATCTCAGGGTCATGAGACCAAGCCTCAAGTCGGGCTCCATGCTTGGCGGGAGTCCGCTAGATTCTCTCTCTCCCTCTGCCCCTCCCCCCACGCATGCGCGCGCGCGCGCACACACACACACACACACACTATCTCTCTCTCAAATAAATAAATCTTAAAAAAAGATTCTCTCTGTTAAAAAGGACTTCTGACTCTTGTTTTTTACTCCATTTTTATTTTAAGTTTATTTTTTTTAGTAATTGCAACACCCAACATGGAGCTCGAACCCATGACCCTGAGATCAAGAGTCACACACTCTTCCAACTGAGCCAGCCAGATGCCCCTTCACCCCACTTTTAAATAATAAAGAAAATATTGTAATATTAGAGAAAGCTTGGAAAATGGAAACATATTTCTCACAATCCCATTATTCTATCCAAAAATATATCTCACAATCCCATCATTTTTAGCTGTTCTTTTCTAATATTTGTTCAGAAAACCACACTCACACAGACTTGTTACATAACTGGAACTACACAAGTGATTTATAGTTCTTAAAATTAACACTATATTGGAAACACTTTTTCATGTTGTCACAAATCTTCATATTAATCATTTTTTTTGTGGCTGCCTAAGATTTCTTTAAGTATTCATCATAATAGTCAGTTTGCCTTTGCTGGACATTGAGATTGCTTCAAATTTTTTACCATCATAAATAAAGAACCTCTTCACGCATGGTGCTTTCTCCTGATCTTAGATCATTTTCTTAAAATATTGGTGTTATCAGGTTAAAAGATAGGAGCATTTTAATGCATGTTTCCAAATTGCTTTCCAACGGGGACGTGTATCAGCTTTCACTGCCACTAGGAAGATACTAGAAGACCAGCTTCACTGCACCCTTGCCAACTTCTGACTCACTGCCATGCACAGAGACACCCACAGATTCCCTTGACCTGTACACAGAGTTTTTCCTCTCATGAGGAGTTTAGTAACTAAGACACAAATAGAAGTTAGTTGTACCATCTGCTTGTGATTGCTTTGTGGCCACAATAAAAAAAATGCCACCAAAAGTGCCACCGTATACCAGAGTGACAGTGTTCCTGCTCCGTGATCCATGGGTGGGAGGGCCCTGGCACCACCAACTTCTATTTGTAGCCTGGAAAGAACTTAATGCAACTAAAATCCTTATGCAGGGGCAGAGGTTTGTGTATGAAGACACTGGCATGGCTTTATTTTTTAATATGAAGATTAGCAATGACATTTTTGTGGTTCTTAGAAAATGTTTGGAAGGGCTTTCTAATAGTGGCATATTTCACTGCAAATGGCTTTGTGAAAGTATTTACAACACACTTGGGTTTGGCTCCTCCAGTGCCTAATTAAGTGCTCTGCACTCAGTGAGCACTTAATAACCAGTTGTTAGTGCTGCTGAGCACATGATAATGGAAGTCGCTGCCTGAAAGACCCTTCTCTCTGTGAACTCCCAACCTCACGAAGTTCTGCAGAGCCCGGCTAGACGTAGTATGATTTCTCCAGAATGCGTCTCTGAAGGGTTCAGAGCACAGTGTAAACCACTTCTGTGGAGGTGTTAAGGGCATGATATGCTTCACCTGGGGACAACAGCGGTCATTGTCCTCTGAATAATTTCCCAATTATCTCTACCCGGCTCTATCTGGGGGGCTCCACTCGACTGGTTAGACCACCTCCCCCCGCCCCCCCCCACACACACTAGTGAGGCCAGACTCTCAGGCTGCATCACTGTGCCCCTAATCCTAAAAGAATACTATCAACAGATCTCTTTGGTCAGTGGACCTGAAGGAACACCTACTATGTGCTCAGCCAGGTGCCAGGGCCTTTGGGACCCACAAGTCTAATGCTCTGTATTCATAGCTTCCTTGGAAGGAAGCACAGGCATAGAATGTGCTTTCAGATAGAAGGCAGCCTGTGATGAAGAGCCGGAGGACGGCTGCCACTCATCCACTCGGGCTGGCAGGCGGAGGCCTGAGGTGGGCGGGGCTAGGGCAAGAAGCATCGCAGAGGGCGTGAGCGCCGAAAGCTGCCATGAACAATGAGTAGGTAAAGACAAAACCAGGGAGTGGCAGGCATAAGAAAGATCAAAGGCCTGCAGATGGACTCCCCAGTGGAAAAAGGGAATGCCATATCATATCAGACGTGGGCTTCTATGTGATCCAGTGGTCACTACAAAATACAGCCTTACCGTCTTAGCGCAGTGGGCAGCGCGTCAGTCTCATAAAAAATACAGCCTTGTAGCAAAGACGTTGAGGGTTTGATATTCATGCTATGGGAGACCATGTGGGATAGTGGGAAGAACGTGGGCTTTGGATCCAGATGGATCGGAGCTTGGCTGTGGATATTACCAGGTATAGAACTTTGGGCAAGTCATCGGACCTGAGCTTTAGTTTTCTCATCTCTAGTACAGAGAGATATCAAAACCTCTCTTACAAGGTTCTTGTGCGGATTAGAAATCTTATCTATACCCCCATTATAGAAAGCTTAAATATAATTATAGATATAACATATTTTATGTATTACATATTTTTACCTATATACACAAATATATATAACTGCATATGCCCGACAGACAGTAAATGGCAGTTGAGATGATTATAATTCAGGATTTTCTCCCTAGAGAGAAACTCTCCTTGAGTTTGAAAGGGAGCATTATTCCCGTACTTTTTGCCAGTCTGTCTAATCTGCTTCCCCAATTTTGTGTGACTGTAGATCCCTTTCATGTGTCTCTTCTTTGCTCCCCCATATTGTTTCCTTCCATCCCCTTCGTCTGACTTCTAGCCCCAAAAGCTGAAACCAGTTCATGGGTAGGGAGGTGTATATTATGAGAGTTGAAAAAGGCACCATTACAATTTCTTTCTCCCACCTCTGCCGTGAATATGTGTGTATGTGAACATTTTTGGTTCCCTTACAAATACCATTGAGCAACCAATTAATTCTCATTGATAGACCAGTTTTACCTGTTTAAGTAGAGCTGTTAAAATTGCTTGGGCTCCAAACACCCACAGTGACTTCTTTTTCTCATCTGTGCCCAAACACATTTGTTTTCAGACCTTCAGTAAAATTCCTAGTTTGGCTGTGACTCAGTCTGAAAGTGAGACATTTTAAGAAAGTCAAAGAAGAACGTTACAATGATGATAATGATGGTGAAGAAGATGATGATGATGTGTCGTGTTTGTATAGCACATAACCACATTTCAAAGTGATTTCATGTTCTAAAAGTCTAACTGGTTGTGCTGGGAAAAATAGTCAACCCGGGATGGTATGAGATAGAGTCCTATCACAGAATCAGTCTTTTCAAGAACTCATTGTTGCCTTTGGACATTATTTAGTCCTTACTGACGCCTGTGAGTGAGTGATATATGATCATTGTCCCTTTTTTATAGCTAGGGAAACTGAGGCAGAAATCCACCGAAGGCTGAGTGGGCATGCTGCCAAAACATCTAGTGGGTTTGGTCGAAAATTCGATCAATCATCCAGATGTTGTTTCCTGTACACTGCCAAACATCTGGATTCACTGAATGCCTGGCTAAACTGACCTAAAGTTTTAGTGACTGGAAGGGGGGAGGTGGATAGAATCAAGTTAACTTGCCCAAGTTCACACGTAAGTGAGTGGTGAGTCTAGGAGTGTAATGGCTATTTTCCTAGGCCCCTTGCTTGGGGCTGCATCTATTAAGCTATAGTAGCGTGCTCCAACATACACATCTGTAAATGCAGAGCTACCTACTTCTCTCTATCTATGCATGTATGCCCACGTGCGTCCATCCAGATGGACCATAGCTGGGCCATTTATGAGCACTTCCCAAAATAACTCTTCACTTTCTTCCGTGGCAATTCTCAGCTGCCTCCTTTCAGGTTATAGTTGCTGTTGATAGCACTGGAAATAATATACTCACTAAGGGAATAAAGTAACATTATTTCCATATTGACAGTCCCATGGTGTAACCTTGAGGGGATGGGTTCAGGGTCAGGCCTGGGCCCCTTTCCTGGGAAGGCCTGCAGGTGTGGAATGGCCTCCCCTCCTCGTTCCAAGCCAGAGTTCATGTGTAACATTCCCACGATTGGAAATGAGGACCTTTTTATTTCCTTTTCAGTTTCTAATTTGTGCAAGGATTTATTGTCTTGTGTTAGCAGAGCAGTTGAACTCCTTTAAGCCCTCAGTATCAGTTCTGAAATTTGCTAGGCAATATTGCTTTAAACACACACACACACACACACACACACACACACACACACACACACACACACACGTTTTGTTTTTATTTTTGCCTGGAGAGAAGACCCCCCCATATACCAAGAATGATCACAATACGTTCTTACCCAGATGATACTGTGGGCCATTTGCCCTCTAACCCAGTTCTGTTGGTGACATTTTCTCTCTCTTTAAGAGTAGCTGTGTAGTTAGTGTGAATTTAGCGGTCCCTGAGCTGTTCTCTGTTATTCTTCCCCAGGAAAATCTCGCTGTTTATTGTTTTTCCCCAGTTTCAGTTCCGGTTCAAATGAAATTCCAGAAATTGTTTCCCTGCCTGTTGTAAACAGTTGAAAAGCTCTGACACCAAATTTCATTCAAAGTTGGATAAAAGTCTCATCTGTTTGGGATGGTTGAAATGTCCTGCTGAATGGTGGGGGAGTGGACGAGATGGCCTCTTAAGATTCCTTCCAGCCGTGTGATTCCGTGATTTGTGGCTCAAGGTCAGCCTTTAACCCAGCACCCTCTTGTGAACAAGTCTTGTGACTTTATTCTCTGCTCTGCCACTCTTTTTAAAACACCCTGTTCCCAGGTCACCCCTTTCTACTTTGTAACCTCTCATCTTTTCAGATTGTTCTCTTCCCACCAGTCCTCCAAGCCTGGGCAGATGGAACTTCAACTTGCCCTTCCCTGCCCCCGCCCCCCAATTCTTCTGTCCTACTGCCTTGTGCCCATTAGGCTATGAAAACATTAAATTAGAAAACCACTTTTGCATTTATCAGCCCTCAAGTTTCCCTCCTCTGCGGCCAGATAGGTGTCCAGTCTTTGGATCAGGTTAGCCACGTGACTCCATGGGAATGATAATAATTCTGCCATATAATGGCGCAGCGGCGGTTCAGTTTGTAAAGCTCTTTCATGTACATTAGATAAACTGATCTTCACAACGGCTCTGAGAAGCAGGCATCATTACCTCCATTTACCAGATGAAGAAAGGAGGGGCACAGGAAGGCCAAGTGAGTGACAGATCGTAAGTGGGAGGCCCAGACCTACGATCCAGGGCCGCTGATTTCTGGCTGTGTGCTCTTGCCTTCTGCTTCTTTGAAGCCACGCCCCACCTTGTGTCGGTTAGCAAGATCTAGACAGAGAGGACATGTACACGTGCAAGAAGCAGAAACTCCTTAATTTGTCTAACAACCTCCAAGTCCCTGATATAGTCATTTCTATGGTTGAAGCTCTGAAATCATCAGCAGAGAAAGAATAAGCACGCCATTTACCAAACCTCAATTAGAAGATTCTTACAAAACCAACTACCGTGCTTTCTGGTGTGGAAACTGAGACACTTGGTGACATGGCTTCAAGTTAAGGCACAGCAGACAAACTTTCTATTAGCTATCTCAAATTTATAAAATGATGCCAGGTGGTCAAAGAAGAATTTAACATGTAAGCAGACAGTGGGACAGCGCCATTTCCATCCCGCTCCATAAACACCTGAAAAGTATTTTTAAGATGCCTGACAGATGACTCCGGTATCGTGAAAAGGCGCTGGCTTCTGAAATAGAAAGTCAAAATTTTTAATAAGTTAATTAGTAAAGTTGTTAAGTGTCAGAGAGGTTCTCAGGACATTCCTTAGCATGTGATTTAAAAACAAAATCTGGAAATGAATCTCAGGCATGATAGAAAACACTCTGAGGAACTTTTTTCAGAGTCTTCCCACAATAAAACCAGCGACAGTCGTAAAACACTGGCCTAGTCCGATGGTTGCTAGAAAAGCCAACATTGATCTAAAATTTCGAAATAAAAGGAGAGACCATTTGAGAGGCAAATATAAATAAAAGGCCTTTCCAAATGGAATTATGTCCCAGTGTCTGTCACACTTCTTCACATACAAATAGCGTGGCAGAACTTTAGGAAGGGCCATTTCCATATGGAGCCAGAACGTGTGTGTGTGTGTGTGTGTGTGTGTGTGTGTGTGTGTGTGTGTGTGAGAAAGACGGAGTATCTACAATGGCGTGTTAACAAGAGCCAATGAATGACTTCTGAGTTACAAAAGGACAATGTGAGTTGGTCTTTAAATAGCAGACCTAGACTCTGTGGAGCTAAACATTATATCATGAAGTAAAAGGGAATTAGCCGATGCATTCCAAAACACATTTATCATTAAAAAATCTTCTGTCATTTTGCTTAATAGCCTGAAAAATAATTACAATGTCTGGTGGCTTTGGGGAGCATGTGTTTTTAATATCTTAATTACTATGTACAGTTTAATAACACTGCACCAAGAAGAATTCCCAAGTATTTCATATTAAATTTATTGCAAATGAGCTATTTGCTATATTTAGAAAATACAGGACTAAAGGTACGGAAATTGGGCCACGTATTTTAGTCCTTGCTTATGAAATGAAATTACTCAAATGAAACGGAAGATGAGTCAGGAGTGGCGGGCCAAAATGTTATTGGTAGCGGTGTTGGGGTAATCTTGACTTAGCAATGAAGGGAAATACGGTATCTTTTTTCACTGTAGTATTATACTCTCTTGAGTGTTTTGTTTTAGTTAGAAGTATTGGGCGTGTCAGGGGCGCCTGGGGAGCTCGGTTGGTTGAGCGTTTGACTCTTGGTTTCAGCTCAGGTCATGATCTCAGGGTCCTGGGATCGAGCCCTGCAGCGAGCTCTGTGCCCGGCAGGGAGTCTGCTTGTCCCTCTCCCTGCCACCACTCTTGCTCTCTCTCTCAAATAAATAAATTTTTAAAAAACGGGGGGCGGGAGAACACCCAGATGGCTCAGTTGGTGAAGTGTCTGACTCCAGCTCAAGTCACGGTCTCGGGGTCCTGGGATCGAGCACTGCGGCAGGCTCTGTGCCTGGCAGGGAGTCTGCTTGTCCTTCTGTCCCTCCCCCACTCACGCTCTCTTTGTCTCTCTTTCTTAAATAAATGAATACATAAAGTCTTTGAAAAAAATGAAATATTGCACGTGTCACCTGTGGAAAGACAAGCTCTACATATGACAAGAGAATTCTATCTAATTGTAAAGGTGACCAGATTTACAAAGTTAGAGATATATTTCCAAAATAGCTATGAAATCCATGAGGTCTCATATTCTGTTCGTATCTACCTCCTGGCCAAATGCGACACATTTTTTAAAGATTTTACTTATTTATTTGAGAGAGAGCACGTGTGCACACACACCATGCGGGGGGGGGGGGGGGGGGGGGGGGGGACAGAGGGAGAGGAAGAAGCAGACTCCCCGCTGAGCAGGGAGCTCTCCTGCTGATCCCTGAGATCATGACCTGAGCCTGAGCCCAAGATAGACACTTAACCAACTGAGCCACTCAGGCTCCCCTGCAACACATTTTTTAAAAAATAAATAGGTACAAATGGTTGCTCTCTACCCCCGTAAACCTTCACTATAAGCCATATATCAGTAAATGTATGTTCAAATACCGTTTGAGAAATTCAGAGGTAACTTTTTACATCTATCTATCTATCTATCTATCTATCTATCTATCTATATGATATAAATTCTCTGTTTCCTATAGCACCTAACATAGTATCATGTATAGAGTAGACATGGAACATACACAACATTTTGGTGATCAGTTTATTCAAAGGACTCAACCTTGGCTGCTCAATTTATTTCTGAATTTAGATTCCATTTAAGGCACTCCTCGCATCTGACATTGAACCAGCTTCTGTGCCAAAGGGCAGGGTTACATAAGTGCAGGGTTATCGTTAGCAGGGGCTTTTAGGTCATAGGGTCCAACCCTCTGGTTTTACCGGTGAATAAATTGAAGGCAAGAGAGAGAAATGACGTGTCCAGAGTCATACTGCCAGAAAACAGCAACGCCAAGCCTGGGAAATGAGCACGTTAGTATTTTGCCGTGCCATCGCTCGGCTTCCAAAGGCTCCCGTGTCAGGCGAGACGTGCTTGCAAACACGCAGGCACATTTTCCTCTACGGTACTCCTGAGCATGGCAGAAGCCCACACTTCAGCAGTTCATCTTTGGAACCAAAAGCAGAACAGCATGAGGCAGGAACTTGCTAATTATTTATCCCTCATTACGGATATTAACCAGTGTTTGGTCAAAATGAGTACACCTTGGGGCCATCACCTCCCTGAGCCCATGGAGCAATGGCCCGCGTGGCACCGTGGGGGATGGGCGCGTCTGCTGGGATCACTGAACCCAGAGCAGGAAGAGGTAGCAGGACCTGTGGCTCACAGCCTGATATGCCCCCCCTCCGCCCACCCCCTACCCCCCACCCCGGGTCTGCCTCCGGCTCCCATCCACGTTCAGGGGCCAGTCATCCTTTCGCTCTAGGGCTCTGGATCTCAGCTCCTCCACCTTCCTGGGCCCCCCTGTAACAGTTTCTCTTAGTGCATCCTCCCTCCTTCCAGAATGGCAAAATTAGCATCCTATTAGTCAGTGGGCTCCGGTGCCAGTTAGCTCAGTTGTTCAGGCAGTGTATTCAGATCGGGCTCCATAGGGAGTAGAGATGTGGGAGACGTGCTTGGTGGGGGGTTGTTCTGAGTCCCCCATTCCTATTTTAACCAGAGCTGCTACAGTTTTAAAATCTGCTTTACATATCCGTCTTGAGTAAGATTTCCCTTACACAGAGGGTTCCGACTGCTAACACAATAAAAATCTCAGGGTGCCCTTGAAGTTGACATTAAAGGTTTAAGCCCATATGAGCCATTTTTTCATTCGAGCATCCATGCAACAGATCTCCTCAATATCTACAGCACGCAAGGCTGTCACAAGAACGCCTTCCAGTCCGCGTTAGCCACCTCCTAAAATGAATGGTTGGTTAAAAGGGGGACCAAATGGGCGCGTGTGAATGCCTTGGTGGAGATATTATTCCTATTGGAAGTGATGTTCCTGGTGGAAGGCCCATGTTCTTGTACTAGTGAGCCAATAGAATCTCCTTTGAAGCTGAAGACCAACACATCTCAGTTCTCCTTGCCCGCGCCATTAGGATTCTGACGACATCCAATGGAAATAAAACTAGCTTGTCTATACAGAGCAGACACTTTTGCCCCTGGATGGCAGCCCTTTGTTCATTGGCTCAACCAAATGTTTGGCCTCCGTCCTGGGTGTGCCCAGGGTTATTTGAGACCTAACCCTGTGCTGTAAACTTATTTGACACGTGACCAGAGATGTTTCCATGTTCTGTGTGGGCTCCGTGTCAGTACTTAGTAAAATGTAAAATAACAATGATGGAGTCAAGTCTGTATCCCTAACTATGTGCTTGTCTTGGATGGCAGCTGCAGTGATTTTGCATAGCAACTGTTAAGTGGAGTATTTCCAGCATTTCTAATTAATGTCAAAGTGAAAACTACATTATTAATACGCACTGGAAGATATCAGATAGTTTCCTAATAGGGTTAAAGTATGATCTTCTTTGTTTAATTAGTTGATCTGGATATTATTTTCTTCGTAGTTCATATTCTGCCAGGACGTCACTTTTCAGAGTAAAATCTGTTCTGTATTATGGGTGAGCAGTTGACAAGACCAAAAAAAAGCTAAGAGAATTGCTATCATGGTCTGCCATAAATAATGAGGCCCAAGTTCACATCAGTTATACCCCAGGGCACTGAAGAGTCTTCTGGTTATTATCATGGTATCACTGTTAGCAAATTTTGAGTCATCACAATAAACAGAAGAAGAGCCAAAAGACTGGAGAGAGACCTGATTTTTTAACCTTACCTTTAATAAAGGGTAGAGAGACATCTGAGCAACTCAGTCTGTTAAGCATCTGACTCTTGATTTCAGCTCAGGTCATGTTCTAGGGTCATGAGATCGAGCCCAGCGTTGGGCTCCACACAGCTGAGCGTGGAGCCTGCTTAAGATTGTCTCTGTCTCTCTGTCTCTTTCTCTCCTTCTGCCCCTCCTCTGCACTTGCTTGCTCTCTCTCTCTTTTTCTAAAAAAACATAAGGGGTAGATATTGAACTGTGGAAACCACAAATCAGGGAGCCTGGTATCACATCTTAGTAAAATTCTAGATTAGATTCTTGGAGAGCATGAGCTTTTAAGAAGCCACCATGATGATGCCTAGGAGCCACTGTGGGCTCACTCAGAACAAATCAAGACATTTCCCTTTATGAGTGTGTGTATGTGTGCCTGATTTTACTAGATCAGGGGAAGGGCACAGACACGGCATACCCACATTTCAGCAAGGTGTTTGCCAGAGATTCCTCTGATCCTTTTTAAGCAGGTGGCAAATAATGTTGGCTAAGTGATCATATAGTTTAGTCAATGTATAGCTAATTAACCATCATATCTGAAGAATATTTTCTTAACATATCAGTGTCAGCCTGGGGAGAGGAGTTTAGTTGTTTGCTTTGTACTTGACCCTTATCGCCTCAAGTTTTTACCAGTCACTTAACTGAAGACAGAGAAGGCATAATTTTAATATCTAGTGATGGCATGAAGCTACGGAGGGTTAGCTAATACATAGATAACACAATCAGGATCCAAAAGTATCTCAGCGGGCTGGAATGGCAGAGAAAATTAGCAAAGTGAAATTTTACAAGGATAAATGCAAACAAAGTGTTACATGTAGATTCACAAACTTGACTACAAAAGCACAACGGGGGAAACGCAGCTTAGCAGACATCTTTGTTTTTAACTATGATGGAAACAGCAATAAGGAGCAATGAAATCTTCACTGACCCACAAGAATATATCTCTCAAATAGAATGATCACTTAGCAGCTCTTTGGATGTTGTGGCCATTATTGGCAGGGTGAAGGGGAACATATATGTACGTGTGTGTTGGGGTGGGAGAGGGAGGGGCATGGAAGTGAGTGGCTGGGAAAATATTCTCTATTCTGTTTAGAGGTTCAGAAGGACTGTTTTGGGATTATAATGTTCACTGCTCCACCTGAGTTTTTGTTAAACTAGTACTACCTGCTTTAGTTGTTAAGTCTTAAGTCTTATTGGTGTGTGATTTAAGGCCGGGCTGAAAAATCTGGGAGCCACAGCACTGTGTAATCTAGTTTGGGGAAAGTAACAAAGATCTTAGAACCAAAGATAGATCTCTGCTCAAATCTCAGGTATGTCACTTTGTGATTGTCTAGATTTAGGCCAAATTATTTAACTTCCTGGCACTCAACTTTCCTAATCTGTGAAATGGGTATACTATGATCTCTCTTGAAGGGTTAGTACAAGTGTTAGAGATAGTAACACTCAATATGTTGTAGCTACTCTTTTTCTTCGTATTATGATAGTATGAAGAGTTATCATAAAGGAAAATCCGTAAAGGGAGTGACCTTTTGATTGGCTTCTCTGTGCCTCAGTTTATCAGTTTCTGGAATGGAAAGACTACAGCTTTTCTAGTTTAGATTGTTACTTAAATGATTTAAAATTCTAAATATAATAATCTAAATCCTAAAGATTCTTGGAAAAATATATCTAGCCAACCTTCGACAGATTTTTGAACTATTTAAAGTTTAGTTTGGCTCAAAGTAACTGAATGGAAAATGAAGAGGATAAATTTTTAAAAATTTATACATATATATATATATATATATATGGAGTGTGTGTTTAAATCAAGGTCTTCAGATTTTCCCAAGTTTGAACTCTGCCCTAAAGTGGAGGATCTATAAATAGGCAGTCTGCCCTTAGAGATCTTACCACATGATCCAGAAGTCCCATTTTATCTTCAGCCCCACCAGGACCTTTCATGGAAGGATGGTATCAGGTGAAGATACTTCAGAGCTATAAAGTCAGGGCAAGTTAATCTGCATTCCTTTTGCATTTTGCTCTCTGGTTGAAGATGGTGAGAGGTTCCTATATTTAAAACCCGGCTGACATGATATCCTTATTGGCAGATGTCTCACAGGAGGTATTTAGAATGATTCTGAGCGGCATATAACATGTTTGTGAGTGTGTGTGTATTTCACATGCCGACAGAGCACAAAGAATTCACAGGGCTTGGGACTACTGAGCTTTCTTGAGACACCATCACTCTCAGCTGTTGGGGTGATGTCACAGATGCCAGGAACACTGCCTAGGTCCCAATTCCCAAAGCTCTATTTTGCGTTGCAGAGCCTAAGGCGGACAAGACCCAGTCCATGGGCTCTACCATCAAAGAACTTTGGAATTTGTTAGCCACAGGCTGGGACCAGCAACCACTTGTTGTCTGGGCAAAAGGAAAGCTGCCCCCTGCTGCCTGAGGCTTTGTCCCTGCCTGGGATACCATGGAAAATGGGGAAGGAATCCAGACTCATTAATGAGCTAATACAAAAGATGAAGCCAAGCTAGAGGCAGTTCATTAGCTGCATATGGATTCTTGAGGGCAGTTTGAAGGATCTCCAGATCAGGACCCAGTGGCGCTGTAGCCTCTTGTTTGCCAGACCCAAGTAGAGGATAAGAGTATCTCTGTGGGAAGCAATTTCCATATTGCTGATTTCTTTTTTAGGGAATGCCATTCCTTGAGCTATTATGTAGCAAATTGGCTGATCAATAAATACAATCTGATAACCCACGGTACAAATTATTGTTAAAGCTACTGGTTTCATTATGAGATGCTGAGATGGAGCTCAGCTCTGAGCTTCTACTTGGTTGAATGGCATTTGTTCTTGTCTGTTGTTCCTGGAAGTCACTTAAATCATGACTACTACTTCCTTTTTTAAAAGTTTTATTTATTTAAGTAATCTCTACACCCATTGTGGGGCTTGAACTCACGACCCTGAGATCAAGAGTCGCACGCTCCACCGACTGAGCCAGCCAGGTGCCCCTAAACCATGACTATTTCTATGATTCCTTTCAAACTGATACTCATCAGGCAAGAAACAAAGTAAAATGTAATGCACACACACACACACACACACACACGATATATGACATATATCATATCTATAAAATCTCACCTTTTATTGAGCAGTTACTTATTGAATGTCTATGTTGCAGATAGTGCTGAGTTTGGTGGGCTCTGTTGATAAAGACGTAGACACACTTATAGTCACATATACATATATCATTGCCATTTGCATTTATTTGTTCAATATCGAGCAGCTCTGTGTGCTGAGCACTAGGGGTAGGGGCTGTGGACAATGATCCAGACAACTTAAATCCAATCCTTGCTTTCAAGGAGGAGGATGAAAACATCCGTACATAACTATAATCCAAGGCCTAGCGTAAGTGTCATGAGAGAAATAGAAACCAAGGACTATGCTGGCCCCAAGAAGGGAAGGATTAATTCCTACCAAGGGTATTAGACAAGACTTCAAAAATAGGTAGCCTTTAAGCCAGGCTTTGAAAGACGAGGAGAATTTTGACAGATAGCGGTGGGAAGAAAGGATCTTCCTAGCAGAGGAATGTGGTGTGAGCCATGGCACAAAGACATGAAAGTATATCTGTAAGGAGCCTTAGTCTAGAAGAGTCTGAACTTTACTCTGTTAGCGGTGGAGAGCCGGTGAAGGGATTGGAGGAAGAGAGTGGCATGGTTAGACTGGTGTTCTAGGATGTTAACTCTGCTAGGAACGTGGAGGGAGGTCTGGAGATGAGAAATTGGAGGCAAAGAGTCCATTTAAGCTTGTAGCGTTTGCAGAGCAGAGAAGGAAGGCCCGTTATTAAAATTCATTAACCTTCCTTTCCAATGCCTGGTGGAGCAGGTTAGGGGATGAGAGCTGCTCTAGCCCCGAAGTCCAGCCAATCATCTTTGGGTCATTAATGGGGACATAGGCAGGGCTGTAGCTTGCAGTGGTCTGGGTCTCAGACGAGAAGATAGCATGGCGTGACCTTCTCAAAGCAGACCAGTACTGTATCCAGGTCCCACAGCAGAAAATTAAAAGAAAATTCTAGTACCTCCACAGATCTGTCCCTCATTGAACCCTAAGGAGAAGTTCTCACAATGTAGTATTTAGATTCTCCGATGAATGTGTTAACTATTACTTTTTAATCAATTCGTCACACACTTTTTTTAGTCAGGATTCCAATTAAAAGTGGCTCCTTGGCTGTTGAATGTTGAGTGCCATCCATCCGTTCACTGAAGCCTCAAAAATTACCGAAACTGTGAGAAAGACTGAGAGAGATTATAGTGTTTTTCTTCAGCTGCCACTGTGGGTTCTTAGATGTGCTGGGTTTCGTGACAACCTCACAACGAGGAGTGGGGGAACCCGAGGGAAGCAGTGAGTGTTCGCCTTCTCCAACCTTCTTAAAACACATTTTCCCATTTGTTATCAATTCCTGTGTTTTTCTAATTATGGCAGCTACTTACAGTTGGTGCTGTTTCCCTAGAATGGTCTCCAGGAACTTTATAGACTTTCTCTCTAGGACCCTGCTTGTGAATTTTACCCAAGCATATGCCGACCGTGAGCTGACCTGACCTGTCCCCAGGACCGGTGGGCTGGCACCCGGCCCTGCTCTTTGTCCCCACTGCGCCGGTCCTGTGCCCTTGCTACTCAGAGCAGATGCGAAGAAGGAAATTGAGGGGGGCGCCTGGGTGGCTCAGACGGTTAAGCGTCTGCCTTCGGCTCAGGTCATGATCCCAGGATCCTGGGATCGAGTCCCGCATCGGGCTCCCTGCTCCTTGGGAGCCTGCTTCTCTCTCTCTCTCTCTCTCTCCCTCTGTCTCTCATGAATAAATAAATATTAAAAAAAAAAAAAAGAAGGCAATTGAGGTGTCTCGTTCAGACAGGGTAGAAGCTTGTTTATAGCACTTCCACCAAGGGTAGCGTCTTGTCTGCCCCACACCTCACCGTCTCTTCTTCTAGAATGGTGCCTGGCACAGAGCAGGCGACCGGTAACTCTTGCATGAATCTGGGAAGGCTTCTGATCCAATTTGTGACTTGGCTGTTTTCCTCCAGCTTAGGAAGACATTCTCCCTCTAACCATGATGCTATGCCTGTGCCGCTATTGTATTTGGGAAGCAGGTAACTCGTTTCCTAGTTTCATAGGTACACAGGTGGAGGGAAGTTTTGCTCCAGAATGGATCCTCAGCATCTCAGCAGCACTTGATTTGGATGATGAGATTTGGGACTTTTGAGCTAATGAGATTTTGGAATGAGAGTTGATGCTGTAATGTGCTGAGATTTTGAGGCATGTTGTGATAACATAAATATATTTTGCATGTGGGGTAGAGATGAATTGGGGAGAAATTGTACGTGTGTGTGTATAGAGCAAAAGCAAGAGAGTTGGGGGGGTTCTTTCCACCATTAAAACAATTACAGAATGTTACATTGGGGTTTTGTCTTCAAAGTATATACAGAATATTTCAAGTCTGCCAAGAGTCATCCAGAATACTTCTTTCTGCCTTGACTTAAAAAAAGATTTTATTTCTTTTTTCCAGCCTTATTGAGATACAGTTGATATATAACATTGTGAAAACTGAAGGTGTACAATGTCTTGATTTGATATACATAAGCATTGCAATATGATACCATCGTAGCATTAGCTACCACCTCCGTCATATCACATAATCACCATGAGTGGTAAGAACATTTAAGATCTCCTCTCTTCCTTCACCTTCTTGAGCAATATGGTGGAATGGTACCAGTCTTCCCCATGACGCCCCATTCCGTTATGCAGCAGGTGCTCACCTTGATAGAACCTGGATAAATCCATGACCTCTCTACTTGTTCTTTTTTTTTTTAACCTATTCTTTTTTTTAGGACTTTATTTATTTATTAGAGAGAGAGAGAGCATGAACAGGGGGAGGGGCAGAGGGAAAGGGAGAAGCGGACTCCCCACTGAGCAGGGAGCCCAACACAGGGCTCGATCCCAAGACCCTGGGATCATGACCTGAGCTGAAGGCAGATGCTTAACCGACTGAGCCACCCAGGTGCCCCTCCCTCTACTTGTTCTGCCTCCCTTGTCTGACCTTCACTTGGTGGCTATGCTGTGGCTCCCATCTAGTGGAATTATTGCTGACAGAGACCCCAGGCCATGGCCTACTCTCCCCTACTATGCCTGTTCTGTCCTGTAAAATATGGTAGTAAGTGAAGATGGAAAACCAATTTTATCTGTCAAAGCTCAGTTTGTTGAAGTTGGAAGAGCTGAGATAAAACAGTAATCTGTGTGCCTATTTTATTTCTAGACTCCAGTCTTCCTGGGTCCTGAAGTCCTGCGGTGACTCATGTCTCCGTGTTAGGTAGCTAGATGCTGGGAAATTTTCCCAGCATATAACCTTGTGGGTTATAAAAGTGAACAAAGTGACCAAAATCTTTAGCACCACCTCCCCTGTTGACACAGATTTCTCATGCTTTCCCCCAGGAAATAGTCTCTCTGAAGAAGGACAGATGAGTCAGTGATCTCATCTACCTTCAGCATATTCCTTTGGACCTACTATGTACCACTTCCTCTGAGCTCTCATCTCTCTGGACATCACTAGCCCTGCCCTCCCTTTCCCGTAGCCAGTCAGCAAGTGCTCATTTTTGTAACATTGTTTGTCTGAGATCCTTTGTCACCCCTATGCCATGAACCTAGTGCAGACGTGTCTGACTTCATCAGCCACGCCCCTTTGGGCATGGAGACTAGAAAAATCAGTGAGACACTTACTGCCCTTGGCTTCTTATGTCTTTCTTCTTAGAGCCCTATGGTCTCCGACAGGACTTATATTTTGCTTTTGGTTGATCCATTTGTGTAACTTCTGTCTCTACCACAAAAATACTTGCTGCCTCCCATTTTAAGTCCCCGCCTTACTTGCCACCCACGCTCTGAGGGAGAGGCACCTCCTCCCCACAACTCTTCCCCCTTTCTTCCTATCCACCCACTCTCATCTTCCACTTCATTTAGGAATTTTCCCTATACGTGTTTTTTTTTTCCTCTACACCCTTAGTGATTCTGTCTTTAATGGAAAGTAGTAAAAAAAAAAAAAAAAAAATGACCTGGAGAAAGACAGTGATCAAGGCCAAGCAGCATTTATCGAGTACTTGCTGAGTGCTAGTTACTCCACTGGATGTTTTGAAGCATCAAATAAAGAGCACCGTGCTTGTTATATGCTCCCTTCTAGATTGAAAGAAAATCCATAATCTATAAATGCTTTTTTTTCAAAGCAAAAACACCAGAAGTTTAGAAAGGAATTCGCAAGTTGTGTTGTAATGCAACTGATCTCTTGCTTCCTGAGAAAGTTGGTTTCTTGCCAAAGCGTTCAATTCAGGCCCACGCAAACTGGGTGTATTTATAGAGGGCCAAACGAGGAAGAGAACATGATAAACTTTCCTCCCCAGTACAGCAGACAATGGCAAACAATCACCAGGTGAATGCCATGTAGCCCAAAAACTGGGGAGCTAAACGCCATCTAGGTATGGGGGGGCCTGACATCTGCTAGGGGGAAGCCCCCCCCACCCCTGGAGGTGGCTGATTCAGGGTCTGGGGACTCCAAAGTGTTATTCTGGAAGATGGCAAGCCCTCAGGCATTTGGGGGACCCTCTCTATCTTGGGGAAATCTAGGAGACTGGACCCACTATAACTGCCGCTGAATTCTTAACATAAAGATGTTAACAAGAAAATGAGAGTCTCTGCATTTAAGTGTTTTAACGTTTATGAGGCCCTTTTATTTACATTGTCACATTTATTTCTTACTACCATCCTGTGAGCTAGCTATCATGAATATTTTCTTTTATAGATGAAGAAACTGACGCTCAGATTGTAACAAAAAGGTTGACCTTACTCTAAATTCCGTGATCTCTATTCTCCTCTGTTGAGGGAAGAAGAACCGTTAAGACAGTCTTATTATCTAGGAGGTCACTTGGAGCAGCCTAGAGCTAGCCGCTCCACCTCTAGCAATTTCTTCTGAGGAAAAGGTATGACAGTCCACCAAGATGAATAAGGATATTTCAGCGGTGTTGTTGGCCAGAGCAAAGAATTAAAAGCAACCCAAATTTCCATCGGTAAGTTTATTACGTGAACGATGTCATTTCCATACAGTGGAATAATCGGCAGCCATTTAAAAATATTTTTTTAAGATTTTATTTTTAAGTAATCTCTACACCTAACGTGGGGCTTGAACTCACAACCCCGAGATCAAGAGTCAGACGCTCTACTGAGTGAGCCAGCCAGGTGCTCCTAAAAATATTTCTAAATACTGTTGTGCATGGAAATATATCCATGATAAACTGTTAAGTGAAAAGGCAGCTTATGAGACAGTATTAAAGTACAATCCAATTTTTACCAAAAAGGGGCACACATATATACATATGCATGAGGGGAAAAGTCTGTAAGAATATGTATCAAAACATTAGCAATATTACGGTAATTTTCATTTTTTTTTAACCTTTCTGCACTTTGCCCCCATGCTTTAAAAAATTATTTTTAGGGGCACATGGGCGGCTCAGTTGGCTAAGCGTCTGACTGCTGATTTCAGCTCAGGTTGTGATCTCAGGGTGGTGAGATCGACACCCTCGGCCCCCCACCCCCATCCAGGCTCTGCACTCAGTGGGGAGTCTGCTCGAGATTCTCTCCCTCTGCCCTTCCCCCCACTCACACTTGCACACGTGTGCACGCTCTCTCTCAAATAGTCTTTAAAAAATTACTTTTTAAGTCAGAAAAAGCAATACATCTATTATGATTTAAAACAAACACTTGGAATCGGACGAGGACAAACGTTAAGACTGAAACCACCACCGTGGACCAAGTCTGAGTTCTCACACCTTCCCCATCGCCACCTTTCCTGGCCGTCTCAGAAGTAACCGAGGCCAGAGAGGAGGCAGCAGGAGAACCATCTGGCCTGGGGGCCTCCTGACCAAGGCAAACGGCCCCGACATTTCCGCCTCAGCGCCCATCCCCTTAGTGCTGTGCGCAGCACCGAGGGCCTTCAGAAAAATGGCCCCAGAGGCATGTGGCCTCATGACCCACTTCACCCAGGACCCCTTGCTGACAGGCCCACTGAGACATGTGTGCACAGTTAGAAGTGGCCCCCAAGCTTCTAAGCTTCCCAGAATAACCTAGTATTAGTCCGTCATTCACAAATTGGCCCAAACATTTTGGAATCTATTTCTACTTTTTGCCTGCCCTACCCCTGAGGGAAATGAATTCCTTAAGTTTAGTGTTTGATATTCAAAGTAGGGCCTCCCTTCATCCAACCTAAAATCATCTCTTTCAAGTTCAAGGGGGTAGCCCCCTAATTCCAGCGTTCTAGGACATAAGTTTGTGGTTACCATAACCATCAATTGCATGCACTTCTCTGATTTTCCCCGTTAGCCTTCATCTTTTCAGACTCAAGAGGCCAGTGATTTCAGTCTGTCATCATATGGCTTTGCCTTGTTCTCCACCCTTCGTTATTTTATTTCCCCTTCTCTGGACAGTTTCCTTTTCCATTTTGTCTTCTCCAGTATGCCATCAGCAGAATGTAATCCCAAATATTCTGGGAATAAGGTACAGTGGCTCTAAAATCAGCACTGCAGCTTAAAATCAACTTCTCTCTCACGTGGGTTGCTAGATGCAAACCTGAGAAGCTCAGCTTTCCATGGCAGGAGCCTCATCACTAAAGAGCTACGGATTCTAGTCTGTTTCGTTTTCGCTGAGATGCGTCCGCCGTCCCCACTTTATATTGTCTGCTTCACCAGGACCCCACAAAACCCCAAACAGAGTTTGATTTGGAGGCGAAAAACCCTCACATCAACGCAATAAATGGCGCTTCCAAATGCAACCTTCCGGCTCTATGAAATAAGACAGCCCTCATCTCTCGCAGACCAACGGTGAGGCCATCTGACAGTTTTGCCACGCCAGAGACTTTCAGTCATTCCTTTACACACGTGTAAAACCTTCAGACTTTCTGGAGAAAATAACCTTTATTTCAGAAAGTAGCTTTGAAGTTTGAAAATCCAAGCAGACCAGGTATTTCTCAGCACAGAAAGGACTTTTCCTAAACTTCTAGAAAGCTAATAAGGCTTTCAAAGGGCAGTGACAACTTCCTCCGATGGCCACAGTACAGGGGGCTCCAGGGCTGGGGACCAGCTGTTACAACCAGGGCGCTGAGGAGCTCGCCAGACCTTCCACCGTGTTCGCTCCCTTCTCCCTTTCTCTCCATGCCCTTTTCCTCCTTCCGTCTTTCACTGTCCTCTGGCTTCTTTCTTTCTGTTCCTTACCTTTTTTTTTTTAACCATTTCGTTCCCCAGACTCACTGTAGCCTAGACCTGGAGTAGTTTGAATTCTTCATTATTTCTATTGAATAGCATTTTCCCTTCCTTGTTCTTCTTCTTTTTTTTTTTCAAAAGGAGGGGACGTGAAGATTTTATATCTCTTCCACACACACAAACAAAAACCAAGCTAAATCAAATGGCTTCTTATTTGCGTGTAGCCCCAGTGGATTTTTTTTCCCCCTGTGGGTCACTGGCCCTCGATAGGAAAGAGGTCCCCACCCTTGCACCAAGGGGTCTTACCAATTTCATTCTTCTCTGAAAAGGGGATGAATAACAGTATGGACAATTAGTTACTGTGGGCGGGAGAAGGAATTTGACTGGAGGCAATTTTCTTTGGAAAGCGATAGGAAGGCACAAGAGATGGTAGTAGTTCTACTTGTGAAAAATAGAGGGTAGAAAATCACTTGGTGGAAAGTTCAGCTGAGAACAGGAACATCTGGGGCTTATTCATGGTTTTTCAGAAGTTTTTTGAAGCTTTTTTATTAGCTGGGTTGACCTCAGATTGAGGAGGAGATTTTTCAACTGTTAAACAGTTTTTTCTTTGCATTCCTAAAGTCATATTGTGTTCAGCTTGTTAATATCTGCACAGGGGGCCTTGGGCAGAGTCGCCCCGAGCAGCATGCTTTCGGGACATATTTCCCCATAGCTGTTATTTCCCTTTCTTGTTGAGGATTTGCATGTGTCCCTTTCATCCAGGCACACAGCAGATTCCTCCACAAATAATTGCATTTGACATCACAGTTGTTAGAGAAAATTCGGGGTCGGGGGGAGAGAAATCCCCATTTCCCTCATGCCGAGGCAGCTGGAGGGAGGAAGCAGGTTAGACAGGGAAATGCATAAACATACCTGGAATGTAGCAGCAGGTAATTCTGTCTGTGTTAGTCACGATAATAGCTTGCATGTTGGAATATCAAGGGTGTAGATTCCAAGATGTCTAGAATTCAGAAAGAAAAGAAAACAAAAACAAAAACAAAAACAAAAACACCACACATCAACACCTTGCATCCCATTGACTTACAGGGCCTGACGCTGGAAACATTGGCTAACATGTTTAGTTACTATCCCGGGAGCGTGTGCCAAGGCACTTTCCCACTTTTTTTTTTTTTTTTCTAGAAAGGATTTTAGGTCATTTATTTGGAGCTTCTGGTGGGCAAGGCGAGAGCATCTTGTAGGGAGACCCCAAACCCAGCTTCTGATAGGCTGGGGGTGTCATCAGATTGCACTCCAGCGGAAGTTCCTGTTACTGGGACCCTCAAAAGGCAGACTCTCGGAAAAGGAGCTGTTTGTTTGGGGTGTGATGCTGTTGAGAAAAGTAAAAAATAATCTATGCACCACTAACACTATGCCCAGAAATAAGTTTCTATGTTCTGTGGCTAAAACTCTTGGAGGTAAGTCAGTGATTTGGTTTTTCTTTTTCTATTAACTGGCAGGCCTACAAAGGTTCCGTGCAAGTGAAAGAATTTAAACAAATTTCCAAAAATTTGACATTTGAAAATTTGGGGAGTTATTCGGACACAGATGTTCTGCGTTCTGTGTTGGGTTTATGGTCTATGCCAGGCTCCTTGATTAACAGCTAGAAAACACACAGACAGTTCAATAAATCAACACGTAGTTCTTGAGCTTCTATTCTAAATATGTTTGTTGTTTATTTGGCCACTGAGTGCCAGGCTCGCGGCTGGGCCCTGGGAATCTGGAGAGGCCTAAAAATGAATCTGATACAGTTCTGCCCTCAAAAAGCTTTTGGCCTCATAGAGGAGAGAGACATAGGCTCAACTAATTTCAATACAGGGCTGAATGTGATTGGGATTTTAAGACAGGTCCAAACAAAGTGTTGTGGGCACACAGATGAAACAATTAGATTTGGCTGAAGGGATTGGGGAAGAATTTGTGGAGGAAATGACATACGAGACGACTCCTGGAGGATAAATAGAATTTCAACAGAAAAGATCAGTCAAGGTGAAGAGAACAGTGTGGGCAAGGCGTGGTGGAGTGAAACTGCAGGGTGTATTTGGAGAATGGGGAGTAGTGAAGGTGTGTGGCGAGAATTGTGGTAGACAATAGGCAGTTATGAAATTGAGTTAGGAGCCCAAGAGAAAAGTCTAGACAACAGAATTTGTCAAAAATTCAGAATGGTATCGTTCCCTTGGAACCAGGTCTCTTGAGAACAATATTAGAACCCAGCCTCTGTTCTTTGGGGGGCCACAATTAAATTAAGAGGCAAGGCATTCATTTATATCTACCCTGGAAGGGGCACCTAGGTAGCTCAGTCAGTTAAGCGTCCGACTCTTGATTTCGGCTCAGGTCATGATCTCAGGGTCATGAGATCGAGCCGTGCAGCAGCCCCGCATCGGGCCCTGCGCTGGGCGTGGAGCCTGCTTAAGAGTCTCTTTCTCCCTCTGCCTCTCCCTCTGCTCCTCCCCCACCTCCGTTCGTGTGCTAGCGTTCTCTCTCTCTCTCTCTAATAAAATAAAAAAATAAATATTAAAAAATAAGTATCTCTCTGCTGGGAAACAGAACAACCTATGTATCATATGATACAATATGCATGGGCACCAGCTGAAGAGTAGATGCAAGAAAGCACACGATGTATTATTGGTGATTTATTGTTTTTGAGGTCAACCTGGAGCCTTGGTATGTGCCCCCCCCCCATTCAAATGTCACACCCTTCCTAGACAAACACTGCCACAAACCACGAACAGACTTTATTCATCAACGCTAGTGGTTGGGAAGGCAGGGGGCAGAGGAGAGAAGGTTGGCAGGCAAAGGAACAAGCAATTCATTTTTAGGTTGGAGAATGAGAAAATTAACTGATCGTAAATTCCACGTGATTGGTTTTTCTCCTGCTTTGTCATGAATAAAAGACCTGTTCACATTTTGAAAGTAACACCTCAGAGTACAGAATGGAATAAGCAGGCAGGCCAAGTTCTCCCTTTGTTTTCATAAAGGTGTGAGAATAGGAAGTTTGTCTGACCCACATATAGACTCCCTAGGGGACAAAAACCCTTCTCATCATGTATGAACACATAGGTATTTGACACTTCGGGCTGCACTAAAAATGGGTTCAATTAAAAATAATTTAGTAATGACTCATTCTGAGTGCCAGGTGCTTACACGTCTTTATTATTTTGCCTCTAAGAATTCCATAGGTTTGGAAGATAATCCTTGGGTGAATTAATGTTGCCCCCAGTAGAGTTCCTTTCTGGACGCCATTATATAAGTCCTCGTGGACGGCCTTGAGGAGAAGCCCTGGGGAGAGTGTGGTTTACAAAGAGTGAACTTCCTTGCTCTCCCTTTGGATCTGGTTGGCTAACGCATCTGCTGCCTTTCAAAGCGTTCTTCCCAGTTCATTTCCATTCCCCTATACCACAAGGACCAGTGCACCTGTCTTGTACTGGAAAGGAAATAAGTGTCAAAGTGAGAACAAAATAAGGACAATTGGCTCATTCCAAGTTTGTGTGGGACTGCAGCACAATTGCTTTTCCCACTGTGGTGGTGGAGGCGGGGGAAGTGGCCACGTGAGGAAGGAGGGTGAAATCGGGCCTTGTGTCCCCATCCACTCCAGCTACGATCCCTTTATTTATTTATTTTTACAATTTTCATTATTGAAGCAGAGCTGACCTACAGTGTTATGTTCATTTCAGGTGTACAACGTGGTGATTTGACAAGTCTATACGTTACTCAGTGCTCTCACCGTGATAAGTGTAGTTACCCGGCTCTCGTCCCTTTAAATCACCCCAAAGCATGCCAAGTTCTTATTCTGAAGTGGATTTTCCAGAGAGCCTGTCTTCTGAATAGTGAGGGGAGATCTGCTAGCGAGAGCACGCAAGTCACCTCCCCCTCCTCAAAATGGGATCGAGGCAACAGCAGAGTCAGGGCATCACGAACCTCCAGTTTGAATAAGATGTGATGCCAAGGTTGCACTGACTTTCGGGCATTGAGGATCCCGTAGCATTTCTTAAAGGAGTGTTTGCCCTGACCTCCTTGGCCCAAGTTCACATCTGGTAATTGCATCTGTTGACACTGGCTTCCCTTGTCCTCTCAGCTGTGTACAATATTGCCTCTTGCATCCTGTCTCAGACCGTTGGATAGTGTCATTATGTGCTGTTAAACAGCACTTGCATTTCACCCAGCGGGGAATGCGTGTGGAAACCCTTTGGGAAGAGTGGTGCTATAGAAATGTCAGCTCAACAGCAGTTTTTCTTTTGTGAACCAGGAAGTGGAAGTGTAAGAAACAGATCCAAACACTGTTCAGCATAACCATTACTGCGGACGGCAGAGTTGGCAATGACCAGATGCAAGGCCAGATAGGCCAGGGGTCAGCAAGACCCCTTATCGATAGGGAAATGAAAGCAGAACGTTTTTTTGAAAGTCATTTTGGGGGTGCCCTGTGAGTTCCGAGGAACATCTAAGGAATTTTGGAATTTTCCAGAAAGTTGATAGCTTCTATTTGTTGGGGTCTCCGCAGTGTACAAAGTGCTCTTTATGTACACAGACACACTGAATTCCCATAGCCCCGTGAGGTCGGTATGACTATTATTCCAATTTTACAGCACAGGGAACTAGGGGTTAGTGATGTTTGGAGATCTAAAGTCTCACTTCTAGCAAGTGGAGGAAACAAAAGAGATAGGAATCCAGGTCTTCTGACTCCAAATTCTTTACCCTTTGCAGCATACCGTAGCTCAGTGAGTGTGTTGGGTATGGTTTGAAGGCCAAAGCATGAATCTGGCATACCTCCTGGGTACATTTTAAACATTGGGTTACTAGAATCTGGGGGCATTCTGGAAAGCGCAGGTTTTTGGGGTTTTTTTTTTTGTTTTTTGTTTTTTGTTTTTTTTTTTTTTTTTGGACACCTGAAGGTTAGGACCAAAATTTCAGAATGTTAACTGTTTTAAAAAATAGAAACCTTGGGCACCTGGGTGGCTCAGTTGGTTAAGCGACTGCCTTCGGCTCAGGTCATGATCCTGGAGTCCCGGGATCGAGTCCCACATCGGGCTCCCTGCTCAGCGGGGAGTCTGCTTCTCCCTCTGACCCTCTTCCCTCTCGTGCTGTCTCTCACTCTCTCTCTCTCAAATAAATAAATAAAATCTTAAAAAAAATAAAAATAAAAAAATAAAAAATAGAAACCTTTCTAAAATAGACATGCTCTAAGTTGTCACCGCAGCGTCAAAGATTCTTTTTGGTTCCTTGGGCCTTTTGCTCTGTCCCAGAGGCTGCCAGGCCTCACAGAATAGCTCAAGTAAATACTGTCTCACTGGGGCATTTTCATTTTCTGGTCACTCCTGTGTTGTTGGCTAAACAACGGTATTTTGCATCCATAAAAGAGTGAGTATATGTTGTAAATGACTAGTTCTGCAAAGAAGTTTACTCATCTGATGGGATCTGTCTGTTCCGATATAAATTTATTGCCATTAAATATTGGCTGCAGGAGCCGTGAGTGTGGAATTAGGTGTGAGGTAGAGAAAAGAGCTCATGTGTACTATAGAAGAAAGGAGTATACACTGAGCAAAGAAACACATTTCCTAGGGGACAAGGCAAAATAAAGCAAATATGGAGAAAAGTGAGAGACATGGGGATAAAAGGAGAGCTTGCACAAGAGTAGTGGTTTTTAAAAAAGTGTCACCTTGAACCTCATGGAGTTAATGTGTCTCCTGGCTGGCGACATGATTATGTTGGTTGAAAGCTAGGTAGGATGAGGAAGGAGTCTGGCAAGACATTGCTGGCTTTGGGCGCCTGGGTGGCTCAGTCGGTGAAGTGTCTGCCTTTGGCTCAGGTCGTAATCCCAGGGTCCTGGGGTCGAGTCCCACATCGGGCTCCCTGCTCAGCGGGGAGTCTGCCTCTCCCTCTACTCCTCCCCCCTGCTCATGATCTCTCTCTCAAATAAATAAATGAATTATTAAAATTAAAAAAAAAGACATCACTGGCTTAAAGATAGCTAGCTTCCTCTTGGGTTTTGACCTCAAGGGCAGGCATTTTCATCCAAGCTTGAGTTCCTCCCTTGTCACATTGACTAACATAATTTCTCCCTTTTTGCAAAGATATTTGTAACCATTTTATTGAGATATAATTCACAAGTCATAAGATTCACCCATTATAAAGGTACCTACCGTCCAAAGAGTTTTAGTCCATTCAGACAGTTGGGGAATCAATACCTCAATCCAACTGGGAAGATTTCCATCACCCCAACAAACTCTACCATGCCTGTTTGCAGCCACTTCCCATCCCCAGCCCCAGGCCACCACTCAACTACTTTCTGTCCCTACGGATTTTCCTTTTTCTGAATATTTCATATAGGTGGAACTATACAAGATGTGGTCTTTTGTGTCTGTCTTCTTTCACTTAGCATCATGTTGTTGAGGTCCACCTATGTTGTGGCATGGTGCAGGACATTGTTGCTGTTTATTGCCAAGTAGTATGTCAGTGTCTGGATAGACCACACTTTGTGTATCCATTTACCAGGCGATGGACATCTGGATTGTTTCCAGATTCAGATTCCTGTGAACAATGCTGCTGTGCACATTCACATACAAGTCCTTGTGTAGACCTATGTTTTCATTTCTTTTGGATAGATACCCAGGAGTGTAACAGCTGAGTCATATGATAGATGTACAGTTAACTTTCTGAGAAACTGCTAAACTATTTTCCAAAGTGGTTGTACCATTTTGACATTCATTGGTGCGAGCAATGTTTGAGGGTCCTAGTTTATCCACATCCTATTCAACACCTGGTGTCATTCTTTGAGAATAGACTTTCTAGTGGGTATGTAGTGGTATCTTGCAATTTCCATCTCCCTGGTGAGTCATGAGGGTAAAGCATTTGTTCCTGTGCTTCTCGGTCACTTGTATATTTCTTTGATGAAGTGCCTATTCAAATCTGTTTACATGGATATCTTATAGTGTAAATAATGGGAGGGAAGTAGGAAGAATGTGACTCTGCTAAGAGATGTTCACACTCCTCCCTTCTACACGTTAATTAGCCTTTGTTTCTTTTTGCAATTGTTTTGGGGGTTTTGTTTATTTGCTTCGTTTTGAACAAATAAAGGACTGAAGTGGTCTATAGTAATTCACTGGCCTACACAGAATTTCTGAGGACATGGATAATCTTCTTAGTGGAACAAGAGTTTCTGTGCTCCAGGGCGGAGGTCAAATTACCTGAAACTGCTTTAGGTGGGACGTTACAAAGTGCTATCATGTGTCTCTCATCTCATCAACTCTTCATAGTGGCTCCAGAAGGTAACTTCTTTTAATCATCTGCTTTTCACAGGGCAGACTGATTCGGCAAGTGACTTGTACAAGTATAATCAGTTGGTCAATCGGTAGAGCTGAGTTTTGACCCCAGCTCTGGCTTCCAGTCCTCTACTCTTTCCACCATAGCAGGCAGCCACACTCCAAGGTCCACTTTGGTTCCGTGTGTCAGAACTCCAGCAAAGCCCAGACCAGCACCTTCAGGATATCACATGTGGGAATGGCTGCCGGACAAACTTTCCGGAAGCATTTCCTCCATTACCTGATTGAATGGTTTTGCCCATTTACCCTTGGCCCAGATGTCTGGGTCTCTGTATTACAGACAACCTGATTGTAATCTGGAAACAATGAGGACTCAGAACATCTGTTGAGAGAAGGAAATCTAATAGATGAGATGGCATAGTCTGATTGGAGATTATTTTAGGAGCAAATCAGTTTACATAGAAGCAACCAAACAATGTTCAATTGATAAAATGCTGACTTGCAGGATCAAAATATTGTAAAACAATATTGAATGGGGAAATGAGAGTACTAATGTATTTATTACTGGGGAAATTATTTTTTAATTTATTATATTCAGTGGCTCGTAAGGTTTTAGGAATGTTTCATTGCAGGGGGTGGTAACAGTTCTGTGTCAGTCAAGGGCATGTTTTTAAGCATTTTGTCTATTTGGACTCAGAAAACACTGAAAATGCACCTGAATTTCAGTGATGTCCATACAAAGACTCCCAAACTGCCTCACATACTCAGATACAGCGTGCACACACGCACGCGCGCGCGCACACACACACACACACACACACACTTTCTTTGTTAGGTGATATGCCTTGGTTGGGGTTGGAAAATATGGTTATTATTACTGGGGCCTGCAAGAGAAATATAAAACACAGTCCCTTCCCCTGAAGAGCTTACAAGTAACAAAGCAGTTAATAGTCACACAGAGAGAACAATTAGAAAATAATACAAGGCAGAACCTAAGAAACTGCTAAATTGAGCACAAGAACAATAAGAGTTGGGAGAAGGAAATGATCATGGGAAGCCAAGTGCTGTGGCCAAAGCAAGGCATAGTAGGGGCGCTCTATCTGTTCAGCATCAACTGTATTAAACTTCGAAAATTACGTACTACAGGTTCATTGTAGACATTTAGAAATCACAGATAAACAAAAATAAATTAATCCACTCCTAATCTTACTACCCAGAAATAACCACTGCTTGGACATGTGCTAACTCTATATTGTGTTGCTTTTAAAATAAAAAATGTTAACTGTTCTTTAAAGAAACCAATAAAAACTCCTCTATCCTGAAAAGCAATCATTATCACTCATTTGCCTTGGCAGTATATCCCCAAGTGTGTTCCTCAGAATTTTTATTGGTGTGATTTCTTTTAAAATTTCAATTCAATTAGCCAACATACGGTACGTCATTGGTTTCAGAGTATTGGTGTGATTTTTTTTAAAAAAGAATTCCTCCACCAAGTATATGAAATGATGCTCAAAATCACTGATCCTCAGGGAAATGCAAATCAAAACCATAATGAGTTACCACCTATTTGGATGGCTACCATCAAAAAAGAAAAAAAAATCGCAGAAAATAACAAATGTTGGCATGAACATGGAGAAATTGGAACTGTTGTGCGCTATTGGCGGGGTTGTAAAATGGCACAACCACTGCGGAAAACAGGGTGGTGGTTTTTCAAAAACTTAAAAATGGAATTACCATATGATACAGCAATGCCATTTCTGGGTACAGATCCAAAAGAATTGAAAGCAGAATCTCCAAGTGACACTTGGACACCCATGTTCGCTGCAGCACTATGTATAATAGCCAAGAGGTAGAAACAACCCAAGTGTTCATCAATGGGTGAATGGATAAACAAAATGTGGTATGTACACACAATGGCATATCATTCAGCCTAGAATGAAATCCTGTCACTTGCTACAACATGGCTGAATCTTGCAGACATGATGCTGAGTGAAATAAGCCAGTCACAAAAGGACAAATACTGTGTCATTCTACTTAAGAGAAGTACCTAGAGTTGTCAGATTTCATAGAGGAGAAAGTAGAATTGTGGTTGCCAGGGCTGAGAGGAGCAGGAATGCAGAAGTTGTGGTTTAATGGGTACAGAGTTTCAGTTCTGCAAGATGACAATGTTCTGGAGATTGGTTGCAGACCAGTGTGTATGTGCATAACACTACTGACCTATTCATTTAAAAATGGGTAAGTTGAAGGGCGCCTGGGAGGCTCAGTCATTGGGCGTCTGCCTTCAGCTCGGGTCATGATCCCAGGGTCCTGGGATCGAGCCCCGCATCGGGCTCCCTGCTCGGCGGGAAGCCTGCTTCTCCCTCTCCCACTCCCCCTGCTTGTGTTCCCTCTCTCGCTGTGTCTCTCTCTGTCAAATAAATAAATAAAATCTTTAAAAAAAAAAACAAAAAATAAAAATAGGTAAGTTGGTAAATTTTATGTTATGTGTACTTTACCACAGTTTTAAAATTTCTTTCAAAAGCATTCCAGATGCTCAAATAAGGAAGCTGCAGATTAAACAAAATTTGTTTGTTTACAGCAGGACTTCTCAGAACCTTTAATACGCTAATGTGCCTTATGACTCTCCAAGAAGAGATGTAGCGAAGTGTGTTTTCCCAACTTATGTGACCAGGGATCTCTTTTTCCAAAGTTTTATGGAACTGGGGAAGTGTATTAAGGAATACACCTTAGGAAATATTACTATAAAGTCTTGGCGATTTAACATCTTCCCTCTCCAATAGAGATTTCATTTCAAGCAGATACCTGGGGTGATCAGTGTTTATCCGAAAGGAATGTGTTGCTAGAGAAAGAATGGCAAGCCCCGCAAGTGCCTAAGAAGAAAA
Source organism: Callorhinus ursinus (assembly GCF_003265705.2). Classification (NCBI taxonomy): domain Eukaryota; kingdom Metazoa; phylum Chordata; class Mammalia; order Carnivora; family Otariidae; genus Callorhinus; species Callorhinus ursinus. Next base: position 1,556,793 of record NW_027397095.1, read on the forward strand.
AGAGTTGGGGGCACAGAGCCACCCAGCACCTCTCAGATCTCTGCTTGCCAACAGCCAACTGTTCTGCCCACTCGCAAGTTCAGCCCCTCATTTTGGCAACCGCGAGAAGGGGCCCTCAAAGTTAGAAACTGTTCTTAGGAGGAATGATCTCCAGTATCTGATGATAAAGTTTCATGATTTCATTAAGGCATCCAGTCATTCCAGTACAGATAGCAGGCATTTCCAAGCGGGAACTTGAACGCAGTGCTAGAAACTTTGGATGGACAGAATTCAGGTCAGGGGAAAGATAATTCTCTGGGTTGAATATTTTCATGTGTAATTCAAAACGCGAGGTTGTCAGTAGGTTTAAATGTACTGTAGTTGAGTTGAAGGAGGATGTCATGGTTAAAAGCCAAGAATTTCCTCTAGGAGCAGGTGAAAAAACAGCTGACATTCCCGATTGTTTTTCTAAGTGTTTAAAATGACTTTTCCAGACCTAAAGCCTGTAAGCATTTTATTAACATTTGATTAGCAATTATTCCTTACTGTGTTGAAGCTGAAATTAGGATCAGGTTTCCTTACATTGCCATCAAAAAAAAAAAAAAAGCCCAAATAACTCAACTTGCACAAAGAATCATTCCAAAATAATTTCCCCTTTTCTTCTCCTTAGCAATCTCAAAAAATCATGGACTGTTGGAGCTGGGAAAGACTTGGAACTCATGCAGTCCAATTCCCTGCTTGCATATGTGGGAAAACCAAGGCCCAGAGAGGAGAAGATAGATTTCCCCCAAGACCCAAAGAGTGGCAGAGCTGAGAACACTTAACTTCTTTAGCGCTCTCTCCGATACACAGATCTGTGGGGGCCCAATATCGCTATGACTCCAGGTCAAATTTTTTATAATTTATTAGACGAATGAATAACAGGGATTTTATTTGAATGCCAGAATGCAATTTCTCTTAGGTAATAATACAATTTGTAGGCTAGGCATGAAACTTAAGATCTGAAATAAATCAGTGTTCACAGCATGTAAGAATGTACAGTCAACTATAATGTGACATTTTGTTTTATGTGTAAACATACAGCAATTAGGTCACGTATATCCACTGGAATTACTTGGTGGCTTTGATTCGTGTGGATGCCCATAGCAGATTTATTCCAATTCTGAAGGGAATTGTTATTGTGAATTATCTGGCTTTATAGGAACTCTGTACCATATGCCCTATTTGTAAGCGATACACAGACCATGTAGCTAAATTAAAAGCAGGAAATAGTTGACTTGATAGGAAAGGTTGGCTAGAATGTAACAGAGGTAAAAATGTATGTTGCTTAAGGGAAAAAAGGGCTTTTTGCAATGTTTACTTTCACTTGCTAATTAGCATTTTGGTGTGTTTGTATTTAAGGCTGTGTGTCCTTAACCGGCTTTATTTATTTATTTTTTAAAAAGATTTTATTTATTTATTTGACAGAGAGAGAGACACAGCGAGAGAGGGAACACAAGCAGGGGGAGCGGGAGAGGGAGAAGCAGGCTTCCCCGCCGAGCAGGGAGCCCGATGCGGGGCTCGATCCCAGGACCCTGGGACCATGACCTGAGCCGAAGGCAGACGCTTAACGACTGAGCCACCCAGGCGCCCCAATTAACTGTTTTTAAAGCCACCACCAATCAACCAATTAGGGTGACAGTTCTGATGTCAACCCGATGCTTTATCTCGTAGTTCTCTTCAGGGGTTCTCAGTGCACCAGAAGAGCCAGAATAGGGACATGCTCTTTTCACCAGTCACTCGGGAGGAGCCACCAACTAATGCAGATGTTGAGATAGGTCCAGTCTAGTTACTTTAGGACAGCTCAGCATTCTCTATAGAGCGGCCTCCGAATGGCAAGATTATAAACAGCAATGACAAGAACAAAAATCAGGGTGACTTTAAAGATTGTTAAAATGCCTAAACCATGAACACGAAAAGTCAAACTGGTTAAGCCCTATTTTCCTTCTGTCCTAGACTCCAGGCTCCTGGAAGGATCGACTAATGTCAAGAAGGTGGGATGGTGCAAAGAGGAAGCCTAGTAGAGGCGGCTCTTTCAGAAAGAGAATTACTGGCTTGGTAACTGCAGTATTTGCAGGAAGCATTGTACCCCCGGACATTATGTTTCCCTGGGGCCCATGGAGGCAGTCTGCATTTTCCCATAGACTGCCCACAGAAACATTTGTCTTCTTTATATATTCGGGCTGTGTTTGGAATTTGCCTTTTTAATGTTTTTGTAAAAACAAGCTCCAAAATATTACATGTGGTGTCCTAAGATGCCTGTGGACTGGAACAAATACACCTGTGAATGACCTAGCCCCATCTAGAAGTCGGGCCCGTGTTGAATTTGTACTCCTCAGACAGAAATCAGCATCATCCGTTTAAAGGAAAGACTGGAGCTATGTTCCAAACGCATTGGCCAGTAATATTTCTTCTGGAAATATGATGGAAGTTTCAGCAACATAACCACTTCATATGCTGAGTTTCCCACTCAGTATCCAGAGAGTCATTCACACAGCCCCTATTACTATTAACAGGAGGAGTGAATTTAACTCCCCCAGGAAATCATAACCTTCCAATATATTATTCACGGTTTAGGAATCATTTTGATTTTCTACCTCAAGAATTTAGCCAAATGAGAACTATTTACTGAGCTCTTTTTTTTTTTTCCCCAGTACTTCTTCATGTGCTAAAACTCTACGGGCTCTTGTCATAGCAGAGCCAGCTACATTGCTTCTCCTTGCATGACTCACTTTCCCATCATCTGAATGAGTACTGAAAGCAAATCCGTGAGAGTCTTGTGGAAGATTAAGACCACTGAGACTTTGGTGTAGTAAGATATTTGATATGCTGGCATAATAGTTTTCAGGCAAGTTAAGATAGAAATAAAATAAAGGCTCTCCCTTAAGATTAAGATTATCGTAAGAAAATATCTTTTCACAGGAGTGGGCACCAGGTCATGTCTATAAAGAGTAGAATTTTCCAGTGACCTTTTTAATGCCAACAATGGGAAATTTAGTTCTAAATTTGAGGTTGCAAATTCTTCCCAGTTGGCTGGTTCCCTTTTTTTTTAATTTCTTTTTATTGAGATAAAATACACATACCATAAAACTCACCCTATTAACATGTATAATTTAGTGGCTATTAGTATATTGAGCGAGTTGTACAACCATCACCACTAATTCCAGAACATTTTCATCGCCTCAAAAAGAAATCCATACCCATTAGCAGCCACTCCCCTTCCCCCGCTCCCACAAGCCCCTCACAACCACTAATCTGCATTGTTTCCGTGGATTTCTCTATTCTGAACATTTTAAATCAATGGCATCATATAACATGTGGTCCTTTGTGACTAGCTTAGCATAATGTTTTCCAGGTCCACGTTGTAGTAGGTATCAGTCCTTCATTCCTTTTTATGGCTGAATAATATTTCACTGTGTGGGTATATACCACATTTTGTTTATCCACTCGTCCACTGATGGGCATTTGGGTTGTTTCTACCTTTCGGCTATCGTAAATAATGTTGCTATGAGTATTGCTGAAAAAGTATCTGAGTCCTTGGTTTCAATTCTTTTTGGTCTATATCTAAGAGTGGAATTGCTGGGTCCTAAGGTAATTTTATATATTTATATATATATATATGTATATATATGTATATACATACATATGATGTATGTAATTTTATATGTATATTATATACATAACTTTATTAAGTTATATATAATAATTTAATTTATTGAAGAGCTATGAAACTGTTTCCCCAATGGCTGCACCATTTTACATTTCCGCCAGCAGTGTATGAGGATTCCACTGTTTCCATATCCTAACATTTGTTATTTTCTGTTTGTTATTATTATACCATTTTAGTGAGTGGCAAATGATATCTCATTGTGGTTTTGATTTGCATTCCACTGATGACTCATAGTGTTGGGCATATTTTCATTGGCCATTTCTATATATTCTTTGGATAAGTGTTTATTCAGATCTTTTGTGTATTTTTTAAATTGGGTTATCTTTTCATTTTGAATTACAAGAGTTCTTTAGATATTCTGGATACAAGACCATTATCAGATATGTGGTTTGCAAAAAATTTTTCCCAGTCTTTCGGTTTTCTTCTTACTTTTTTGATACACAAAAGTTTTTCGTTTTGATAAAGTCCAGTTTATCTACTTTTTTTCTACTGTCACTTACACTTTTGCCTCACTCAGGTTCACAAAGATTTACCCCTGTGTTTTCTTCTAAGAGTGTTATAGTTTTTAGCTCTTACATTTTGGCCCTGGGTCCACTTTGAGTTAATTTTTGTATATGGTATGAGGTAGGGATCCAAAATAATTCTTTTGCATTTGGATATCCAGTTTCCCCAGTACCAGTTCTTTTATTTCCTGTTGATCTTCTGTCTAGTTGTTCTATTATTGAAATTGGGGTATGGCAGTCTCCAGTTACTATTTATAAATTGCCTGTTTTTCCTTTCAGTTCTGTCCATTTTGCTTCATGTCTTTTCAAGCTCTTTTGTTAGGTACATATACATTTATAATTGTAAATTATTGGTATATTGACCCTTAAGCATTAGGGGAAAATGGCCTTATTTGTCTATAGCAAAAATTTTTGTCTTAAACTATATTTTGTCTGATATTAGTATAGCCACTCTAGCTCTTTTTCAGTTACTGTTTGCATGGTATATTTTTTCCATCTTTTCACTTTCAACCTATTTTTGTCTTTGTGAAATGTAGGTCTTATAGGCAGCATATAATTAGAACTCTGCCCTTAGACTGGAGAATTTAATCCATTTACACTTAATGTCATTACTGATATGATAGGACTTACATCTGTCATTTTGCTATTTGTTTTCTATACGTCTGTGTCTCTTTTTTCCCTCTATTCCTCCATTACTACCTTCTGTGTTAAATAGGTATTTTCTAGCTCATCATCTAATTCCCTTGTCATTTATTTATTTATTTATTTATTAAGATTTTATTTATTTATTCATGAGAGACAGAGAGAGAGAGAGAGAGAGAGAAGCAGAGGGAGAAGCAGGCTCCCAAGGAGAATGGAGCCCGATGCGGGACTCGATCCCAGGACCCCGGGTTCACGACCCGAGCCGAAGGCAGATGCCTAACCATCTGAGCCACCCAGGCACCCTTGTCATTTATTTTTATTATGTTTTTAAAGTAATTTTCTTAATGGTTGCCCTCTGGGTTATAATTAACATCTTAAATTATAGCAATCTACTTTGGATTGATACCAACTTAATTTCATTAGTATATAAAACATCACTACTACATAACTTTGTTTTCTCTCCCCTCTGTGCTGTTATTGTCATGCAGTTTACATCTTATATGTTATAAGTGCATCCACACATATTTATAATTATTGCTTTAGGCAATTGTCCTTTAAAACCAATAGGAGAAAGTATTTGCTGAACAAAACACAATAATATCATTTATGGAGTTACCTTTACAGATGTTCTCCATTTTTCCTGTGCCTTTCGGTTATTGTCTAGTGTCGTTTCGTTTCAGCCTAAGGGACTCCCTTTAGCATTTCTTGAAGGGCATGTGTAATAGTGAAAGCTCCCTCAGCTTTTGTTTATCTGGGAATGTCTTACATTCTCCTTCATTTTTGGAAGGACACTTTTGTCAGATATAGAATTCTTCATTGACAGTTTTTTTTTTCTTTCAGTGTTTTCAGTGTGTTATCCCACTGCCTTCTCAGGTTCTTGGTTTCTGATGAGAAATTGGCTATTAATCGTCTTGAGTATTACTTGTACATGATGAGTTACATTTCTCACTGCTTTCATGGTTCTCTCATTGTGTTTGACTTTCAACGCAGCGGTGTGAGAAATAATAGGCTTGGATAATTATTTAATCTAGAGCTAGAAAGTGAAATTTCACAAAGCAATACAATGAAAGAGTATGCTTCTCTAAAAGCAAGGTAATGTTTCTAAGTGTACAGGTTTGGCCTGTATAAAGGAGAGATTGTCTTAATGACAAAAGTGAAGGAACTATTTTCCCAGTTATGTTGATGGAAAATAGATCTCATTTCTGGCTGGTATACCTAGAATCAGAAACAAGTCAAGCTGGGGTGGGATAGAGCAGGACATGTTTTGGAAAGGAGAACCGGTTAGCATTAAGAGCAGCCCCCTGCAAACCCCTGTGGTCCTCCAGCTTTTATATTACTTATTCAGACAGTTGTATATTTGATTTCCATTAGTAAAGGTATCTGCATAAGCATAAGTACCTAAGTGTGTGAATTTGGTGGGCACTTAGTCCCTGGTATTGTGGGTGGTGCATTTATAGCAGAAGGTCTCTGCACTGTCAACTCACAGATGGTAATGCTGGAATTTAGTTCAAGCTTGTGGAATCATTACATACAACTTTACCAATGGTTACACTGTATATGTTCCTGACTCTTTCTGGAAACATGAAAACACAAGATGTCCACCATCTGAAATGTCAGGGTAGTCCTTAAATATGGTTGCTATTTAAAGATGTATAAATTACAACCAGCCCACCAAATTTAATCTTTGGGACAGCAACATATTTGAAGTTTTGATTTAGTTGAAAGCCACCATGATTTAGGAATCCACCGTTCAGTTTAACCAAATTGATCAAATGTCTAAATGTGTATAAGAGAGTAGGAAACAAAATGGAATTATGTTTAATTGAATGCAAATGCAAGGATTTCAGTATGACTATGTTTCTCTGAGATGTTTCAACTGGAATTACTTGGGAATAGACAGGAAGAGATGAATGGGAGAAAAGGAAGTACCTATATTTTGGTGGGTTGACTTATCCACTTAAGAGTAGATGAGATTGGGGTGCCTGGGTGGCTCAGTCATTTAAGCATCTGACTCTTGATTTTGGCTCAGGTCATGATCTCAGGGTCATGAGATCGAGCCCCACATCAGGTTCCCCACTGGGCATGGGGCCTGCTTAAGATTCTCAACCTCTGTCCCTCTGCCCCTTCCCACACCCCTGCTCACACACACATGCTCTCTCTAAAATTAATTAATTAAAGGAGTGGGTGAGATGGGGACTTTGGAAGGTATTATTCCCCTACTTTCCCACACCTTCCAGAGAGGAACTCATTATGAACTATATATTTCTTGAGGACAAGCTCCATGTTCTTTCACTACCACTCACTCATGCCAACCAGCCTAGCAGTTGGCTGCCGCATGCTCCCAGGAGTCATGTTGTCCTCTTCCTAGCCTATGATTTGACCAGGTTTGGCTAAGGACCCAGGAAGAAGAACCTCATTGTCCACCTTCCGGACCTAAAGGCTTTTTGCAACTCTCAAGTCCCTTTGCCTCTTTCTTATCTTACTTGCCCTCAGCTGATTCTCCTATGATATGCCCAAGGATCTGGCAGAAAGCTAGTGTTACTTGCAGCACTGATATGGTTGAAAAGTTCTACCAACTATTGCCTTTGTGGGCTTGCCGTGCTCATTTGTAAAATGGGGCCATTGGAGCATATCATCTCTCAGGCCCTTTCTAACTCACTTACCATTCCAAGTCTATGACTTAAATCCCTTAGTAACATGTTGAATATAATGCTGAGCACTTCTGGGTCCTCAAGACATCTAATACCTCCATTTCTCATACTGGACACCATTCTGTGGGAGGTGAGTTCTCTGCTTCCCAACCATCTCCTTCCTTGTTATATCTAGCTAGGGCATACAAGTTGATTTCTTCAAAGATGAAAATTACCATGGCTGTATCCACAAGTATGTTGATGCAACATGACGTTCAGGATATATGCATATTACCTGGTATGTCAAAAGAGGTTAAACATTGTGGAGGAGAGAAACAATTAACAAAATGTTAACTGTGACTAAAAGGAATCCCAGAGGATGGTGGAGAAGCCCATGTTAGAACAGGTCAAGACATTCTTACCTACTAAGCTCAGTGAAGAGAAACAAAGAAAGGTGGGACCATAAATACGTGTTGGCTACAGTCTGTTAAAAGCTGTCCATTTTCTCTCCCACACTCATATTCTCCTATTTCTGCAACTCCATCACTACTATCATCACCCCATAGCTTTATGGGATAGGGAAGGAGTCCAGGTAAGACAGCCAGCCAAGCACTTCAGTTCTAGGAGCAAGCAAAAGGTATGTACCCCATCCACCAAAGAGAACCAACAGTGAAAATAATTCACCATAATCTTTACCGACATATACCTCGCCAAAATAGCATAGGATCAAGCCCTGCCCAGCACTGGGCACAAATTAGCTGGACTTGGTTCCATGATGCTCTTTCCAGACCTTGTGGTTAAATTCTAGTAAGCTTCTTAGGAAAAACAAGGGGCCTGTCTGAGGAACGGATTCCTAGACAGAGCCAATAGGAGAAATGCTTGGTGGGGTTTGGAATTCAAGGATAAGAAGCAATGATGAGAGAGACCCAGATGGGAATGGAAGTGATTGTATCTTCACTAGACTCCAACTCTGTGCTTTTTTCAGAGAAGTGAAATTAAGATATGCTACCAAATGGCAAGTGTACAGATATACTGAATTAGTGAGTGCTTTCCTTAGGAGATAAAGGGTGAGTTTGAAGGACAGTTTAGCCAAATGCTAAGTAGAAATTATTTTGTAAGCACACAAAATCAACCCAGCAGAAAATTCTGCAACTAGAATTTCTGAATGTAGAATTGCCTTAGCTCACATTGGAAGAATGATCTCCAACTACTGATGTTGGGATCACTACTACCAATGATGATTAATGTAAAATGACTATGATTTTTGTTAAAAGACCCCATCTCACCAAATAAGGGATTCCGACAAGGTAGTGAATATATTCCAAGTGTTAATGGCCAAGTTTGAGTTAACTACAACATTCAATGATTTCCTTTAAAACTGTATCCTAGGGGTGCCTGGGTGTCTCAGTCGGTTGGGCTTTGGACTCTTTGATATTGACTCAAGTTGTGGTCTCAGCATTGTGAGATTGAGGCCCATGTCGGGCTCTGTGCTGGGAGTGGACCCTGCTTAAGATTCTCTCTCCCTGGGGCGCCTGGGTGGCTCAGATGGTTAAGCATCTGCCTTCGGCTCAGGTCATGATCCCAGGGTCCTGGGATCGAGCCCCGCATCGGGCTACCTGCTCCTTGGGAGCCTGCTTCTCCCTCTGCTTCTCTCCCTCTCTCTCCCTCTGTCTCTCATGAATAAATAAATTAAAAAAATATCTTTAAAAAAAAAAAAAAGATTCGCTCTCCCTCTCTCTGCTCCTCCCCCTGCTCACGCATGTTCTCTCCCCCTCTCTCTCTCACTAATAATAATAATAATAATAAATAAATAAATAAATAAACAAACAAACCATATCCTAAACAATTACCAAAAGGCAGGGCTCATATTCTTTTGCTATTGCCATTTCACATTCCTTCGTCCACTGTTTGACCACTCCATTCAAACCACTCTCGGTATAGAAAGGCAAACTACACCATGATAAGGAAGTACTTAATCATTTGGTGGCTGCAGGGTGTAACTAGGGTTGTCAATGGCCCTCATAAAATTCCAATGCTCTACTCGTCTTCTGTGACCAGAGTGTTACAAAACGCATACATGGTGGATCCAGAAAGAGCCAATTTTTCTAGCATCTTTAATGCTGTGTTTACCCAATGAAGCACTGTTTTAGAACACATCCCAACTTTTCATATTTGAAAGAATTACCCAAGCATTTCTTTTTTTTTAAGATTTTATTTATTTATTTATTTATTTATTTATTTATTTATTTGAGAGAGAGGGAGAGACAGAGACAGAGCATGAGCAGGGAGGAGGAGGCAGAGGGAGAAGCAGACCCTGAGATCATGACCTGAGCCGAAGGGAGACACTTAATGGACTGAGCCCCCCAGGCGCCCCCCCAAGCATTTCTTAAGCTCATCTTCACTCAAGGAGTAAGGCTAAAAAGTATAGAAGATCACCATTCTTTTGCTTCTTCTATTTCAACCTTTCAAAGTATGTGATTAAATATGAATATTATAATAATTTTATTCATGTTTTCTGTGGAAGCCCATTTCCCTCTTAAGATTCTGTAGCCTAAAACTTGGAAAAGGAAAGGTTTGAAACTCTCTGACCTCCAAGGAAATAATAACTAGAAACTGAGAATCTAGTTTTTCATCAAGTCCCAGCTAATTTATTTATACCAGATGTACCAATTCATTTATTATACTTCAGAATAATATAATTTTGCTGTAATTATCTGTAACCTATTTCAAAGTTCATATTTTTCAAATAGTATACCAGAGTAGGACAACTGTTTTCACTGAAAACCAATTTTTTAAATCCTAATCTAGACCTAGTCTTTAAAGGAAGAAACCTTTGACAGGAAAACTAGAGGTATCTCAGTGATCCTCGGTGGGCCAGAGGCCTTCCAGCAGAATAGTGAACCATCGTTCTCCAGTCATTGAGGTTGATTCTTCAAGCCCCGTGCTTGATGACATGGCTAACTGTGGTTCATACACAGAGGTTATTTTTAGAGGCAAGAATTTTCATTTCCCAAAAGTATAACCACAAGATGTCTATTTGGACTGAATCAGGTTTATACACTAGGACAATAGTAAAAGCTCAGACCATGCCTGTGTAGCCTCAGTTCCCTGAGGAAATATGTGATATCTTAGTACACCCTCACCCTGGGACCCTTGCCCTCTGGCTGGCTGTGGCAATTCCTTTGCAAACCAAGCGGTGCTGGGGGGGGGTTCACAGATGTCTTCCAAGTAAGTTTTCCTTACAGAAACAGTTCTATTTTGTCCTTGTGGCTTTTCACGGTGATTTAAAACTGACATAGGGACAAGTCACTAATCTTCAACAGTGGTGGTAGCCCAAGTCAGATGTTTTCAGAGAGAAATTGGACCCGGTGGCCTACAGGGACACTGCTGTCACCACACCTGGCAGCTCAGCCTGAGCTGCCCCTTCTCCAGTCTAGGCCCACCTTGACTCCAGCCTTATCACCGGCACCCTACTTCGTGGGACTTTTGGCCCCTTAAAGTGAGATTTAGTCTGCTAAGGCTAATGGAAGGAAGGCATTACAGAGCCCAGAATTAACACATACAGGCTGACTAATCTAGCAAACAGAAGATTCACTGAGGATTGGAAGAGGCTCGCTGGGTGGCCTTGGGAACCCCAGCCAGCCACTTAGTGCTTTGGTTGGCCACATCCCTTTGGGTTAGCTGGTTCATTTGCTTTAAAAGATCAATTTTCTGCCTTCCTCTTTGACTTCACCCCACTTTTTTTTAAGTACGCTCCACGCCCAACGTGGGGCTCAAACTCATGACCCTGAGGTCAAGAGTCACCTGCTCCACGCCTGAGCCAACCAGGTGCCCCCAACTTCACCTCACTTTATCAGAGGAGGAGGCTCCCTCAACTGGGGCAGAATGTGGGACCTGCCTCTCAGGGTTGCCCTAATAAAGTGAAGGCTGGTAGTCAGTCACTTAGTCTCTCTGTACATCTGTCTAGCCTCAGTGTCTCCAAGGGCTCCCTGGCAGGAATCAGCTATTTCCAGACCTGAGCAATAGCAATGGCAGATCAGATCAGGGTTGCAGAGACGGAGATTGGGAGAAATCGTAAGCGGGTGAATCAATTGCTTATTTATTTTTGCTGACCCATTGGTTTATTCATTCTTTCAGTTAGCAAGCATTTCCTGAGTACCTACCATGCCTCAGGCACTGTTTGGGTCCCAGGACCATGGCCCTTCCCAGTTAATGATGGAGTACAGAAGCTCTCATCGCCGACCCCACTCCAAATCCTACCAACCTTACAGTAGCTACCCTTAAACAGTTGTCATGCTAAAAATGGGTACATTGTCTCACATCTCTCTCTCTCTAACAATTCCCTGATTCGTAAAATGAAGCTAATAATACTTGCCCTGCTGTCTCCTGGAGGTCCTGGATGGATCAACTGAAAAATCAGATATGGAAGTACTTTTAATTATAAAAATAACCCAATGCTGATCGTAATGACACATTAAGATTTTTTTGAGGGCCTACAGCGTTCCACAGAACGAGCCCTACCCAGGCTGTAACTGAATGTCAGCTAACACCAACAATTCAGAATTTGTCCCCTTCAGAGATTCAGATTTTAGAAATATACAAGTTTTAATATATACCATTTTGTGAACACTTACTATGTGCCAGATACTAAGCTCAGTGCTTTACGTGGATTACCTCATTTAATCCCCACAGCAATGCACTATGGGAGGTGGGTACAGGTATCATTATACCCACTTTATAGATGAGAAACATAAGGCTCTGAAGAGTTAAAGAACAACTTGTCTATAGCAACAAAGCAGTAAATGATAGAGTCTGGACTTGAATACAAGTCTTCTGACTCTCAAGTATGAGCTTTTAACCACCGCACTGGACTTCCTCTTGGAAAAAAAATAAAACTCTGTACAGGTCTAAGCTAGTGGTAATATTCTTATAAATTTTTTATTTTCAAGCAGTGGACAGCTTCCTAAAACTGCAGAGAACCATTTCTACCACAGAGAGGGAGCCCCACCGAAATAATTTTGTTGTTTGGTGTCTTTTTTTTTTTTTTTTTTAAGATTTTATTTATTTATTTGAGAGAGAGAGAGCAAGTGCATGGGCAGGGGGGAGAGGCAGAGGGAGAGGGAGAAGCAGGCTTCCCGCTGAGCAGGGAGCCCGATGCGGGGCTCAATCCCAGCACCCTGAGATCATGACCAGAACGGAAGGCAGACACTTCACTGACTGAGCCACCCAGGCGCCCCTCCACCGAAATAGTTTTCATTGTAGCCCCAGTTTGCTGCTTTCACCTCCTGGTTTGTTTTACCAGCTAGACATTTATTTCATTGGGAGGACTTATTTGCACAAGTTTCAGTGCTCCGTTAACAAACACAAAGTAAAAATCGGGGGAGCTGGAAGTGCTAGAGAAAGCGTGTGCTATGAATAAGAGGCGGACATGGAAGCAAAGCCCAGACAAGAGCGCCTCTGGGTGTGGGTGGCCTTCTTACTGATTCCATATGGAAGCCCAGCCTCTAGCGGGTCCGTTCGCTCTCCATCGCTAACGTCTCTGCGTGCATCCTTAGTGCACAGACCCTTATCTTACTGGGAGCATCCGGATGGATTTCCTCAGGGAGCTCTGGTGGCGCAATTGGTTAGCGTGCGGCGCTCATATAGAAGTTTCCGCAGACTCTTAAAAAAAATTCCACCCAGCCTTCTTTCTGGTACCTCCAAGTCTGCCCACAGAGTGTTAACTTGTTTTGCCTTATAGGGCATCTGTAATAAGCTTTTTGTGTCTGCTTCTGGGTCTGCTACCACTGCTTCTCCTCTCCTTCCTCTTCAAGATCATCGTTATGCTCAGCAGCAGAGTTAACATGTTCGAGAACTTACTATCTTGCCAAGCAACGTGCAAAACACCTTCCACACCATCATCTCTTTCTTTGTTCACTCATCCATTTAATGAATGTTTATTGAGCGTTTACTTTGTACCAAACACTGTGCTATATACACACTGGTAATCAAAACAGACCATTATCCCTTCTGTTAGTCTAGTGGAGGTGCAACGGGGGAATTTATCATTACAAACCATGGAAAGTTCTGTGACAGAAGGCCACACGGGACTCTGAAAGGTGAGTGAATAGCATTATCCTCCGTTTTACAGGTAAAGAAACTGAAGCTCAGAGAGATTAAATAACTTGCCCAAAGTAACACAGCTCGTAAGTAGGCCGAGTGGAGGGAGATTCAAATCCATGCTGGTCAGATTCCAAAGCTCACACTCTTAACTGCGAGGCTTTATTGCCTGTCCAATGTGTGAAGTGCACATATAGCCATTAATTCTAGCCCTACGCATTGGGATTCTGGCTTCATCTCAAATGTGTGGACTTGCAATTGTTTCCAATTAGTTGTGGCTGTGGTTTGGTGCATTTGTTCAAAGAAAGCGTGCACGCAAAACAGAGGTCACGTGCCCTAAGTCTTGTGGATGTGCATGACATATAAATAATAAGGCATTCCAGAAAAGCTTTTGTTTCCCATTAGCTTATGCTACTCAAATGCAAACAGTAAAGCATGTGTTTACATTGCTGTGGACATGGAAATCTGGGCCCCCCAAAGCATTCCTTGCAGGTTGTATAAAGCCGAGCATCCAAACAGTTCAAAATCAGTTTTGTAAGCCCAGCTTAATCGCTTTAAAATGTAACCTGGATTCCAGATACTGAAAAACTGCCCAGAGAGAGGTATGTGAGTGGCCCAAGGAGACAAGACCAGCTAAAGCCTCCAACTATGTACCAAACCTCATATTTGCAGGTCTCTATTTTGCTTCCGATCCTTTATTTTTAAAAAGCTAAAGAGCTTAAAGTCAAGAAAACACGTAGCCATGTAACAGCAGTAATGGAATTTTTCATTCTATTCTAACCAGCTGTCTGAAGCTTTTCAAAACAAACCTGTTTGTGATGAGATGGTTTGGTTATTTAAGGCACAGTGGATGGCAAGGCTGGGAAAAACAAGTGAGAAGCATCCAATGCCATTATCTCTCCCTCCCTGGGTCTCCCACCCAATAACAAAAGGCTTGCCCATCAAGCTGTAGTTCACAGCCAGCATCCGAGAATGTGGGATGGAACGGGAAATCATCTCAGGTAAAAGCAGTTCGCATGGCAAAAATGTGAAATCAAAGCCCCATTAGTTGATGTCTTTACTTAACACAGCATTTTTTTTTTTTTTTTTGAAGAGCTCTGGGCTTGGAAGCAGAAGCCCTTATTTTTAATGAGGCCTCCATCACTTACTCAGCGACTTGGTCGAGTCATGTCGCCTCTCGGAGCCTTAGAGTCCTCCCTTGCTGGGGGTGGGGGTGTGCGTAGAGAGGGATGGCAGTCTTCCTCATTACACAAATTGGTGGTGAGGAGTTGAGGATTCTGTGAGAGAGCATATGTTAAGCCCTATAACACAGTGTGTGGCTGATAAGGTTCATATCTTTGCAATCAAGATAATTTCAAGAGGCATGTTATTTATACCATATAGACAGATCAAGAGTTGCTGCTCTTGCTGGTCTAATTTCAGCATATTTGATCCCCCCAAAGAACAACAAGTATGTTCTTTGATCTTAGTTCTCCTGCCAACCAGGCACAAAAAGAGCTTTGGCCAAATCACATCGTCCCGTGCCACGGTTTTCTTTTGTTATCCTGGTTATGGTTTTAAGAACATGAAATTGCTGTATTCTAGCTATTTTTTTTTCTCTTACACTGTGGTTCTAATTTTCTTAAGTAATTTTTCCAGGCTTCTTGGTTCCTTTTATCACACAGCCCCGGGTACCTGTTCCAAAGCTAACTATAAATATTTCACTTTCTAATCAAACAAAGTCACTCACCTTTACACAAGGGTATTTTCATTAACTAAAAGACAAAAAGGTCATGATGTCCATACTTAAGTGAAAAGGAAATCATCAGACTGAATATACTTTTAAAAAAAAAAAATGGTTTGAAGAGCACGTATTAAGGAATTCAAACACACATGAGGCTGAGGTGACTCTTTACCAAACAGGATTTCAGAGGGTTTCTGGGAAGTGCAGTGACACTGGAGCAGCCTTTCTTAAAGGGGGAACTGTGCTTCACTCTTGGCAAGATGGCGGGAGACGGATCTAGTTAAAAATGCAGATCTGTAGAGGGGAGGGGGGTGGGGGGATGGGTTAGCCCGGTGATGGGTATTAAAGAGGGCACGCTCTGCATGGAGCACTGGGTGTTATACGCAAACAATGAATCGTGGAACACTGCATCAAAAACTAGTGATGTAATGTATGGTGACTAACGTAACATAATGAAATAAAATTTAAAAAAAAATGCAGATCTGTGCTCTACCTCAGGCCCTGCTAAATCAGCAGCTCCCTAGATGTGGCCTGGGAGCCTGAGTTTTTAACAAGCATCCTAGGTAATTCTTATGGACACTGAAGACTCCCTCCCGTGGTATGTAAAAATGTACATATCCTTTCCCTTATGTTTTTTTTTTTTTTAAGTAATCTCTACTCCCAACTTGGGTCATAAACTCATGACCCCGAGAGCAAGAGTAGCACACTCTACTGACTGAGCCAGCCAGGTGCCCCTAAAAAATGTATATACCCTTTGACCCAAGAATCCTACTAATGGGAAACTAAGGAAATAATCCAAAATATGGAAAGAGTTAGGTGAATGCTCCTGATGTTTCATCTTTATTTATAAGAACAAAAGAACTAGAAGTGATGTCAATATTCAGTATTAGAGCATGGTTAAGTGAATTTCAGTAGATTTCTTAAAGGCACCATGGAGGTGTTTTATCATATTTAAAGAATAACAACAATTCTCTGAGGCAGGCATTATTTTCCTCATTTCACAGATGAGGACACTGAGGTTTAAGAGAAAATAAGCAACAAAGTTAATAAGTGGGGGAAATGCTAATAAGGGAGGAATCAGGATTCTAACCCCAAGTCAGTCTGATTCTCAAATCCAAATACACCAATGTAAAAATATAGGCATTACAAAGAAGCTTACCTTTGAAAACACAAATGTTTATTAGAGTTTGGGAATTGGGGATTTTTTTTTTTATTTCTCTTTCCTGTCACCTTTCTCTATTATACTGATACTTACATGATTCAAGTATTATATTATAAAATAAAAATCGATCGTATATTTAAGCAACTGTGATAGTCTCATGCAGCTCAACCAGAGTTGCAGGGAGGCTAGGAGCTGTCGAAAAAGCTGGCTGTGAAAAAAGCTTGTACGCTTCCTGCTAAGGTCTGCCAGGCAATGCATGGCAGAAATGTCAGGCTTATAGAATGATGATGGGGGAAGTGGAGTGAGATAATCAGACCTGTGTTTCAATTATTCTGAGCCTCGGCTTTTAAAAAACTCACAGAATAGTGTCCTTTGAAAATGGTAAACAGTTCATCAAAAGCATTAGGCACCGAAAGTTAGCTGATTTGTGTGCAAGGCCCTCATAACTTTCTTTTTTATAAAGTGAGCGTGCAATCTAGAAGACATTGTAAAGAGTGAAAGAGGGAACAAAAAGGTCAATATTGTGAATTGTAATTAGCTGATTTGATTTCTGTGCCAAATTCTAGGCTGTACTAAATCCACAGTTCTCGCTGGCAGTTCCTCATCCCTGACACATTACCCTTCTTTCAACACTCTGGAGCTTCAGACTCTTCTTTAGGACTTTTGCCTTAACAATAGTTTTCTAGGTTTGGATTTGTTTTGTCAGTGTGTGCGGGTTAGGCTCATCAGCAGATGGCTGTGTATAATGGTTTCAACATAAACTATAATCCTTCAATGTTGAGGACGTCTCCAAAATGGGGGCCATTTAAGACTAAAGTAGTAATCTCACTGACAACGTTTTAAAGGTTGTTTGTTTGTTTTTTTTTATTAATTGTACTTTAAAAAATTGAACTACGAGAGAATACTGGGGACATCATACACGAGGCTGGAAAATGGCCTCTCAAAGATTAGCTATCGATCTTAGGCAGGATAGTACAAAAGCATTTAGCTATTCATTCACAAGTTTTTCTATCATTAATCTGTGCTTTGGCTTTCTCATTTTCATGACGTTGTGGCAGTAGCTTTGAAAGAATTAAAGATACCACGCCCCTTTATTTTGCTACCATTCGATAGCACATTTATTGAGTGCCTACTGTGTGCCAGGCACTACCTTAAATGCATTGAGGTTCAAAGATGAAGAAGATTCGGCCCCTGGGCATCTCACAGGCTAGTGGTAGAGCGAAGTCACGTGTATACTAAATAATGCCAGGTCGCGTACATAAAGTGCTATTTAGGAGGTACAGACAAAGGAAAAAGTGGTGGAAGAAAGAAAGTGAGGACCGTAATGACCATCTGTGGTAGCCAGGAAGGCTTTATTAAGGAAGTAGCATTTGAAATTGGCTTGAAAGGATGGTGTGCTTTCAACACAGAGCAATGAGAACAGCCCATATTAGGTGCTCAATTGATGTTTGCCGATGGGACTAGTCACAGGCGCAGATATGAGATGTGCTTGAGAAATAGCAAGTTCTCTACATCTAACCGCAAGTTCCCCTTAAGTGAACAGTTCTTACTCAGGTAGTCTCACAACATACATGAAGGATGTATTTTTGAAAATTAACCTAGAAATGCTTATGTCAAAAGCAATTTTCTCACATGAAATAACGGTAAATGGTAGTTGGTCAAACTAAAGTGGTACTATAGTCTAGATGAGCAGTGTTCAAACAATGGTTTGTGGACCCAGGTAATCCATGAAGCCTAGGGAGCCACAAGGTCAGAATTACTTGCACAACAGTACCGAGGCGTTATTTTGCCTTTTTCACTGGGTTGATGTTTGCACCAATGATGAGTACAACTGTCAGCAGCACAGTATAAATCAAAGCAGTGACACCAAACTGTACCAGTAGTCACCATATTCGTCACCAGCACACAGTTGCCGGAAAATAAAAAGTGGTTTCACTTAAGAATATCATGGCTGGCCATTAAAAAAAAAAAAAATTATCATGGCTGGGGCACCTGGCTGGCTTAGGCAGTGGAGCATGCAACTCTTGATCTTGAGGTCATGAATTTGAGCCCCACGTTGGGCATAGCAGTTACTTCAAAAAAAAAAAAAAAGAGTTATGGTCAAAGCAGTAAAAATGATTAGTTTATTAAACTGTAACTCCTGAGTGTCTATTAAAAAAATATTCTGTGTGTATGGGTGGTGAAGTCAGGTAAATGTCTGATTCTTGGTGTCAGCTCAGGTCGTGATCTCAGGGTGCTGGGATCAAGTCCCGCATCGGGCTCCATGCTGGGTGGGGAGTCTTCTTGAGATTCTCTCTCCCTCTCCCTCTGCCCCTCCCACTCGGGCTCTCTCCTCTCTCTCTAAAAGAAAGAAAGGAAGAAATCTTAAAAACAATATTCTGTGCACACTTAAGGTATTTCTGCTGCAAACCGTATATAGCTGTGTGTCTCAAGGAAAAGCACTTGTAAGATTATTTAAGCTATGAGCTAAACTGGCCTCATTTTCATCCAATGCTATTTTTATTTGAAATAATGACTGACAAACTACGGTTATCCAGACTTGAGTATTTGTGAGACATTTTCTCTGAAAAGAACAAGGAGAGCCCATCAGTTAAAGGAAAAGCCGATAGTATTTGTTACCAATGATAAAATTTAAACTTTCAAGAGAAAAGCAAAATTTTGGAAAACGTATATCTGCCACCATGACCTTGAGAGCTTCCCAGTACTTAGACTTTTTCTAGTTAGATTGGAGGCGATGTAATTAATGAATGTGATTTTTTTTTTTTTATGTATCATATAATGAAAGGTATTGACATTCGGAAGACCCGCATAGCTCAGTGAACCAGTATTTTTGGATGACCCAAGTATGATGACACAAAATGGGTAAAAGGTCCATTCAAAGTTCAGAACACACCAATGGATTTTAATGTAACAGAACATGAAAAGTTGATTCATGTGGTTTCATATTCCACATTGCAACTAACTTTTCCCACTTGTGGTTTTTATGAAGTATCACTGAAAAATATTCACAGTTATCTGGAAAGGCTACTAAAATACTTTCCTCTTTTCCCACTACATGTCTATGAGACACTGGAATTTGTACAAATATTTCAATCAAAACAACATGTAACAACAGATTGGATGGAGAAGCAGATATGATAATCCAGCTACCATATTAAGCTGGACTTTAAAGAGATTTGCAAAAATGTAAAACAATGCCACCCTTCTTTCTAACTATTTTATGTCAAGGAAAAATGTATTTCTTTTTCATTAGAAAATGTTATTTATGTTAACACATCATGGGTTTATTACTGTTAAGTTTAAACTAGTTATTAAATCTTTTTTACATTTCTCAGTTATCATTTCTAAGATGGTAAATGTCAATAGATACAACTTGTATAAACAGAAGTTCTCTGGGATTCTGAACAAGAATACAAATTTTGGTCCTGAGACCAAAAAGGTTGAGAATCACTAGGTTAGCTTATCCTAGCCTATGCATCTATAGTATACATTTATTTTTTAAAAAAGATTTTATTTATTTATTTGTCAGAGAGAAAGAGGGTACAAGCAGGGGGAGTGGCAAGCAGAGGGAAAAGCAAGCTGCCCGCTGAGCAAGGAGCCCGATGCGGGACTCGATCTCAGGGCCCTGGGATCATGACCTGAGCCGAAGGCAGACGCTTCACCGACTGAGCCACCCAGGCGTCCCAATACATTTATTTTTTTTAAGATATTATTTATTTATTTGAGACAGAGAGAAACCACAGGCATGTGGCGGGGGGGAGAGGGAGAGGGAGAAGCAGGGTCCCTGATGAGTAGGGAGCCCGACACGGGGCCTGATCCCGGGACCTTGAGATCATGACCTGAGCTGAAGGTAGATGCTTCACCGACTGAGCCACCCAAGCGCCCCTATATTTAGATGTGTAGGATGAGTTGGGGTGGGGAGGGTCAGAGAGGGGATGCGTTAGAGGCAGTAGGGTGGAGATGGTGCTAGAGTGGGAGATGGTAGGTGGCTTGGCTTCTCCAACACCATTAGAGGTTGCTGGACTTTTCTTTCTTTCCTTGAAAAAAGAAACAAACCCACAGTCACATTTCTCTATGGTATATAGCCTGTTCCGTGTAGATCTTGGGGTAGGAGCTAAATCACAAGTGGAGAACATGAAAGTATACTTTGCAGTGACAATGAACACAGATAAGAGAAACCACAGAAGCCAAGATGTGTCCGTATATGCATTTTTTTTTTCTGGATACCTCTTGTGCAATCACAAAAATCTCGCTTTTGGTAGATCCAGCATCTTTTGTTGGCCATTATTTAGAAGTACGAGGTGGGTCCAACTTTTAGGGCTGGAAAATGGGTGGTGGGGCAGGAATAGAGGACACTGGAATACAGCCGTGGTGAGAGATGGCAAGGAAAAGCGCATGAGGTCTAAGAACTGCCCTCAGAGACCGTTCATGCTGTGAGATGGGCTCCTGGGTCAGTGGGGAGATTTGGGGGAGGTGGGTGTTCGGGCGCCTGGGTGGCTCCATCGTTAAGCATCTGCCTTCGGCTCAGGTCATGATCTCAGGGACCTGGGATCGAGTCCCACACTGGACTCCGTGCTCGGCAGGAAGCCTGCTTCTCCCTCTCCAGCTCCCCCTGCTTGTGTTCCCTCTCTCGCTGTGTCTCTCTGTCAAGTAAATAAATAAAATTAAAAAAAAAAAAAGGCATTGACCACGTAACTGAAAAGCCAGACACTGAAGAGCAAAACAGACATGCCTCCTAGTAGGCATATTATCTACAACAAAGCAATGTGAATTTCAAACCACCTTATGGAAATTGTGAAGGAGGGAGAGATTTTTAGTTTTTCTAGTGATCAAGGCATGGCACATTGGCAGTTAATTGTAAGTATGTATTTAAAATGTGTGTAAAATGCCATTGCTAGGCTCTTCATCTGGTGTGAAGCATTTGTTGTTTGAATTTAATGGAAATATCATCGTAGGAGGCTTCCATAGGGATCTTTCTTGATCTTGGGGTCCTCTCAGCCTATAAATATGCTTAGTCTGTCACATCTTAAGTTTCTCATCAGTGAGGTCTCCTACCATGGAGGCTTTCGGGGACTTAAATACCATGGTATGGAAAGTCTGATGCAGTATACACTGGCTACTGGGTGGTGGAAGTAGCATGGAGGAGTAGAGAATCATGTCAAATGCTATGGAACATTCCAGAAGTATAAAACTCCAAAGAATATAAGCAGTTGGGACGCCTGGTGGGCTCAGTTGGTTGGTTTCAGCTCAGGTCGTGGTGATCTCAGAGTCATGGGATCGAGGCCCACCTCGGGCTCCAGGCTCAGCACAGAGTCTGCTTGGGACTCTTTCTCCTTCTCTGTCTCCCTCTGCCCCTCCCCCATGCTCTTGCTCTCTCTTTCTCTCTCAAATAAATAAGTCTTAAAAAAGAAAAAGAAGATAAGGAGTTTACCTTACCTACTTTTGAAAATGGCTTTTTAAAAACTTCTGTGTAGGGGCGCCTGGGTGGCTCAGTTTGTTAAGCGACTGCCTTCGGCTCAGGCCATGATCCTGGAGTCCCGGGATCGAGTCCCACATCGGGCTCCCTGCTCAGCGGGGAGTCTGCTTCTCCCTCTGACCCTCTTCCCTCTCGTGCTCTCTGTCTCTCATTCTCTCATTCTCAAATAAATAAATAAAATCTTTAAAAAAAAAAAATAAAAAAAATAAAAAAAAATAAAAACTTCTGTGTAATTCATTCAACATTTTTTAACGCCTCCTGTTCGCAAGATGCTGTTTTAGACCTCCCTGAGAAATCTAAATTGCTGCTACATTTCTGGTCATTTCTTTCAGCTCCTGAGAACCATGTCTGTGCCCAAAGGTAGAGTTCTGGATAAAAACCTTGACGAGGAAGGGCTTGAAAGTGGCGACTGTGGCGATGATGAAGACGAGTGCATCGGGGGCTCAGGGGATGGCGCGATGAAAGTGAGGAACCAGCTCCGCTTCCTTGCAGGTGCGTGTGCAAGCCGGCCGGCACCCAAGCCTAAGTAGCCATGCTCGCAGATTCAACACCAGTTGCCTCTGCTCTCTCTAACTTTCTGAAAGTCCCCGCACCCTACGGTGCCATCAACTCTGCAAGGAAATACTACACTCTAGAAAAAACAAAGTTTTCAGGTAGCCTTTTTTTTCCCCCCCCATCACTGGACCTGGGTAGATGAAAAGGGTAACTTCCTGTTTTTGTTTTTGTTTTTGTTTTTTATTGTCTAAAATGAACTGACCAAGGGCGCCTGGGTGGCTCAGTTGGTTAGGCGGCTGCCTTCGGCTCAGGTCATGATCCTGGAGTCCCGGGATCGCGTCCCGCATCAGGCTCCCTGCTCGGCGGGGAGTCTGCTTCTCCCTCTGACCCTCCCCCCATCTCATGTGCTTTCTCTCTCTCTCATTCTCTCTCTCTCTCTCAAATAAAATAAATAAATAAAATCTTAAAAAAATATCTTTAAAATGAACGGACCAAATCAGGTGGCTCTGTTTCCCGTTGGACATTCCTTGGTTCTTCTCAGTTATAAAAAGCAACGCAATCTTGGGAGTGTAGTGAACACCAGTAATGGGGTAACTTTGGAAGGAAGCATAAACATACTGCTCTTATTTCTCTCTTCACACCATTGCCCATATTTATTTCCGTATAGATACCCCTCTTTTGTCCCTTCTTAAATTACACCCATCCGTCCACTGTATGTTAACTATACTAGAATTAAAATTTAAAATATGCATTTTAAGTATGATACAGTGACAAAAAACTAGCTTTGGGGGTAGAGCAAATATGTATTTGCATTCTGGCTCCCTTCCTCCTAAGTCTTCACTCCCTCGTCCGTTAAATGGGGATCAATACCCTAACTTCATAGGACTATTGGAGGATTACATCAAGAGGGAAAGTTTGTAAAGCATCTAGCCTGGTACCTAGCACATACTAGGTGCTCCATAATTGTTGGTTTCCTGGAATGAAATCTTTCACAGCCATCTCAGTCCACACGCATCCCCCATCTTCTCTGAATTGCTGAAACAAATTCTTTCAATGCTTTCAAGAAATTGTCTGCAGTGGCTCCCAAGTTCCATTCCTAGGGCATAACATGATCACTCAGAGGCTGGCATCTTATAATAAGTAAAAATAATAGAAGCCAATGTTCTCTGGACATTAACCAGGCTCCAAGCGCTGCGCCAGAGCTTTGCCCACATTGTCTTGTATTGTTTCCACTATGAGCAACGGGTGGTTATTATTCCCACTTTACGGATGAGAAAACCGAAGCTGGAAGAGGTAGAGTAATTTGCTTAAGGTTGTGTGGTCACTGAGGGCAGAGTCAGGATTCAGAGCCAGGCAGTGAGATTTCAGAGGCCTCTCTTTGAATAACTCTACTCTGATTTCTTCTTTCTCTGCTCATCTAGACAATTGTAAAAAGACTGAAATCTGCTTTGCATTTTGCCACCCGGAACAGCTTTCACTCATCTGAAGGCTGCCCAGATGATTCCCCAAAATATTAACTGGCTCCAGCATCGGTCCTTGGGACACACCACTTTTTATCCTTCTCCAAAATTGTCCTTGCTTACCCCTCCTCTCGCTTTCCTGCCTATAAGCCACCTCCCTATCCATTTCAAAACGCTACTCCACAATTCCATGGCGACTTAACTTTTTTAAACAGTGTTTGGTAGGGGACCTTGTCAAGGGCCTTTTCAAAATCTAAATAGATTACATCCACTGGTTTCCCTTTGTCCACATTGCACATTTATCCTCTCAAAGAATTCTAGTCAATTAGTTAGGCATGATTAACCCTAAGTGCTTTGTAAACTGTAAAACACTACACAAATGGTGGTTAATTTAATTTACAGGAAAAATGATGCCTTACTCCGAATAGGTTACACTTGCGTAACATGTTCAGCGATCCTACCAGCCTGGCGCTCCCTAGGTCCCCTTTGAAATGCTTCTCAGGGAGAGGAGACTTACTGGCAATCTGCCAGGCTCATGGCACAATAGCTATTTGGAACGACAAGCTCTACACTTTGGTCAGCTCTTACACAATTTTACCCCAAATCTGGGCAGATGCCATCTGGTCCTGGTGATTCATCAACATCCACTTAGTCAACCAGACTTGGAACACTGTGTGCGTTTACTGCCATCTCACTCAGAACTTCCAAAGTTTTCCTCCAAAACACAACTTGGGAATAAAAAAAAAATATAACAAGGCTCAGAGGAGGGTTAAGACCCTCTTTTATCTCCCTCTTGTCCCGAACAGACCTTTTACCCTTTTACACCGTAACTAGCAAGCGGTCCCCCTGGCTTACTGCCCTGGCTCACTTCTTCCCTTGTTTTGCTGCATTGGATGAAATGCAGGACACCTCTCTTCCTGACTTTGCTTCCAGCTCCCACGTGTCCTAAGGCAAGCCCCCTTCCTCTTCTTGAAAGTCTGCTTCTCCATTCGCGAAACAAAGAGAATGCCCCATGCTCGCAGGCCATGCTGGGACAGCCAATCCATGATCATGTTCCTCGATTTGGCTTGAGTCCCTGGCAGGGTGCTTATTGGAGTCTCGGGGACATCTTTTTTAGAGTTTTCTTCTGACCTCAAGGGTCCCCTGCTTTCTTCATTTTTCTTGGCTATGTTAGATTGTAGCAATTCAGTAGCATCATCATCATCATCATCATTATCATCAAATCATCCAAGCAAAGCATTTGGCACGGTTCCTGGCACCTAGTAAGCACTCAAAAAATGCTATCTACTCTTAAAACGACGGGTCCTTTGCTGCCTCTGCTGACCTCTGGGAGCTCAGAGAGCCTGCAGATGTAGCTTAGGAATTAGCTTGTTTTATTAGTTTGGTCACTTAAGACCCATAAAAGGCAATTAAAACCAGGTAACCAACATTCAGCAATATCCCCACTACCCGGTGGCCCAGCAACATCTGTATCATCTGGGAGTCTCTTAGAAACGCAGGCGCTCAGGGCCCACCTTGAGACCCACCCAATCACAGGTCACTGTTAACAAGAGCCCCTGGTGATTTGTTGGCAGCCCCTATCACCCTCTGATTGAGCACTTGCAGCATTTAGGTTTCATGCCTGAAGCATCTCAGAAGCCACTAAGCTGGACCACAGGGAGCTAAGTGTTCCAGGAGGTAGAGAAGAGGCCTGAGACCCAGTCACCCACAGGGTAGATTAGGACACTTGGGTTCCAGTTGTAGCACGTTTCCTCCCAGTGGGACCTTGAGCAGGTTATGTAGTGCTCTGAGCCTCAGTTTGTCCAGCTGTAAAGTAGGGACACGCATCCTTGCCAACCTCAGTGAGTTGTGGAAATCAAAGGTGATGCTGAGCCTGAAAGTGCTTTGCAACCTGTTGAACTCTACAGATATTTATAACAACCAGGAGACTGTTACTATGAATCCCCAAATCTCTGGAAACTCTCTGGCTTTCTCAGCATCCCTAGCTCAGCACGTATTTTCTGCGAAGATAGAATTGAGCCCATGAGTTAGGAAATGCTTTTGCACTGAACCCCATGTTCAGACTCCCTTCCAAAGACAGACTGGCCGCGGTGGAGCTGGTGCAGTAAACTGTCTTGTTGCCGGGCTGCCATCAGCCACAATTGTTCCTAGTTGCTGGCCTTGTCAAAGCCCTTATTGTAAGCTGCTTGGGAAGCTGGCTACTCCCAGCACTTTGGCTGGGGCTGATTCCTGAGAAGCTTTGCAAGCTCTGGCCAGGTGTCCCTAGCCAAGACATGATGACTAAGCACCTTAAGCATCTGCCCCCTCTCCGCCAAGTCCCCACTCTCGCCCACACAGAAAACCACACGCACATGTGCATGTACTCATGTAGGTGCACGCGCTCACACACACACACACACACACACACACACACACACACCTGCTCTTGGAAACAACTGAAACACTCTTACAAAGCAACCCAGCAAGAAACACCCATTTCAGGGATCTATTACCACTCCCTCACCCCCTTCCTCCCTGGGCTTGTTCTTGCTCCAGCTTGCATTGTTCCATGGGTACAGCCAGAACATTCTGGTGAGCCTGATGTCTTTATCACTGCAAGTCAGAAAAAGAAGATAATCTTGACTCAAGCTGGGTCAAAGACAGGGGGAAGTGATCACGGATGCCGTGGAAGCCTCGTTCTTGGGAGGAGAGAAGTGGAAACAGGCCGGAGAAGATAAACACATGCCCAGTTGCAACGTAGGACTAGGGTAGCTCTAGCCGGTTGGTGGTGAGTGGAGGAGGAGGCTTCACGAAACACGTCTTGGGCTTACAACGTGAACCAATGCTAAAACCCAATGGATGTTTCTTACCCATTTAAACAGATGTTTCTTGTGGAAGTGTTCGCCCTCAAGAAACTTTCAGTTTTGCCATGTCAGTGTGGGGGCTGAAAAGAGAAAACCTGCCACTTGTTCCCGGGCTCGAGGTCAGGGTGAAGGTGAAGTCCAGGCCCAGGCAGGTCCCTTTTGCCATTCGGCGCTGTCGCGTCCAGGCGTTGCGAGGGGAAGCAGCTGTCTACTCCACCCCACCAGTCACCTCCTCTCAGCGGTGCTGGAGCGAAGCCATTAAGATTCACAGCTGTGAGCCCCATGAGTCTCTACACTCAAGATTTCCTCCTTGCTGTTACTTTACAATCTGGAGGCAAAAGAACAACTAAACACAAAACAAGACCAGCATTTAGGAAATAGGAAATAGGAAATATGTCTTTTAGGCCGGTGATTTTCATTCATTTTTTTAGTGCATCAAGTGCAACCTTATATTCTGACTTGTAGCAAGCCTGTGCGCATAGAGGAGGTGAGGGACACTTCGATAGCTTACCTCTTCTGAGTTGTCAAGTCAGACCTTCAGAGTGCAGGCTGGCAGTCACCTTGTATGAATAAATTCATTAATGGCTTGGTTTGGTGAGAAGGATAAAACCAATGGAGGAACTGTATCATGGGCCTTTTCTCAGGGGTGACATCTGCAAGATTATAACGTTTTCGACCAAATCACGTAGCCTGCCAAAGAATAAGTAGAAAGTTTGTAGAGGAATGAAATGTCCTGGGGGCTTTTTTATGGGAAAGTTGTTGAGTCCTGTTCAGAGATCAAAATACATGTGGAAACAGTAATATATCTATTTATACCACCTTATTGGTCATAAGTCCAGGAATAAATTATGGCAGTTTTCCCAAAGTGTATTCTATAGTTTGATAGTCCTACTTCCTCTGCATACTTTGCTTCTCACTAAGTAACCCGCTCACAGAATTCTCAGACAGCATCTTGTAGTGACTCCCTCCCACCTTCTTTCTTGGGATATCAGTCCCTCAAACATGTGACCCCAGTGTAAGGGGACCTCATGTCACTCACTGTGAGGTGGATCCCATCTGATGGATGAACGTGATACCCTTCTTCCTTCAGGCTGCTGACGCTTGGGACATTCAGGGAGGGAAGGGCATTTCATCTACAGGGTCAGACAGTTTCCGTTCAGCTTCTGCCCCTTGCCAGTCTTGTGACCTTGGACAAAGTCACTCAGCTCCCCTGAGACTCGGTTTCCTCCTCTATAAGAATAATGTTGAAATATTTCCTGACCTGCAGGGGCACCCAGGTGGGTCAGTCGGTTGAGCATCCGACTCTTGGTTTCGGCTCAGGTCATGATCTCGGGGTCCTGGGATCGAGCCCTGCATTGGGCTCTGCACTCGGCAGGGAGTCTGCTTAAGATTCTCTCTCTCCCTCTCCCTCTGCCCCTCCCCCGCTACTCTGTGCTCTCTCATGCTCTCTCTCAAATAAATAAATACATCTTTAAAAAAATATTTCCTGACTTGCCCACTTCAAAAGTTGTTGAAGGAAACACAGGTGACAAAGGACATAAAAGTACTTTATAAACTGTAAAGCAGTTTCTCATTTGGGGTAATATTGTTAATATTGTTTAGTACCATTGGGTTATAAGTTTTAGTTGCCAAAAGCCTGTAGCTAAAATTAGAAAAATTAAGTCCCCAATGTTCTGGCCAGCAATTTTCATTATAATATGCTCCTCCTTCTCCATCCCCAAGATGGCGTTTTCAGTTACTCATTAACTTGTTTCTAGCTCAGTGAGAAGGTATTTCAACAATGACAAATATGTCTGCTGAGATGTGCAAATAACCACAGTCACAACAGTGGTAGTCACCTACATCTTGAAGGAATCACAACTACTTATGTTTTGTTTTCTTTGGTGTTAGTGGGACAGTGAGGGCAAGGGTCGATGAGTTGCGGAAGGTCAAGAAAGGGCCTGTGATTTTTTTTTTTCCATTCTAGCTTGTTCTTAGCTCTGAGCAATCTACTTTCATGCCTTGATCTTTTCGAGAACAAACGCCATAGGGAAAGCCGAAGGAAGGAAAGCTTACTATAATAGCACTTCATGCGGATACAGACCAGGTGGTTTTTGCTCATAGATTGACAAGACAGCCAATCTCATCTCTCTCCAGAGCTTTGGGCAGTTTCCATGGCTCCCAGAGACGGATTTTGATGTGAGCTTTAACAGTGAGTGATATTACCTGCCTGTTCAGTACGTGTACCCAGAAAAGGCCCTTCTCCACGCGTTAGTGTCACCTAAGGAATGAGTACAGGTAAGCTGGTGACAGATGAGAGTAAGGGAAGGTAAGAACTTTCCATAAAGTTACCATAACATGAGATGCTTTAAGGAGTGTGTTTCTTATTATTCGCGAGGAGATGTTCAGGGGTTCACTTTTCTAGGCCTACTGCCCTGGGAGACTTTCCTGCCTGAGCCATTAGGCTAGGAGGCTTTTATCAAGGGTAATGCTATGATAGTTAGGCTTGCTGGTGGGTCTTACATGGAACTCTAAGAATTGGGGGAGCACTAGGGGGGTGTGAACAATTTGTGGCCATTGTATTACACTTTATGATCAGTTTCAAACTAAAAGGAAACTGTTGCATATATGAATCTGCCTAAATGGTGCAACTGATTTTCTCTGGATGAAGCCATGTTGGCCAATTTAGCGACCGCCTCGACTAAATTGTGGTCGTCTAGTATGATAGAAGGGAACGGGAGCGAGAGATTCAGCATGACTGGTAGAACACTGGAGGAGGAACCAGCAGGAAAGGGGCAAGCCCAAAGCCTCTAGCTGAGCTGAAGCCATCCCTGGAGGAGAACATCCACAGGGGATCTGGGAAAGCAGGGGTGTATGCCATCAACTGGGACGTGCTCCACTGCAAGAAGAAATACCATCTCAGAAAGAGAGAAAGATGTGATATCTAATTAAACCTGTGCAGTGGCCCTGAACGACGGTCTCTTGCATGAACCAAATCAGAAGAGCCCGGTGTAGCAAGGAGTCATGAGTCTGCGGAGTAAGACAGCAAGTTAGGGGTCAGGGCCCACCAGTCCCGGGGGCCGCACATGGACATCAGATCTGAGGCCAGGCTGAGGTCCTGCTCTGACGGGAGGAGGGACTAGGAGGCACCAGAGGCTTTGCGGTGGCCGACCTTCCACAAAACCCCTGAAACGCCACACACAGGCACGTATGTCCGCACACGCACGCTCACATGCATGCGTCCTCAAGGCTCTCTTTCCGATTTGCACCATGCTGTCCTTTAACTTTGGTTAATATGGCAAGAAGGTGTAGCCAATTATCTTCCCCCCAACTTATTTGCCTGGGGCAGGTGCAAGGAGGGGTCCAATTTGCTTTGGTAGGAATGAAGTTACTGGCAAGTTTTTGTTTGGTTAGTTGTTTTTTGTTTTTTTGTGTTTTTTTTTTTTCCTGTTTGGTTAGTTGTTTTGAAAGGAAAACTTGTTATAGTGCCTGTCTGCATACACACCTGGCTAAGAGATGCTTAATGATCTGGTAAAATGATCCACGGCACTTACAGTTCTTAACATTTCTAAATATACTTACTGAATTTTAAAAACTGCCTTTTGATCTTTTTTTTTTTTTAACAATCCTAATGGTTATGGGTGAGATTAAATAAGACTTTAAGGTGAGAATGGGAGACCAGTGCAGACAGAATCTCATAATTGGTAGCTCGTTGATGAACTTGAGCAGTAATATAATTACCAAATAAATAAAAATCGGTAGAGGCTATTCTGTAAATTCTGGTGCCAGAGAAGAGTCTATGCCAGAGCAGGGAGCAATCTCATTAGCAACTTCAGGATGGGGTTCAGAGCAAAGTAGTGCCTTTGACTAACGCTGAGCTCCTCAGAGGGTAGCAAGCAAGTCTTTTTCATCATATATATACACTTACCAGCTCCCGGTCACCAACCTCTGGCACCCACCCCCCCGCACCTTGCCTTGTAATCGCCACTTAGTAAGTGTTCAAAAAATATTTCATTTATCCACATGCTGTGTTTACTTCTCAGCATTTGCTTCCTTTTGCCTTATATTTGGCAGGTTTTAACCTCACTGCTTCTTTAATTAGCTTCCTCAAAGTAGCCTTTGACTTCCAGCAGCTGAAGTTGTGAGCAGAGAGATCGGCGATCCCTGTTCCGGTCAATATGGGAGTAGGAGCTCCTGTGAGGCAGGCAGGACGTGCTGTGTGAGTCGTTGTATGTCTGTAGTCTAGTGTACCTCTTGAGGAGAGTGAGCAGGATGGTGAAGAATCTGCAAACAGGCTTAGTGGAAAGATAGTGAGAAGAAGTAGTGATGTTCAGTCTATTCAAGAAAAGAATTAGGGAATGTGAATGTTGTCTTCTAATATTTTGAGGTCTTACATGTGGAGGATGAAGGTAGATCTAGAGCCAATACGTGGAATTTACCAGGAGATCTATTTTGATTGAGAAAAGGGTGAACTTTGTAACCCTTCAAGCTGTTTCTCAGTGGCATGGATTGCTCTAGGGAACCATCAGCTTCCTGACTCTGGAGATATTTGACTAGAGATTAAATAACCATCTATCAGAAAGATTGGCTGGGTGAGGCTGGGGTGGGCTGTCAGAAAGTGAGCAGATACCTACATCATGGGCTCTTGACTTCCATGGTCCTGAATAGCTCTGAGATGCTATGGTTTTATGATGATTCAACCATGCAAAGAGAGCAAAAGAGAACCAAGATAGTGGAACAAACCCATGAGGCAATTTTTCTGGCCGGGGCTGGGGAGGAAAGAGAAATGGAGAAGTTATCCTCTCTGGCTGTATTTGAGCACATGTCACCAATTATGAGTTTCTGTAACTTTTTTCCTAAGCAAATGGATCCTGAGGAATGACAGATTTTTCCAGGGAGTAGTTCCTTTCAACATTGTCTCTGTCACTCATAGCCTCTAGAACTCCAGTTCTCATCTCTCCCCAATCATTTGCAGGCTTGTGGCCTCCCTGCCCCTATGTTATAAAAAACAAACTGGGCTACAGCCCCTCCTCCAGCTACGAGGTTAGCCCGAATGGCAGAATCGTCAATATCAAGGTTGTCTGGTCCACAACAGTCTCCCGCACCACCCTCTCTCTTCTGACCCTGGCCTCACAGAATAGACCAGTGCATCTCAAGTTATCTGTGGGAAGGACTGGGAGGCGGGGGGTTTGTTCCTCCTTAATCTGTCATGGACCAATAGTTTTATAAAATATAATAAAAATGAATTGCTACAAAAAGGAAATCACAAAAAGGCCTACAAAAAATAAGCCACAGTTTTTAACTAGGAGACTCAACAGACCTAAAAAATCTCTCTGTCAAATTGCTATAAAAATTGCCAAGTGCTTACTTCCAATTTCTGTGCTTGTCTCCTCACAGATTGGCAAAAAATAGCAGAGCAGCAGACCCCACTCTGAGTAGGGAGGAGTAGCCTGCTGTCGGTGTCTCTGCCTTGTCTCCCCCTTCCTGCTGGAGCCCATGGCGGAACAAACTCCAAAGCAGTGGTTGAAATGGGGGTGAGGGCAGTGTGTGCTGCTAGACCTCCATAAGCCCTATCATCCCATCACTAGCTTGATATTGACTGGGATGGAAATATTTACACCACAGAAAGCAGCAAAACCTACAAATCAGGGCTTGATGTATCATTTTGTTGATTGTCTAGACTCTAGACTTAAGAGAGTGATGGGAAAAGGTTAACAGTGTGGATTAAACTTTAAATTGTGTGGGCTCTGTGGCCATTACATTGCAAGGAGCATAAAACGTGAGGTCCATTCCTCAGTATTCGAAAACTGTTATCGGACTTAGCAGACAAGTCAACTGCCATTGTTGATGAAGGAATGAGATTCCAACGTATATCTTTGTTATTTCCTCATTGTTCCTTAACGTAAACCAATATATCAGCCACTGTTCTTGCAGGAACTACACTTGCTTGTCAATCATGACCCTGGTTTGGTTACCGACGTTAAGAGCCAGGCAAAATTCAGTGAAAGGATTCTGTGAGAATCCATTGGCTATACGGAATTTGTAATAGCGTATCGTATATTTTTATTATTTGGAAATTGTGTGTCCCACCTCCTTTATTCCATCAACAATTAAAATGAGCTAGGGACGCCTGGGTGGGGCAGTTGATTGAGCGTCTGCCTTCGGCTCATGTAGTGATCCCAGGATCCTGGGATCGAGTTCTGCATTGGGCTCCCTGCTCACCGGGAAGCCTGCTTTTCCCTCTGCCTGCCACTCCCCCTGCTTGTGCTTGCTCTCTCTCACCCTCTGACAAATAAGTAAAATCTTAAAAAAAAAAAAAAAAAAAAAAAAAGCTGACATGCATTTTTTTTTTTTTTTTTTTGAGAACCATTTGTTAAACAGTTACCAGTGTACCATGGGTTGAAGGGGTACTTTGGAAGATTTGTTTTCCTTCCTTCCTCCTTAAAGGTTCTAGGCTTAAATCAATAGCTTTTTCCACCACGAGTGAGGGAAAGTTTCTCTCTTCCTAAGTTATGCTAGAAAATGAAAGAGCCCCTCATTTTCAGTTACTCTGAAATCTAGGATTCCTTTGGAATCTAAGACTTGGAAAAATTCCTGACTTGGAAACTGTTAACCAGAGCCATAAACTTTTCTTTTTTTTTTTCCCTCAAAACCCCTTATTCCCCGTTGAGGTCGATGGGCTCTCAGTGAAACCTCTGCTTAACCACTGGAAATCTCATCAGTCCCATCCCACAAGATGGGAGTCTTGTAGGCCAGCTTGTGGGGCACTGAGGCAAGGACCACTTTTAGGGGCCAGTCTCCCCATATCAGGCGGCATTATGACCAATGATTACCATGTGCTGGCATTAGCCCTGGTTGCACAGAGTTAGAGCGGAACTCCTAATATCGGGTTACATTTCGTTGGCTTGGTAATCACTTTTTTAACCACCGACCATATGGGCAGAGGTTGGAAGGAAAGCTAAATTTGGAACACACCCCCACTCTCCTTTTCAACATTTCTTTCTTGTTTGCGCCTGGAGGCAACATATTACTCATATTCCCATACAGCACCAATTGCTAGGGGTCTGAGGAATGAGATTCCCCCCAAATGTGGTCAGATCGGGGAGTCGGAGGTTTTCTATACCAGTGTGCAGGGGCGTGTAGGAGCGTCCGTTCTCAGCCTCTGTGGGTTTCTGAACCTGTCTGTGACACACAGCCCTGGAAGGCTAAGTCCATCGTGACAAGAAACCCGGGGACTTGGTGTCTGTGGGCTCATAACATCTTCCTCATTTCTAGTCAACATCCAGAGATGGCACCTTTCTGCACTAATATCTTTCTGACTCAGGCTTTTTGGAGCATGGAACCATGAATCTCTCTCTCTCCATTTAGGGTTTTTTTTTTTTTTTTCTGTTCTAGCTTTCCTTCTCCCCATACACCACTTTGTATGGAATGATAGAGCGGGGAAGATGGATGTGTTTGGGTCAGTGGTAATGATTTGGATGGCATCCGTGGCAATCACATGCATTTCAGTTCTAGGACACCCTGAACCTGAATACACAAATCATACGTTAGCTGAAACCGGTACTTTTAGCACCTCAAAGGGATTTAGAACCAGGTTTGGCTTAAGGAATGAAAATTAGTCTGCCTTCCTTCAAAGAAAGCTTGTGGCCTTCCCGCTGACTACCAGCCAGCTTGCAGTCCAACGGGCATTCTCCTGGCTGTCCCTGGATGCCGGGCATGAATGAGGGGTAATGAAGCCAAATCCATCAGCCCAGCCTTTCTGAATCTGGCCCTGGCTTATTTCTCCAACCTTGGCTCCCACTAACCCTTGCCCCATCCTGTGTTCCAACAACCTGGAAATTCTCACTGCTCCTGAACTTGCTGTTCTGCTCTTTAAGGTCTGCCTGGGTCTTTATAAATTCCCATCTTTGTGATATCCATAATGCACTCAGCCCAGGGCCTGCACCTTAGTGGGTTCCAGTAAATGCTGGCTATTAATACTCTGCAATGCTGGTCCATTAGCCCATAATGATTTTCCTTTCTCTACCTTTAAAACTCAGCTCAGATGTCGCTTCCTCCTCCGTGAAGCCTTGCCCTAGACAGAGTGCTGTGTTACTACCCACTCTAGCATTCATCAGTTTGAAGCCAGGCAGTTCCCAGGGTCTAACTCAGAATTGGTGCTTAGTAAGTTTTGGTTGCCTGGCTCTGGCCATACAAAAATGAACAAGCACAGTACCTGCCCACGTAAGCTCCTAGGCTGGTTCGGAGCAGTGAGGGGAGGTGGGGAGGACAGACACCTAACTAGATAATTATAATGTGATGTTCTTAAAGCACTGATTGCAATATGCACAGGGAGTTGTGGAAACACCAAGGAAAAGCTTCAAACCCAGACTGGGGTGGTGAGAAACTGAGCTGAGTCTTAAAACAGTGTGTAGGAGTCAGGCAAAAAGGGGAGAGCATTGCATGTTGGGAGGATGGTATGAGATAAGACATGGAGGTGAGAACGAACATGGTGGTTCTGGGAACAATGTGCAGTTTGGTGTGGCTAGAGCAGAAAGAGGTAAGAGGTAAGGCTGGAAGAATCGTGAGGGGTCAGATCATGGGAGCCTTCTATGCCCTGTTAAGGAGCTTGGCCTTGATCCTGTAGCAGGGTCTATAAATTCACAACATACGGTTCATCAGCCTCCCCAACCACCACCCCTCCTCTGGCAGACCTTGATAATCAATCACAGCACCCCACCACACTGGGCCCAGATGTGACCTCATAATCCTTCTCAACATAACACTGCAGGGAACACCACCAAGAGATGGAAGGCGGCACTCTGGTTGGCTGCTCTGGGTGTGTGTGTGTGTGTGTGTGTGTGTGTGTGTGTGTGTGTGTGTGTGTAAGTTGGGAGTATGAGAGAGTACAAGTTATGGGAGAATTATTACTTGATCAGAATTGCATTTTGGAAATCTTCATGAAAAAGAAATCTTGAAGAAGAAGAATCAACAGAGCCCAATTGTTCAGAGGTGGCAGGATGAGGGGGCAAGAGTAGTCAAGGACAACGTCAGTGTTTCCACCTCGGGCAAATGCGCAGATGCTACTGCCATTCAGAGAGAGAGCATGATGGGTTTGGCATGATAATAATAGCTTACTTTTTGAGTGCTTACTATGTGCCAGGCACTGTTTTAAGCATTTGACGTGAAGCAATAAATTTTATCCTCCCAACAACCCTGGGGGGTACCATTATTATTATCTGTTTTTCAGATAAAGAAACTGCACAGAGAGGTGTAAAATATTGAAGAGCTAACAAAATCAAGGGCACTGAGGGATAACATGAGGGCAAGACAAGCTGAAAACACATCACTGAGTCATTTGGATGAATATGGACAGAGCCAACCAGGTCACCAGGCACCCAAGCTAGAGTTTATCAGTTCATCTTAAATGTTTTGGAAACCAAAGGATTTATTATTCTTGGAAGAGGCCCACCACAATGTGTATAAATCCATCCTACCTTCACCATGTCTGTTCTGCTCACAAGGGCAAACATCAGGAGGAATATGAATTAAAACAAGCCTATCCAAATGATGACCTCCATGGTTTCCAAATGAATTTTCAAACATAAAACACATCTAGCATTTATCAATTAAAAGGACAAGGTTAGAGGAGTATTGAATTTTAAGAGAATACATCACATTAAATTGTGCTGTTTTTTTTCCAATGATAAACCTCTTCTTATTTCAGCAATTATGTTATGTACGTATGTGTGAGTGCGTAAATGGATAGATTTGCTTCGTTTAGTAACTTTGTACTTTCCAAAGCGCTTCCTCATCCCTTGTTGGAGCATTCCAATCAGGAATCTAGTTGCTTTAAGGAGCATGCTGTTTCAATGGCTAATAGATGTATTCTTATTTTCCTGTTAGCTTTATGGCTTCTCTCGGTATCTGGGCCATGTCAGCATCACAGAAGCAAGCACTCCCAGGAGTCAGGCGCCCTAGCGAGGAGGTTACAGATGTCCATGCCCTGCAGCCTGAGCATGCAGCTCAGCACTGGAGTCAAGGTGCAGTGAGGACTGTGCTGTCTGGGATTTCAGACCCCCGGGGCCATGCTGCCTATTAACCCTGAACTCAGACCATGAGGCCATGGATTTGCTAATGATCCCACAGTGTCCTCTGGAATTTTTTATAGCTATAAATGAGCTATAAATGTGCATCTTTTGCCTGAACATGCCAGTCTCATTACCACCTCTTTACTTTTGCTCAGACCATTACATCTGCTGGCAGTGCCCTCTGTCCTCCTGCCTAACGCCTCCCAATACTTCAATACCCACCTCCTCTACAAAGGTCACTCTTGGTGACCTCAGCCCTCCATGATTCTCTTTCTTTCCCTAAACCCTTATATCCACTTTTCTGTATATAACAACAATAACAACCAACTAGCAGATTGTGATTTACAAATAAGTTCCAAATTCATCATCTGATTAAATCCTTCTTACAACCCTGCAAGGTCAGCTCTTATAGAAGAGCAAACTGAGACTCAGAGGGTTAGGTAACTTGCCCAAGGTCAATGGATAGTCAGAGCTCGAATGGGAGCCCAGATCTCTCTGATAACAAAGCCCACTTCTGTAACCACCTCGTTTCATGGGCCAACACATGTAGCTGATAAATATTTGCAGATGACCATTAACTTTTTCCATGGAGTTGATGCTCAGAATCGGAATAACCTCAGCAAGGATAGTTCAGAGCCTCTCCCACTTTTTGGGATGGCATAGGGAGGGGCTGAGAGAGCAGTGCTCAGCCCAGTTGAGTGGAACTATTTTGAACTACCAGGAGAATTTTCTCTTTTTTCCATCTACCCCCCTCTCTCTCTCTTTAATTTTTTATTTTAAATGTAAGCTCTCCACCCAATGTGGGGCTCAAACTCATGACCCCAAGATCAAGAGTCGTGCGCTCTACTGCCTGAGTCAGCCAGGTGCCCCCCTTTCTTCCCTCTCTGCATAGACATATACATCCCCCATATCTTTCTCATGAATCATAGTTCCTCTGGGGGCCTGAGCCTGGCCCAAAAAGGAGGGACTGACGAGCACATGGTGTTCAAGTAATTCACTCCTCTGCTCCACTTGAGAGCTGTAATTATTGATCCACAGCACATTCTTGTGCTCCGTGACCATCTGGCCTAAGTACATCCCAGGCTATCATTTGCTGGGGCGGCAGTTGGTTTGGACAGCTTATCCTGAAGGTAGCTTTGGAAACCTGCTTAATCTTGGTTCTGGGAGACTGAGCAGGCAGCCAGGGTAAAGGCCCCATGCGCTGTTCTTGGGCCCAGTGCCCCAGCTAAAATAATACATTTAGAATTATTCATTATCCCTGCAGACCAACTCTAAATTTTAAATTGTGTGCTTGTGAGTGAGCCTGGCTTCTTGTAGGTCTTTGGTATGTTCGAGAATTGCATGTTACAGAGATTCCTAATGAATGGGGGGTGAATCTTATTCTAGCATTAGTAGTAACAACAAAGATAATCGTAGCAGTCAGAAACAGAACAACATTCACCACCAGTCTCTCCATGCTGACATTGGCCTTAGTGAGTATTACCACATTCATCTCTACAACACCCTAGGAAAGCCGGTAATACTATACTCCCATCTTACAGGTGGGGAAAATGAAGCTCAGAGAGATTAAGTAAATGTCTCAAGGTCACACGACTAATAAATGGTTGAGCCAAGAGTCCAACCCATGCCTGTTTGCTCCAAAAGCCAAGAAACTATCAATACTAGCCTCTGCTGCAGCACCTCCCTTTCTACCTCATGGTCCTCTTGCCTGTGCCATGTAAGCCTTTCATTCGGCAGCCCAGAGAGACCCCCGGGCACTGTTTCAGCCAGTGCTGAGGTCAACAAGAGGGTAATGACCAGCATCCAGCATTAAGGGCCTGAAACTGGTCGTTCTAACCATGCTGTGCTCCACTGGCCAACCCTTGAGCCACATTACTCTCGGTTCTCCCCACGAAGAAGGTAGAGATAAGAATGCAAATGGAGTGCGTGGGGTGATAGGACTAAATTAATTTGATCATCCTGGACTTTTGTAAAAACATAAAACAGATCTGGTCTAAGATTTACTCTTCTTTTCCTTGGGCTAAGACATACAAAACTCATGGTCAGCTTTGCTGGCAAGCCAAAGGTTAGAGATGTTCCATAAAGAAGAGATTGGTTTTAAAAAATCCACAACCTTAGCTAAAAAGTGTAAATTTGTTCATAGTGAAGTCTAGTAAGAAATGACCAACAGGCCTAACCAACTTGAACCAGCAGTTATCTTTGGTTTGTATAATGTGGACAGTGAAAAATTGATAATTTCCTCTGCATAAAGAATGTTGCTTTTATTAATACAGGTCTCTGTGGAATCTCATTTTATTTATTTTAATTAATTAATTTTTTTAGTAATCTCTACACCCAACATGGGGCTCCAACTCATGACCCCGAGATCAAGAGTCGCACATTCTTCTGACTGAGCCAAGCAGGTGCCCCTGGAATCTCATTTTAAATATGAGCTGATGAACTGGTCCTTTCATTTAGTAACAGCTTTATTAAAATATAATCCACATAACTACACATTTCAACCATTTTAAGTGTAGACTTCCGTGGGTTTTAGTATATTCACAGAATTGTGCAACCATCACCACAATTAATTTCAGAACATGTTCAGCACTTTAAAAAGCAACCCATATTCCTTCGCCATTACTCCCCACCCCTCCCCACCCCTAACTCTAGGTACACACTAATCTGCTTTCTGTCTCTATGGATTTGCTTATTCTTGAAATTTCATACAAATGGAATCATGTGTGGTCCTTTGCAACTGGCTTCTTTCACTCAGTAGAACACTTTCAAGATCCATTCCTGTTGAAGCACATTATCAGTAGTTCGTTTTCTCTGATTGCCAAATAATATTCCATTGTACGAATAGATCACATTTTACTTAACCATTCAAAAGTTGATAGAAATTTGGGTCGTTCCCACCTTTTGACTATTGTAAATAATGCTACCGTGAATAAGATTTTGTGTGGACCTGTTTTCATCACTCTTGGATACATAACTAGGAGTGGAATTGCTGGGTCCCAAGGTGACTGTGTTTAATAGTTTGGGAACTGCCAGACTTTTTTTCAAAGTGGCTACACTATTTTATGTTATCCCCAGTTAGTCCACATCCTCTTCAACATTTCTCATTACCTGACTTTTTTGAATACAGCCAACCTAATGCGTGTGACATGGTTTCTACCTTGTGGTTTGTATTTGCAGTTCCCTGTTAACTAATGATGTTGAGCATCTTTTCATGTGTTTATTGGCCATTCGTGTGTTTCTTTGGCGAACTGTCTGTTTGGTTGCTTTGCCATTTTTAATTGAGTTATTTCTCTTTTCACTGTTAGTTTTAAGTGTTTTTTTATATTCTGGATACAATCCTTTATCAGATGTATGACTTGCAAATGTATTTTCCCGCTCATGAGTTGTCTTTTCACTTTCTTGTTGGGTATCCTTTGAAGCACAAAGGTTTTAATTTTCATAATGTTCAATTTATCTATTTTTCTTTTGTTATTTGTACTTTTTGTGTCATATCTAAGAAACCATTGCCTAATCCAAGGTCAGGAAGATTTACATCTATGTCTTATTCTAGTTCTATAGTTTTGGTTCTTATATTTATGTCTTTGATCCCCTTTAGTTAATTTTTGCATATGGTGTGAGGTAGGGGTCCAAATTCATTTTCCTGCATTCCCCAGTAATGCCACCACCATTTGTTGAAAAGACTATTTTTTCTCTATTGAATGGTCTTTGTACCCTGTCAAAAATCAATTAATTGCAAATGGGAGAGTTTATTTCTAGACTCATGATTCTATTCTATTTATATATACTTATGCCATTTCCACAGTGTCTTGATTACTGTAGGTATGTAGTAAGTTTTTAAATGGGGAAGTGTGGGGCACCTGAGTGGCTCAGTCAGTTAAGCAACTGCCTTCAGCTCAGGTCATGATCTCAGAGTCTTGGGATCGAGCCCCACATCAGGCTGCTTATGCTCTCTCACTCCCTCTCTGTCAAATAAATAAATAAAATCTTTAAAAAATTAAAAATAAATGGGGAAGTGTGAGGCCTCCAACTTTGTTCTCCTTCTTCTAGACTGTTTTGACTGTTATGGGTCCTTTGAATTTCCACATGAATTTTAAGATCAGCTTGTCAATTCCTGCAAATTGTAGTTCAATTTTGGGGTGTTGACATCTTAACAGTATTAAGTCTTCCAGTCCAGTAGGGTGGGTTTCCATTTATTTAGGTCTTCTTTAACTTCTTCTGACAATGTTTTTTAGTATTCAGAATATAGGTTTTGTAATTCTCTTATTAAATTTATTTTCCTGTATTTTATTCTTTTTGATATCATTATACAAGGAATTGTTTTCCTAATTTAATTTTCAGATTGTTCTTTGTAGAAATACAATTGATGGGCCCCTGGGTGGCTCAGTCGGTTAAGTGTCTGCCTTCCACTCAGGTCACGATCCCCGGGGTTCTGGGATCAAGCCCCACATGGGGCTCCCTGCTCAGTGGGGGGCCTGCTTCTCCCTCTGCCTGCTGCTCCCTCTGCTTGTGTGCTCTCTCTCTGTCAAATAAATAAATAAAACCTTTTTAAAAAAAGAAATACAATTGATTTTTGTATTTCTGCTTCCTTGTTGAATTCATTTATTAGTTCTAATAGTTTTTTAATGACTGCCTCATAATTTTATTAACATTGGATTATGTTCCCTATAAATAAAGACAATTTCACTTCTTCCTCTTCAATCTAGATGCCTTTCACTTTTCTGGCCTGGTTGCACTGGCTGTAACTTCTGGCTCAATGCTGAATAGAAGATGCAAGAGCTGGCATCCTTCTTTTTTCTGATCATACAGGGAAGCCTTTCATGCATTCACCTTCAAGTATGATATTTGCTCTGGGTTTGTTGTGGATGCCCTTTATCAGTTTGAGTAAGTTCCCCTCTATTCCTAGATCACTAAGTGTTTTTACCATGAAATGATGTTGAATTTTGTCAAATGCTTTTTCTGTATGTATTGAAATAATCATGTGGGTTTTTTCTTTATTCTCTTAACACAGTATTTGATATTGCTTGCATTTTGTATGGTAAACCAACCTTGCATTCCTGGGATAAATTCCACTTAGTCATGGTATATAGTCCTTTATACATGTTGCTGGATTTGTTTTGCTTCTATTTTTTTTTAAAGATTTTATTTATTTATTTATTTATTTGACAGAGAGAGAGACAGCAAGAGAGGGAACACAAGCAGGGGGAGTGGGAGAGGGAGAACCAGGCCCCCTGCTGAGCAGGGAGCCCGACGCGGGGCTCAATCCCAGGACCCTGGGATCATGACCTGAGCCAAAGGCAGACACTTAACGGCTGAGCCACCCAGGCGCCCCTGTTTTGCTTCGATTTTGTTGATAACTTTTACACTCATATTTATAAGGGATATTGGTCTGTAGTGGTTTTTTTTTTTCTTGTGATATCTTTGCCTAGCTTTGGTACCATAGTAACGCAGGTCTCTTAGAATAAGTTGGAAATGTTTCCTCATCTTCTGGTTTTTGAAAGAGTTGTGAAGGATTGCTGTTAATTCTTATTTCAACGTTTGGGAGAATGAAGCCATCCGGACCTGGACTTTGTCTATTCAGATTTTCTATTTCTTCTTAAGTCAGTTTTGGTAGTTTGTGTATTTCTGTGAATGTATCCATTTCATCTAGGTCATCTAATTTGTTGATTTACAGTGGTTCATAATATTCCCTTTATAATCCTTTAAAAATTATTTCTGTAAGGGCAGTTATAATGTCCTTTATTCATTCCTGATTTTAGTAATTTGGGTCTTCTCTATGTTTTCCTTGTTCAATCTAGCTAAATGTTCTTCAGTTTTGTTATCTTTTCAAAGAACCAACTTTTGGTTTTGTTGATTTTCTCTGTTGTTTTCCTGTTCTCTGTTTCATTTATTTTACCTCTAATCTTTATTATTTCCTTCCTTCGGGTTGCTTTGAGTTTAATTTGCTCTTCCTTTTCCCATGTCTTAAAATAGAAGACCAGGTTATTGATTTGAAATCTTTTTTCTTGTTTAATGTAGGTGATTATGGCCATAAATTTCCCTCTAAGCACTGCTTTCCCTGAATGCCATGTTTCAGTACGTTGTATCTTCATTTTCATTTATCTCAGAGTAGTTTCTAATTTTCCTTGTGATTTCTTCTTTGATCCAGGTTTATTAGGAATGTGTTGTGTAACTTCAACATATTGGTGAATTTCCCAAATAACTTTCTGCTATTGATTTCTAATTTCACTCCATTGTGATTGGCAAACATACTTTGCATGAGTTCCATCCTTTTAAATTTATCAAGGCTTATTGTGTGGCCTAGTATATAGTCTGTACTGGAGAATGTCCCATATGCACTTAAAAAGATTGTATATTCTGATGTGAACTGGTCCATTTTATCTGCGGGATTGATATGGAGATGTAAGATACTTTCTCAGCTTCAACTTCATAGTTTAAAACAAGATTCAGG
The DNA here is from genome assembly GCF_003265705.2 of Callorhinus ursinus. Classification (NCBI taxonomy): domain Eukaryota; kingdom Metazoa; phylum Chordata; class Mammalia; order Carnivora; family Otariidae; genus Callorhinus; species Callorhinus ursinus. The sequence continues at coordinate 1,600,011 of NW_027397095.1, forward strand.
GGCACCTGGGTGGCTCAGATGGTTGGGAGTCTGCCTTCGGCTCAGGTCATGATCCCGGGGTCCTGGGATAGAGCTCCACCTCTGGCTTCTGGCTCAGTGGGGAGCCTGCTTCTCCCTCTGCTTCTCCCTGCCTCTCCCCCTGCTCATGCTCTGTATCTTTGTGTCTCGAATGAATAGATAAAATCTTTTTTTTTAAGATGTTATTTATTTATTTTTTTTTAATTTTTTTTT